>NC_041401.2:82713232-83026982 GCF_900747795.2 Erpetoichthys calabaricus
TTTTAAGTTTGTATGCATAGCCCCATTTGGCTGTTTTAGTTTTTTTTTTCTTTCTTCAGTAATATTAAATCTCCTTAAAGAAAAACAACATATGCATTTTACTTTTTTTGTATCTCTTTAGTAATATTTTAGTGTAAAAGGATAACCAGTATTTAAACCTTTTATGTTACTTTATAAAGTTATTTTACACAATGTTGAAAAATTAATAAGAAAGCTACATATTTTGGCAGCTGCTGCTTTAATTTTCAATGAAATGAAAAAAGCTCTCCAAGAGAAAACCTCAATGAAGAAGAAACAGTTTGCACTATCTAAAAAGGAGAAACCCTCATTTATAAAGGTTTGCTGCAGATGACTTGACTGAAAATAAATGAATAGTTCCTATGTGTATAATACATATTTATCTATTTTACTTATGCCTTTATTCCAGCAACTTGCAACATCTGAGGTACAATTTGTTACATTTCTTTTGTTTTTTGCAGCACAGGCAGGTGAAGTGACTTCCTCAGGGTCACACAGTGGTGTCAGTACCAGGATTTGAACTGACAAGCTCCGAGTTTGCTGAAATATTACTGAAGAAAGAAAAAAAACAAAAACGGGCAAATAGGGCTATGCATACAAATGTCCATCCATCCATTATCCAACCCGCTATATCCTAAATACAGGAGCCAATAAGTAGATATGTATATATACAGTATATATATGTGAATGTATGTATGTATGTATATATGTATGTCTATATTTATATGTATATATATATTTGTGGATATGTAAATTTGTATATGTATATATATGTATGTATATGTGGATGTGTAAATGTATATACAGTAATCCCTCCTCCATTGCGGGGGTTGCGTTCCAGAGCCACCCGCGAAATAAGAAAATCCGCGAAGTAGAAACCATATGTTTATATGGTTATTTTAATATTGTCATGCTTGGGTCACAGATTTGCACAGAAACACAGGAGGTTGTAGAGAGACAGGAACGTTATTCAAACACTGCAAACAAACATTTGTCTCTTTTTCAAAAGTTTAAACTGTGCTCCATGACAAGACAGAGATGACAGTTCTGTCTCACAATTAAAAGAATGCAAACATATCTTCCTCTTCAAAGGAGTGCGCATCAGGAGCAAAGCCTATCAGAAAGAGATAGGAAAGCAAACAAATCAATAAGGTTTTTTGGCTTTTAAGTATGCGAAGCACCGCGGCACAAAGCTGTTGAAGGTGGCAGCTCACACCCCCTCCGTCAGGAGCAGAGAAAGAGAGAGAGAGAGAGAGACAGAGTTTGTTTTTCAATCAAAAATCAATACGTGCCCTTCGAGCTTTTAAGTATGCGAAGCACCGTGCAGCATGTCGCTTCAGGAAGCAGCTGCACAGAAGGTAGCAACGTGGAGATAATCTTTCAGCATTTTTAGACGAGCGTCCGTATAGTCTAGGTGTGCAAACAGCCCCCCTGCTCAATCCCCCTACGTCAGGATCAGAGAAAGTCAGCGCAAGAGAGAGAGAGAGAAAAGTAAGTTGGGTAGCTTCTCAGCCATCTGCCAATAGCGTCCCTTCTATGAAATCAACTGGGCAAACCAACTGAGGAAGCATGTACCAGAAATTAAAAGACCCATTGTCCGCAGAAATCCGCGAACCAGCAAAAAATCCGCGATATATATTTAAATATGCTTACATATAAAATCCGTGATGGAGTGAAGCCGCAAAAGGCGAAGCACGATATAGCGAGGGATTACTGTATATGTATATGTAGATATGTGTATATGTAGATATATATATATGTATATATGTTTATGTATATATATATATGTTTACATAACCTCTTTAACACACTACTTCTCCGCTGCGAAGCGCGGGTATTTTGCTAGTAATACCCATATACTAGCAAAATACCCGCGCTTCGCAGCGGAGAAGTAGTGTGTTAAAGAGGTTATGAAAAAAAAAGGAAACATTTTACAAATAACGTAACATGATTGTCAATGTAATTGTGTTGTCATTGTTATAACTGTTGCTGTCTTTTATATATATATATATATATATACAGTAATCCCTCGCTATATCGCTTCGCCTTTCGCGGCTTCACTCCATCGCGGATTTTATATGTAAGCATATTTAAATATATATCGCGGATTTTTCGCTGCTTCGCGGGTTTCTGCGGACAATGGGTCTTTTAATTTCTGGTACATGCTTCCTCAGTTGGTTTGCCCAGTTGATTTCATACAAGGGACGCTATTGGCAGATGGCTGAGAAGCTACCCAGCTTACTTTTCTTTCTCTCTCTCTCTCTGTCTGATCCTGACGTAGGGGGTGTGAGCAGGGGGGCTGTTCGCACACCTAGACGATACGGACGCTCGTCTAAAAATGCTGAAAGATTATCTTCACGTTGCTACCTTCTGTGTGCAGCTTTTAAGTATGCTGCACGGTGCTTCGCATACTTAAAAGCTCAAAGGGCACGTACTGATTTTTTTATCTGTCTCTCTCTCTATCTCTCTCTAACTCTCTCTCTCTCTCTGCTCCTGACGGAGGGGGTGTGAGCTGCTGCCTTCAACAGCTTTGTGCCGCGGTGCTTCGCATACTTAAAAGCAAACAGCCCTATTGATTCGTTTGCTCCTTTGAAGAGGAAGATATGTTTGCATTCTTTTAATTGTGAGACTGAACTGTCATCTCTGTCTTGTCATGGAGCACAGTTTAAACTTTTGAAAAAGAGACAAATGTTTGTTTGCAGTGTTTGAATAACGTTCCTGTCTCTCTACAACCTCCTGTGTTTCTGCGCAAATCTGTGACCCAAGCATGACAATATAAAAATAACCATATAAACATATGGTTTCTACTTCGCAGATTTTCTTATTTCGCGGGTGGCTCTGGAACGCAACCCCCGCGATGGAGGAGGGATTACTGTATATATATATATATATATATATATATATATATTATATATATAATATACACACACACAAACATTTATATACATATACATATATATACATATCTACATATACACATCTACATATATATACACACATAAATAAACACACACATAAGACTTACTGAGTGAAACGGGCTTTCATTGACAATCATGTTACGTTATTTTTAAAATGTTTCCTTTTTTTTTCATAACCTCTTTAACATACTACTTCTCCACTGCGAAGGGCGGGTATTTTGCTAGTATATATATATATATATATATATATATATATATATATATATATATATATATATATATATATACATATACACACATACATGCAGTTTTAATAACACAGAAATCAATATAAACATTAACATCATTATCATATGAGAATATGAAGTAATATATAAGAAGCACATTTCATATAAATATAAATTATTAAACAGTAAAATCTTCTTCTGTAATTTGCTACCGTGGCAATTTGTGTGTCTGTCCAGGATTTGAAATGACCTGTAGCTCGCAAACCGTTGCACCTATACACTTGAAATGTGGTACACATATAGTACGTCACGTCTACTATCCGCTTTATGGGTGATGATTGTTTTAGTCTTTTTATCTTTATTTTATTTTATTGTAGAATCAACTCCTATCTGCGCACAGCAGGGCAGCCGTGGGCGGATGCGTATGGTGTATTCAGTCGATGTTATCGTGCATTGCGCTGTCAGTGGTATTTTGATAAAAGAATTTGAACAACATATAAGAAGCGTATAAATTATTAAACAGTAAAACATTAACATTTAAGAAGTAAAGTTACATTAAGTACTACTGCTGTGCCTTCGGGTATACCTCATTTTTTGTTTGCCCATTACATGCTTAAATGTATACATTTTTTGGTGCACCTACCCGAGAACACGCGACATATAACCGAGTGTGGGAGAAGCATGGATTTTAAACACGCGTTGAGTTGATCTGCTGGTCTCCCTCGTGAAATAAGTGGTAATGTTTGACTAAAATCTACAGCGAGTAAAACGACATTACCTCCCATTTTTTTTTTTTACGATCTCTGAGATCTTGCTTTTTTCGGTTCAAGGCTTCATAAGCTCTTTTATGTTGTATGGTGTACTTATCCCAAACCATCATCTTTGAATGTTGCAAGACTTTCGCCTTGTATGTAGATCGGGGTAATTACATTCATTGCATTCCTAGTCTGAATCACAATGTGATTGTATGGGTGGTTACCTGGCACTGTAGGGTTGCCACCCGTCCTTTAAAATACGGAATCGTGCCGCGTTTGAGAATTAAATTGCGCGTCCCGTTTTGAATCAATACTGGACGGGATTTATCCCGTATTTTTTTTATCATTTTTTTTTTAAAGCAGCGTGTCATGCAAATCATCCCACACGCATTTTATGAAGATGCCTCCTTTCCTACTTTTGATTGGGTAATACTTGATGTCATCGTTAGTTTGATTGGTGTTTTTAACTGTCCAGTGAGGAGGGCGTGTCTTTTAAGTACAGTCTGCAAAGTGTTGGCACTGAGATGTGGCGTCAGCGCCATACTTGAAGCCCCTAACGTTGCGGTCAGCAAGTCGGCTAACATCCGCCATGTGCCGTCTTTCAGTTGCGAGAAGCAGATCATAGAATGGTTGAAACTGTTGCCCCTAACGTTGCGCCACAGCGTGTGGTTCGTTTATACCTCGTGTGTTCTCATTAAACTTTTATCTCGCGAATATGTTATTGCAATCCGCAGCGGGAGCGTTTCTATAAACTTAATTTAAACTTACGTTTTACACCGTGCTTTCTTTCCCTTATGAACATGCTTGAATGCTTAACTCGCTCCGTTGTCAATTGTTTAATTAATTTTTTGCTGTTAGCTGTTCGTGGCTCTTCCTCCATTTCCCCCTACTTCGTTCTTTTATCTCGCGAATATGTTATTGCAATCCTTAACGGGAGCGTTTCAATAAACTGATTGAAAATAGTTTTGCATTTACCTTTTTAGTAAAAGGCGAGCTTTTAAGCCTGAGAAATCAGCCCGTAAATGCACACGTTTAATTGCACATGTGTTAATATGTATGGTTACACAGTATTAAAAGACAGTGAACAACGTCAGTTACCTTTGTTCCCGCGTTTCATAAAAGGTGAGCTTTTAAGCCTGAGAAATCACCCCGTAAATGCACACGTTTAATTGCACATGTGTTAATATGTATGCTTACACAGTATTAAAAGACAGTCAAAAATTATTGTCATTTACCTTCGTTCCCGCGTGTGACTCGTGCTGTAAATCTCTTCCTTGTTTTTAGTTCACGTGATTACGTAGGAGGCGTGATGACGCGATACGTGACTCCGCCTCCTCCATTACAGTGTATGGACAAAAAATATGTTCCAGTTATGACCATTACGCTTTGAATTTCGAAATGAAACCTGCCTAACTTTTGTAAGTAAGCTGTAAGGAATGAGCCTGCCAAATTTCAGCCTTCCACCTACACGGGAAGTTGGAGAATTAGTGATGAGTGAGTCAGTGAGTGAGTCAGTCAGTGAGGGCTTTGCCTTTTATTATTATATATATATATATATATATATATATATATATATATATATATATATATATATATATATATGTAAGCTCATAAGTACTGCCTTACTTCTCTTTAAGAAAGGAAGATGTAATGATACTTGATTTAAACGATTCCATGTCTTGGTGGGTTTGCGTACCTTATTGTCAATATCTTTACACCTGTTTTTAAGACTTATTGACTGAAACGGGCTTTCACGAAAAAAGTTAGGGCTTTGCTACAGGATACACCCTCCACAAGTTAAGGAAGTAAAAATAAAGGTGTATATTTCTGTTATATTTAAACCTTTTAAGTTCGTATGCATAGCCCCATTTGGCTGTTTTAGTTTTTTTTTTCTTTCTTCAGTAATATTTAATCTCCTTAAAGAAAAAGAACATATGCATTTTACTTTTTTTGTATCTCTTTAGTAATATTTTACTGTAAAAGGATAACCAGTATTTAAACCTTTTATGTTACTTTATAAAGTTATTTTACACAATGTTGAAAAATTAATAAGAAAGCTACATATTTTGGCAGCTGCTGCTTTAATTTTCAATGAAATGAAAAAAGCTCTTCAAGAGAAAACCGCAATGAAGAAGAAACAGTTTGCACTATCTAAAAAGGAGAAACCCTCATTTATAAAGGTTTGCTGCAGATGACTTGACTGAAAATAAATGAATAGTTCCTATGTGTATAATACATATTTATCTATTTTACTTATGCCTTTATTCCAGCAACTTGCAACATCTGAGGTACAATTTGTTACATTTCTTTTGTTTTTTGCAGCACAGGCAGGTGAAGTGACTTCCTCAGGGTCACACAGTGGTGTCAGTACCAGGATTTGAACTGACAAGCTCCGAGTTTGCTGAAATATTACTGAAGAAAGAAAAAAAACAAAAACGGGCAAATAGGGCTATGCATACAAATGTCCATCCATCCATTATCCAACACGCTATATCCTAAATACAGGTGCCAATCCCTGCCAACACAGGGCACAAGGCAGGAAACAAACCCCGGGCAAGGTGCCAGCCCACCGCAGAGCGCACACACCCACACACACCAGGGACAATTTAGAATCGCCAATGCACCTAACCTGCATGTCTTTGGACTATGGGAGGAAACCGAAGTACCCGGAGGAAACCCAGACAGACACGGGGAGAACATTCAAACTCCACGCAGGGAAGCGAACCCGGGTCTCCTAACTGCCAGTTTTGCATTTGGCTATGGTCATTGTCACTATTGGTAGCATGAGGCGATACCTCGACCCTACAGAGTTTGCATAGGTAGTTCAACTTCTCCAGGATAGCACATCAATATGTGCCATTGCAAGGATTGCTGTGTCTCCCAGCACAGTCTCAAGTGCATGGAAGAGATTCCAGGAGACAGGCAGTTACTCTAGGAGAGCTGGACAGGGCCGTAGAAGGTCCTTACCCCATCAGCATGACCGGTATCTGCTCTTTTGGACAAGGAGAGACGGGATGAGCACTGTCAGAGCCCTACAAAATGACCTCCAGCAGGCCACTGGTGTGAATGTCTCTGACTGGACAATCAGGAACAGACTTCATGAGGGTGGCCTGAGGGCCCGATGTCCTCTAGTGAGCCCTATGCTCACCACTCGGCACCATGGAGCTCGATTGGCATTTGCCATAGAATACCAGAATTGGCAGGTCAACCACAGGTGCCCTGTGCTTTTCACATATGAGAGCAGATTCACCCTGAGCACATGGGACAGACGTGAAAGGGTCTGCAGAAGCCGCGGAGAACGTTATGCTGCTTGTAACATCGTTCAGCATGATCAGTTTGGTGGTGAGTCAGTGATGGTCTGGGGAGGCACATCCATGGAGGGATGCACAGACCTCTACAGGCTAGACAAAGGCACCTTGACTGCCATTAGGTATTGGGATGAATTCCTTGGACCCATTGTCAGACCCTATGCTGGTGCAGTGGGTCCTGGGTTCCTCCTGGTGCACGACAATGCCTGGCCTCATGTGGGAAGAGTATGTAGGCAGTTCCTGGAGGATGAAGAAATTGATACTATTGACTGGCCCCCAAGCTTACCTGATCTAAATCCAATAGAACACCTCTGGGACATTATGTTTCGGTCCATCCGACGTCACCAGGTTGCACCTCAGACTGTTCAGGAGCTCAGTAATGCCCTAGTCCAGATCTGGGAGGAGATCGCCCTGGACACCATCCGTTGTCTCATTAGGAGCATGCCTCGATGTTGTCAGGCATGCAAACTACTGATTATGATTTTGAATTGATGCAATGAAATTTCAGCAAAATGGACTTCATACACACATCACTTTTTCACTTTGATTTTCGGGGTGTCTTTGAATTCAGCCCTCTGTAAGTTGATAATTTTCATTTCCATCAAATGATGTGGCATCCTTTCGTTCCTAACACATTACCCAGTCTATATCAGTATAGATATCCAGCATGATTTTTTTTCCCATTGAGATCTGATGTGTTTTCAAAGTGTTCCTTTTATTTTTTTGAGCAGTTTATATTATTAGTATATACTTAAAATATGGTGACAAGATTAAAGATCCTATTTTTCAGGGAATGTGAACCACTAAAATATAAAGTGTGAATGTTCTCTCCATGTCTATGTGGGTTTTCCTCTGAACACTCCAGTCTTCTCCCTATATTCCCAAGGACTGCGAGTTAGGTTAATTGGCAATTCCAAGATGGCAATGTGTGAGTGTGATTGTGTACATGCTGGGCCTTACAAGAGACGGGCACTAGGGCTGGTTTCTATCTTGTACCAGATGGTACTGGGATAAGTTCACACCCTAGATCTGTATTAAGGGGGCTTAAGAATGTTATATCAGTATGCCAACAATGACATTTTCAGATCCACTTAATTCCATGCAGTTTTGAACATGCTATTAAGTTCAAGGGAGCCAGAGTGGGAAATCATCTGAACAACACTTTCCAGAAAGACAGGAGGTGATATACTGTACATGCTATAATAAATTATGAATAGGTGTAATTTTGACTTCAGCAGAAAGTACTGTTAAAACTTGTTACATTTTGATTGTTAAAATTAAAGGCTGTGAAAAGTTTTTTGGCTGACTGGAAGTTATCTCAAGGAAAAGTATCGATGGGATAGCACAGGGCAAGTTTAAGGAGACCAGTACAAGAGAGAGTTTACAACACTAGCAGTAAAAACATACATAAAAAAAATAATCTGAGAAGGCAGCAACTGTTCATTGTTGGTAATCATGTTGGTGTATCCCAAAAGGACAGACATAATGACAAAAAAGGGTCATAGCCTAAGTGAAAACATTCAGAAGGGAGGTACAAAATCCAGCAGATGTCAATGATGACTGGTCCAATAGTCAGAGAAAGAAAGACATTACGGAAGGTTGACAAAATAAATAACAGGGCCTCATAACCAGACTGTGGCCGGTAGCTTGGACCAGACATCCAATTCATGGGAGCATCTGGGATGTTTGCTGGTAGGCAAGTAACATACTTTAAATTGCAACTGCAAGGGAACAGCACACAGTCCATAATTTGTGCCTGTCAGCACCCTGAAGGAGTTGTCTCATTATAATCTGGCACAGAATGCTCTGGGAGCTTAATATCCAAAGAAATCAAAAGTAGCAATATTAAAAAACTCCAAATAAAAAATTTCTATATATATTTTCCACCAATAATCAATGCATAGTGTATATTGACTTAAAAAGGCTGCATAACAGTATCAGACAATAAACAAATCATAATTTGGCCAAACATTAACCTTAGTGTTAAACAGTATTAAATAATGAACAAGTCACACAGTAACCGACTTTCTGGCACTATAATGACCCCATGCCCAGTCTAGGGTAGATTCTAAAATACAGTATCTGATAAAATAAAAGCAACCATTTATGTGAAAACAAAAAAAACACTTTGGGGGGGGGAAAAAGTCAGAGAAGGAGATAAAAGCAAAACAGAGACTTGAATCAATGCCATTAGATACTAGAAATAAACAACACATAATATTAAGATATTAAATAGAGTTGAAATTAGGTGAAGAAATGATTTACAAGACAATAAATGAATAAAAGTTGCCTGATAAATGATAAATTAAAAAAAATTGATTTGATGAGAAGAATTAAGTATTGAATACAGTAGAAGCAACACAAAATGAGGCTAGAGGGTAGATTACCTACACGTTAGTGTAACACGATAAAATATGAACAAAACAAGACTTTAGTTGAGTGGTGAAATTTTATGTGCCATGTCAGTTCAGTTAATCAAAATGGATAATTAATGAAAAAGATTAACAATGGATTCTAAGCATTAAGCCATAATATTTCCCATATGCAACCTCTGTTCTGCTCTGAGGACACCAGTGATGACATCATTTACATTATGTGTGCAGACAGGTCTTATTCAAATAATACAAAGATTACAGCAGTAATTACAGTTATGATCTTTTAGAGAACATAAGTACAGCATGCTTTATTTAACACTCTTATTTAATAAATTGGAAGACACAGATGCAAAAGAACCAAATATCCGGTAAAAGGATGAGACAGAACTGCACACATTTATGTATGTTTACTGGGTGTCAGGAATACTTCAGCAACACTTTACATCTTTATCTGTTAAATTCCAGTTGCAGAATGTTTCTGTAAAAACACATTTTAAAGGGAAAAAAAAGTTTAATGCTTGGTTCTTGTTCATGGAAAAAAGCACCGTGTGAGCGGGTTTACATTAATCACTGCCAACATGTCATGACAGATGTTAACAGACTAGAATGTTCAGGGTGCTGCATAAAGAAAGCTCTAAATCTCATTCCCTACAGCCTATTTATACACTAATTGACACAACATGGATAGTTTGGTGCTGCTTGATGACTGTGCAAATGATCATATACAAGGAAACCTAGCTTTTAGGGACTGGTAAAAAAAAATTTTGCCCGCAATAACAACTGGCTTCTGAGCTGATTTAGACTTTCATGAGATCTTCTATTGGAACAACGTGCTGAGTTGGCTTCTGCATTACAAAGATGGACTGCCCAAATCGGACTCTACCTGTTCATATGCAGATTTAACAGCTGTTGGCTTTCTGGCAACAAGCGCTTACCAGAGGGAAATGGCCGACAGGTCAGAAATATCTCAGTCAAACTTCAGCTGCATCATGGCCGCTGTGCTGGAAGCAATAAACGACTAACAAAGCACTACAATTAGTTTTTTGCATGGTTTGGTTGTGAATGCCAACATAAAAAAGAAAATATGCAGCTCTGTTATCGTGGCAATTGACAGCACTCCTATTGCAATAACTGCACCTAGAGAAAATGAAGCTGCTTTTATTAACCATGGTAAGTGTTCATTTCTGTTTGTTTTTGTGCTTTTTCTTTAAAAATTTGCCAATTAAATGGGACACTGCTGGCTTGGCACCCCAACCATTGCACCCATGTCCAACACGTTCATCACAATGGATAATTTTCTGTTCGTCTACACTTGTTTTAATAAGTATTGTATATATCTATATACATTATCTATCCAAGCCTTGTTCTCCAACATCTAGAAGGTTACTCAGGAGAACATTTACCCTAAACAGATATACAGTACATGAGTTGACCAACCTTTTTTTACTTGAGTCTACCAAAATTTCAGGATAAAAGTGTCAGCCTTTATCTGAATCATTAGTTGGGAGTTCAGAGATGAAGTTATCAAAATGAGAAAAATAATAAAAATCAAAGGTTTTGGAAATCTCAGTATTCGGAGGTAGAGACTGAGACATGATACCACAATATAAAAACAACTGGCAAAAAAAAACAAATGGTGTATGTTAAAATGTTACTAACAATTGTTTTAATGCAACTACAGAGCTCATTGGCAGAGGATGACACGAATATCAAATGCACTACATAATACTGATCTGCATGGCAGGGAGTAAATAAAAGAAACAATTACATAAAAAAAATCAATTCAGAGACCACACTGGCTCATTGCCTGCTGCATGGCACATGAGTAATCCAACTCTGTGGGGTTAAATAACTTGGCAAATTTTAGTAAAAAATATTTGGACAACATGTGATTAATAGGATGGCACTGAGCAAAATGGTTAGCAATGCCAGCTCACAAGTTCAGTGTTCTGGTTGAAATTCTGATCTGTGTATTGCCTCTATGGAGTATGCATTTTTTTCATGTGTTTGTACGGATTTTCACATGGTGGTCTGGCTCCTTTCACATCCCAAGATCAGGTGGATTGACAACTCTAGACTACTACCTTCGGTTGAGGTTGGGTCTGTGAGTGTGCCCTGTGATGCCATATCCAGGGTTGGTTTCTTTAAGTGCCATATGCTAATAGGACACACTATAAGCCTCCATTACACTATAATAAGCAGGATCAAATAATCAATGACTATCTTAAAATAGAGCAAAACTTGAAAGTTTCAATGATTAGATTTATAAAGCATCTATTCAGCGACTAAGAAAGTTGCAAGCAGTGTGGCAGCACAGTGAGTCTTGGTGCTTTGCATCATTTGGTCCCTGAGCTCATGGTAGATGCCTATATTTGAATGCACCATGGCATTGACAGGTGTCTTCAAGAAATGGTGTTAATGCTTTTTGTCTATTACCCTCTGACTTCAGGTAGTCATAACTGGAATGAGTGTTATACGGAGAAACAAAATAAATGCCTGCAACAACCAGCATCACCTAGATTTCAGCACTATCCTGTTTCTTTGAGGGCAGATTCTCCCAGCTAAGTTCTTTAGAGCAGTTTTTGTACTACTGTACATTTGTGATAGATACTGAAAATCAAACAAATAATGTATGTTAAATATTGATACTTGAAAATACTCCAGTGTGATGTCAGAAATTCTTGGAATGCTCTATGCTCTACATTGTGGTCAAGTTAGCATATAATGGCACCATGTAATGTGAAATGAAAAGGCAAGGAAAGCAGATAATAACAACAAATACTCTTGATCACAATCATTACCAAAGTACACTTTTACTTGTTAAACTCATGGAAGTTTCAATTTTATGTAGTCCTATCACATTAAGAAATTTCATGCCACAAAGTGTATTCTTTGAGACACTGCCATCAAGCACAAAATGTTTCTGCATGAATAAGAAGGAACAATCCCTCCATTCCCCTTCGGAACTTTGTAAACAAAACTGAGGAGAGATGTTCATGAAAACAGCATTACATAACCAGCTCATTAACCCCTAAAACTAACTGGAATGAGGGCTACAAAACAAAAGGAACTGGGCCGCCCATGAAGAAACGCAACTCTACTGTTGGGCAGTGCATTCATCTGATAAAAAAGTATATCAATAGAGATGTGGGAACAACATCAATACAGAAGGCTACAGCAATATTTTTTAATAGTAGTATATCAGCAATATAAAAAGTGACAAATTTATACAGTGAGATTTTTCTTCTTTTTTTATTTTGTGCCTGGTATAGGTATGAGAATCTACACAAGATGTGATTGATGCTTTATGGATGGAGAAAACCACTGCATTTTATTAGTACATTTATAACAAAATGCAGTCCACCAGAAGGCATAGTGTAAACATTAGCACTGTTACAGAAATTCACAAATGATTTGAAAATTTAGTTAAATTTTTTTTTCACAGTATCAAGTGAAGAAAGAGCCAGATTTAAAATCAAAGTACTCCAGCTAGGAATGTTTCTCCCTTTCTAACTGGTTAAAGTTCATCACAATAAAAGCTGTAGCAAACTATAACATGCAAAATAAAAGAGAGCTAATGCATTTAAAATAAGAAAATAAAAGGCTACGAAGCATTGTAGGATATTTTCCCTACAATTCAAAACTTAAGTGTTCAGAATATTTGGCTTGTGGATAAACATTTAATAATTTATTAACAGAACAGCAAGTTAATGATCTAAATGTACCTCACTACAACATTCATGCAAGTAGTCCCAATAATTGAAAATACATATTTGTATATATTGAAACAATATTTTACAAGTGAAATATTCTAGTTAATTATTGATGAAAAGCCCTCCTACAAGCACAATGTTTCATCTCACAAGGACCCATATAGAGTAAAGGTCAGCTAATGTACTAAATGTATGTATGTTAGGTTTTCTGTTTGGGTATTCTCAGTCTTAGCATAGAGATTACTGAAATTATTAAAATCCACTTCCTCTGCTAAAGAAAAAAAGTGGTATGGACAGAATGAATTGTACCTGTCAGCAGGTGTAACAGGCTGACATTTTTTATTATAATTTTACCTTTAAGTTGAGTCAAATGAAAATGACAATAACCTGCAACATATTATTGAGTGATATATTTAATATATTGCAAAACTAAAAAAAAAAAAAAAAAAAAATCACATTGTGTTCCAAATATCAAGATAGTAATATGGGATTTCCAGAAATTATTTCCCAGACTTTACGTACTTTGCTATTTAAGACAAAATTCTGCTGAAGCAAACATGTTCTATCTTTGAAAATGTTAAAAGTTTTCATAAATTTAAAAAAAAAACAGCTCCTAGTATTACTTAACACTTGTACTGGAAAAGCTAACTTCACAAGACCTGTTGTTGTATACAGGGTGAGCAGTGTAGTCAGACATTAAGAAAGACTTGTTTAGTAATACGGCCACAAATACGGGCACAATGCTGTATTTCGATCAATGAGACACAAAAATAACCAGATTGGTAAAAAAATATATTTATTAATGAATTACAGCACTCTAAACATTGTCACCTTCTATATACTCCCCCTCCCGATCTCTACACTGCTCCATACATATCTTCCATTGATTGAAACAGTGCTGGAAGACTTCTTGCTTGAGGTGCTTCAACAGGCTTGCCGTTTTGTCTTCACTTCATCCATTGAAGAAAAATGTGTTACCTTAACAGGGAGCTAAATCGGGCGAATAGGGAGGATTATCGAGGACAGGAATGTTTTTGTTAGTCAAAAGCTGCTTAACGGAAAAAACATTACCATCATTTCGAAAAATATGATCAACTATTTTGATGTTTTCATCCGTCTGAGACGAGCGTGGGCGAACTGGACATTGAATGTCCTCCACATTTTCTTGCCCTTCCTTGTGCCACTCAAAAACTTGTGTGCGAGACAAACTGTTATCACCGCACACTGTTTTTATCACTTCATAAGTTTCTATGGCTATTTTGTTAAATTTCACGAGAAATTTGATGTTGATTTGCTGTTCGATTTTTTCACCTGACATTATAGCGGCAACTCGTGTAGCAATTGTTGTGCAAATACTAACTGGGCTATTTACAGGATATACCTAGCCAGCCGGGATATAGTTCTATGATTCACGTTCGGCCGACCTCCAGACGGCTTTGCCCCCTACTCGCTTCGCTCACCCACCCCACAACCCACATCCAACCCCCGGGGGCACACTTCATGCTAGCCACTTCACGTCTCTGCCGCTAGTGTTGTGAAGGGAGAGGCTGAACAAATGCTAAGGAGGTGCGGACGGATCACCTGCTGGCTTGCTGCTAGCTGCTACCGAGCTGAGTGATCTGCATGCCGCACCGTGTGTCGATCATTTAAAAGCCTGTACTGCAGCTGCTGCTGCCGTGCTGCATGATCTGCATGTTGCGCTGCGCGTCAATCATTTAAAAGCCTGTACAGCAGCCACTACTGCCATGCTACGTGATCTGCATGTCGCGCTGCGCAACAATCATTTAAAAGCCTGTACAGCAGCTGTCCTTTTGTCTCACTTCCTTGTCTTGAGGGGCGTTAAAAGTGTCTCTGAGAAATTGTAAGTAGGGCGTGACGTGCAAATAGTCCTGCGGGACTTCAAAGTGTCTCTCCAAGATGATCACGTCTCGACCCAAGATTTTGTCATAGATGGCCGGGGCCCTTGCCAGGCTGAGACACCTCTGCTATGGAGGGATTGAGGGAGCCAGTGTGGACAGAACACTTCCCTCCTCCGAAAGACTAGAAGGCAGCCCCCCTGGGTGGTAACCGTAACTCGGACTCCCATAGGGCTTCATGGGAGATGGAGTCCGATACAGCCTTGTTGGGCTCCGGGGTGCCACCAGGGGGCACTGCAGCTGTTCGTGAGCCCGTGTGGGCGGTTCTTCTGCCACACCCGGAAGTGCTGCTGGAAGTAGGGTCACAAACACCTGAAGCACTTCTGGGGACCTTATATAAGGGACAGTGGACAGTACTCGGGTGAGCCAGAGTCAGGAGGAGGGAGAAAAAGCTTGTCGGAGAGGAGTGGAGGAGAAAAAGAAGATTTATTATAAGAACTGTGTGGTACTGTGCTTATTGGGACTGTATTGTGCCTGTGGGAACGGGAAAGGCGTTGCCCACCAGGTGAAGAAAAGAGAAGAAAAGGTGTTTTTATAACTGTGCCTCTGGTGTCTGTCTGTGTCGGGTGGCTGGCACGCCCCCTAGTGGTCTAGTTACTATATCTATCTTAGATAGATAGATAGATAGATAGATAGATAGATAGATAGATAGATAGATAGATAGATAGATAGATAGATAGATATATTTAATGTATTTATAGATAGCTGTATTTGCAGAAGAAAAAAAAAGTCTTTGACAAGAATTAAAAGAGAAGCTCTTTGTAAGTTTACACCTTTTCTTTTGGTGTTTAATTTAAATTAGTTTATGTTAGTTTAAAAGCCAAATTTGAGGATTTAATCTCGTCCATCATGGGAGACATCTGAAATGAAATTCCGTTAGCAGTGGTTTTATTTTAGTTTTTTTACTATCATCCTGAGGTATCCTGTATTTACTCAACCTGTGAGGATTTAATTACAGTATATGCAAGTATATATAAGCAGGAGTAGTAGGAAAAAAGGCTCAGAAAGAAATGTAAGAGACAGCTAAAGCTTCAAAAGCCTAAAAAAGCCTCAACTTCAAGGTACACCCTGCCAGAGACTGACCTGGACCAGATAGGCAAAAGAACAGATCTCTCAGGACCTGGCACTGTAGCACAGGGTCCAGCCAAGAACAAGAGTGGGAGCAACTGCAAGTGAGTCGGGCCAGGAGAATTTGTCAATTCCAGGAGGTTCATTGGAATTAAGCATAGCATTACTATGAATGTAGGCCCTCCAACCTGCAGGAAAAAAAACCTGGGGGTTGGTGGCAGAATTGGTACTCCAGTCACCATAAAAAAAAACCCACACTGGTCCCAGTCCATCTGAACTAGTGTGGTGCTAAGGTGTCACCTGTTGCATGGCTTTACTTGGGTCCTAATCTGGGATCCTGAGTTGTCATGTGGCAGAATTGGTACTCCAGTCACCATAAAAAAAACCCACACTGGTCCCAGTCCATCTGAACTAGTGTGGTGCTAAGGTGTCACCTGTTGCATGGCTTTACTTGGGTCCTAATCTGGGATCCTGAGTTGTCATGTGGTGGGTGCGGCAACGTGCTGTATCAGCGCATGCTCCTAACTGCCTCCTCCTTCTTACTATACATGCTGTCAACAGTAGCACCAATTCCAATTGGGCTTGCTACTCCGAAAGACTGAAACGAACAATCCAAGCTGAAGTAACAATCACCACGCAATGCTATTACCACAATATCTACTGCACTCCATAGGATGGGGGGGCTAATACAAAGAAGGTTACAAAGAATATAAGGAAAAATATAAAGTAAATAAGAATGACAAACGAGAAGCTGCTTCAAGATATTAAAGACCTGGAGGAATATTTAAGTAATTGCTTTAAGATAACCTTTAAAGGCATGCTTGAAAAAAAAAAACTGATGAAAAAATATAAGAAAATACGTGTAAGGTTGAGAATAAAATTAGAGCACTCGACTGAAGATGTTAAGCAAATATTCACGACTTGTACTGAAATAGTTGAACAATTGGCATCTGCAAATAACAAGAAAGCAACAGCTACAAAATCTTGTACCCTGATAAAATGAGAATGGATATTCAAGACAAGGTCTGCATTTTTAGTTCTCTGGATAAAGCAGAACAAGAACTAAGAAAACTGATCCTGGCACTCTTTGAAATATTATCGTGAGTCACATTGTGTCCTGGCAAGGTAAAGAAGATTCTACTTGCAATTTGTTCCATTAGCAATGAGACTTGCCATAATTATACATTCTATTTCCTTATCAGCTACTTTGATGTTTTAATTACAATTATATCATCACATTTTCTTCCACTGTGAATATATGCTCAATTTGGTTAGCATAAAGTATCCAAACCCCCCCCCCCTCCCCCCACCCCCCCCAAACATACCTTTGGTTTATTGTATTAGGATTGTATCATACGTTACCTGCTTCTCCATAAGTACTGTTTAACTTCATTCCCTGGGTTTATTCTTTCATGACTGTTTAAAATTATATTCTAGGTTTATAGTATTTGATAAGTTTTTGGACTGTATTACCAATAGATATCTCTACTTTAATCTTCTCTACACCACTGCTAGGGGTCTTGTTTTGTTTTGGACATGCTCAGTCTCTAGGCATGTCAGGGGACTGGGACTTCATGAAGTGTGGTCTAGCCTCATTTGGGGAGGCAAAATGGTTGAAAGTGCCAACACAACAACAGGCTTCATAGCCATAACTCAAAATTGGAAATAAAAGGTTATATTTATCTTATGTAATAATGTACTACCATAATTTGAGACTGTAAAATGTTAAATGTCTCTATGACCAAACAGTGAAGTTTTGTGAGCAGGAATGTCAAAGGTCTCAATCACGAATTAAAGAGAAAAAAAGTATTCTCTCACCTAACAGGTCTAAATGCCAAGTATTTTTAAAGGAGACTCACTTGAAAATCAAGCACCAGTGTCGTTTGCAAAGAGATTGGACTGGCCAAATATTGAACTCCAGCTATACAAAGAAAACTATAAGTTTAGGAATTCCAATACATAGAACAATTTAATAAGTAGTATCAAATGTAGTATCTGATCCTGAAGGGTGATACGTGATGGTGATGGGTAATTTATTTAATATTAAAGAGATTTTGATAAATATTTACGCACCCAATGTGGATGATAGGCACTTCATCCAAAACGTATTTGCGCTTATTCCTAATGTGAACACTCATAACATTATAATGGCCAGAGACTGTAATTGTCTTTTAAATCCAGACCTATATAGGTCTTCAGCTGCAGGGGTGATAACATCTAACACTGCAGTGTTCTCCCCAGAAATTTTTTCCAGCCGGGTGGCATGAAAAAGTAGCCAGGTGGGGCGGGACGGGGAAATTTGGTGGTGGGGAAAATTAAATGTGCACTATTTTTATTGGTTACCGTATATACTCGAGTATAAGCTGACCCGAATATAAGCCAAGGTACCTAATTTTACCTACAAAAACTGGAAAAACTTATTAACTCGAGTATAAGCCTAGGGTGGGAAATGCAGCAGCTACTGGTAAGTTTCAATAATCAAAATAAATACCAATAAAATTACCCTACATTAATTGAGGCTTCAGTAGATTAAATGTTTTTGAGTATTTATTTCAAAGAAAAACAGTAAACTAGCTCTGTAAGTGGAGAAGAGGATCAACAAAAACAATATGGTATCTCTCTTGCTCTCTCTCTCTCTCTCGTGTGTGTGTGTGTGTGTGTGTGTGTCTCTCGCGCTCTCTCTCTCTCGCTGCACAGGGATTGCACAGGGAGAGACTGAACACGTGCAGAAATCATCACATGCACAAACCGAAAGGGAAACTGACTTGTTCGTATACCGGGGGGGCAGCGGGACATGACTCGAATATATGCCAAGGGTGACGTGTTTCAGCACATTTTGGGGTGCTGAAAAACTTGGCTTATATTCGAGTATATACAGTAATTATTATTAATTATTTTCCATTGCTCAATATGACTTCTTTTTTAAGGTTTGACACTTGCGCCAGAATATTTTTATTAAATTTAAGAAGTATTCAATTCAGGATCCTGCAACCCTAACAAAAATTTTAAATAACAATTGTTATGACATAAACCAAGAGGCACAAGTATTGGAATGTCGGGAAGAAAAGTGAAAACAATGAAAAAAAAGTATGGGAAACCTAATGAAGAAAAATGAGCTTGGAAGCTCAGCCCTGTAGGTACCCATGGTCACCGCCAGGGGGCGCCCCCATGCCTGAAGGTTCCTGGACCCCAGTACTTCCACCACACCCGGAAGTACTGGGGGGGAAGATGTATGGGGACACCTGGGGTGTTTCCGGGGATACAGCCGGCACTTACACCACACTGGGGCGTGTACGTGGGAGATTTCCGGTGCACACCTGGAGCACATCCGGGTGCAGATAAAAGGGGCCGCCTCCCTTTACAGAGAGACTGGAGTCGGGTGGAAGTGAATGAGAGTCGTGTTGGAGAGGAGTGGAGGTGGCCTGAAGGAAGCAGGCACTGGAAGAACAGGCCTGGACTTTGGGGGATTGGTGCTGGAGGCACTGGGTTTGTGCGTACTGGACCTTGTAAATAATGTAAATAAACGTGTGCTGGGAGAAAATATGATGTCTGTCTGTCTGTGTGTGTCAGGGCTGCTTCTCACAATATATATACATACAGTTAGGTCCATAAATATTTGGACAGAGACAACTTTTTTCTAATTTTGGTTCTGTACATTACCACAATGAATTTTAAATGAAACAACTCAGATGCAGTTGAAGTGCAGACTTTCAGCTTTAATTCAGTGGGGTGAACAAAACGATTGCATAAAAATGTGAGGCAACTAAAGCATTTTTTTAACACACTCCCTTCAGGGGCTCAAAAGTAATTGGACAATTGACTCAGCATTTAGTATGTGCTTGGTGTGTGTTATGTGTGTGCCCTGCAGTGGGCTGGAACTCTGCCTGGGATTTGTTCCTGCCTTGCACCCTGTGTTGGCTGGGATTGGCTCCAGCAGACCCCCGTGACCCTGTGTTAGGATATAGCAGTTGGATAATGGATGGATGGATGGATGGACATTTAGAGAGTACATTATATTCTACTCGGTTTACAGAAGACACAATCTAATGCGTTTTGTGATGCATTACAGATACCACAGCTAGATAATCTCAGCGCAAAGGAAGTGGATAAACCTCCGACACTATCAGAATTACTAGAAGCTATAAACACATTTCAGAGTGGGAAGGCAGCAGGTCCTGATGGCTACCCTGCTGAATTTTATTTAAAAAAAATTGAATTAAGTTAGCTCCCCTATTACTAGCAACACTTATAGAAGTCAGAGACAATAAAATTCGACCTGAAACTTTTTGCCAAGCATTAAGCTCGGGCCACAATAGAAATAAAGTACTTCTTTATATTCCTTGCCAGTTATTGTCAATTGTCTTTCATTTACTCAGAATATGGAACCAATGCAGGAAGCACTTCAAAATGTGAAACTTTTATGTGTTTCACCTCTACACAATAACCACCTTATTCTTATTCCATCCTCTCAAACTTACAGTTTTTAATGTTTGGAATATGTACAGGATTAAGTAATTTAGAGAATTAGGGTTATAACATATAGATAATGTCTTTGCATTCTAAGAACAGTTACACTCCAAATTTAACTTTCCATCAACACAATTTTTCCAGTACTTTCAAGTTAGAAAGTTTGCGAATTGGAACCTGCCCAATTTTCCTCACCTCCCAGCTATTTCTATTCCAGAAGAAATACTGATCAGTCTTGAAGACTCAGACAGTATTTCTATAACATATAAAAATATTTTAAAGCTCCTTCCTTTCAAAGATCCCAGAGTACAATGGGAAAAGCATCTTACTTAACATTTCAGAAAAGCAATGGAAGGCAGCCATGCATAGAATTCACTCTAGCTCCATATGCGCAAAGCATACAATTATTCATCTTAAATCTTTTATCAAGCATATCTATCTCGTTTAAAACTTTCCAAAATGTTTCCAAGGCAAGATCCAACCTGCAAACCTTGCAATCAAGCTCCAGCCTCACTGGGCTACATATTTTGGGCATGTAATATATTAACATCATTCTGGATCAAAATCTTTAAATGCCTATCGGACAGCCATGGTGTCACAATTACTCCCAATCCATTAACAGCTGTGCATGGTATACGCCTAGATGGGCTTAAAGAAGAGGAGAAACAAACTATAATTGCCTTATGTTTCCTTAAGAGGCATTAGCTCTCCGGAAATGTGTTCTTTTGAAATTGCGGCATGTTAAGTAACCGAAAAATATAGAAATATGACATAAAAGGCGATATCCCTCCCATAGTGATTACGGCTGTACAAAAAAAAAAAAAAAAATCACATGAGCGACAAAGATATACTTCAGCTTACTTTACTGACGGTTTTACGTGGTATTACAAACAGGAAGCTTATGACAGACTATCAAGAATGTGGGAGTCTTGATCTATGCAGTCTGCCATTTTTTGTCGCCATGCTGAAAGGATTTTCCGGACTGAGGACATAATCTTCCGTCCGTTTAGCTTCAAAGTGTATTGGCAGAAAGTCCAACCTTATATACTGGTTGCTCCATGTGCAGGCTCTTTCTGGTCTCCAAACAAGGACAGGAAAGGACTCAAACCCCACCTTCAGAAATACAGGAATAGCACAATGCCTACATGCAGTTCTCATTCTCCCAACAAGGAAAGGGGATTTTGTGCTGACAGAGGGCAAATGTATATTATTCTGTCTTTAGGCTGACTATTCAATCCTCCAGTTGACTTTGGCTTATCTAGTCCTGTGCTTGGCTCGGCAATTCTAAATGCTGAGCCCCTACGTACCATACTTGGTCTGTCTGTATGAATGAATCCATAACAGTGTGCACAGAGACAGTGATATTAAATTTAATATTATAACAAACATATTATAATAACACCTTTACTTCACTACTAGCATGTAGACCTATCTTGCTCAACTGGAAGAATCCTGTCCCACTTCTATTAAGTAAGTGGGTACTGATGTTATACACTATTTGAAATTGGACAAAATAAAATTCTCCCTTAGAGGATCTGTTCAAAACTTTTCTAAAACCTGATAGAATGTAATCAATAACATTTTAGAATAAGCATTTATATTGGGGAAAATGATTCCCTTCCTTGTTTTCTACTTTTAAAGTTTTACTCTGGCTGTGGACCATGCTCTCTTTCGCTTGGGTGTGGGTTGAATTTAGTTTTGTTGTGCTTGACTTAATTGTATGGAATATTACTTGCTTTTAATAAAATCAACAAATAAATAAATAAATAAAAAGACACATTTGTGTATTTTGCATGCAAACTTGTTAAGTATGAGCCTTGTTTCTTCCTGATAAACATTTTATGAGCATTTTATTGTGACCTATGATTAATTATGATAAGCATTTTAGTTTGTTTTATACCATATGTATTATAGATAATATTTTGAGTAAATATGTTACAGTGGAACCTAGGTTCACAAACGTCTCTGTACACGTACAAATCGGGTTACAACCAAAAAGTTCACCAAACTTTTGCATCTGTTCACGACCACACACTCGGTATACGAACAAGCCAGTTTCCCTTTCGGTTTGTGCGCACCGATGATTTCCGCACATGTTCAGTCTCTCCCTGTGCATTCCCTATGCAGCGAGCGAGAGAGAGAGCGCAAGAGAGAGCACGTGCAACAGACAGAGCGCGAGAGAGCAAGCGAGAGACACGCGCGCGAGCAAGCGAGAGACACACACACACACACACACACACACACACACACGAGAGAGAGGGCTGGCCGCATAAGGCCAAGAAGGCAGTTAAAGAATGCACCAGGCTTGTTTTTAAAGAGACTGATTCGAGCATTGTTTTAACCTTGTTGCATTTAATGAAGACTTTTTTCTATTGGATTTTAACCTCCACTTCACGTCTGTTTACAGCGATCGGTTCGTAGCGTGCATTGTTGCAATGTTACTTTTCTTGGTTGTTTATTAAATTACGGCTTTTTCAAATGTTCATTTTTTTCCCTGTGCTTAAAACTCATTAAAAAAAAGTGTTTTTAGTGACCAGTTCGTAGCGCTATAGCGCGAACTCTTGCAATGTTAGTTTTCTCTGTTGTTCAAGGTTTTCTCAGTGTTATTCAATGTTTTTACATTTAGTTTACTATTACGCTGTGCATTCTATGGTGTAATTAAATATATTTGTGCTTAAAAATCTTTAAAAAAATATATTTACATACAGTTCGTACAGTCTGGAACGGATTAATTGTATTTACATACAATCCTATGGGGAAAATTACTTCGGGTCACGACCAAATCGGGTTACGACCAGAGTTTTGGAACGAATTACGGTCGTGACCCAAGGTTCCACTGTATTTGTTAAAAACAGTGTACTTTATGGGGAATTCTATTTATTTTAGTAAAATTTTTTATGTTAAATGAACAATAACAGTAAAGAATCTCATATAAAAGTACTGCTACACAGCTGGTTATGCAGGAGATTAGTGTAAAAGTCAGAATCAGTATCCAAGTCATGCCAATTCTTGTAACATGAAGTAGTTGACCTGTATCAGCCCTAAAACACCTATTTCGAGCATCTGTAACCGAAACTGTCTACTGTACCATAGCCTCAGGTCATTTTGTGAACCTGACCTCTAACTACAACTATCATTATGACAATTTATTACTCTACCTCATGCTATAAGCCTCGCCTCCCCATCCATCCATCCACCCATTTATTTTTGTTTGTTTGTTTGTTTACTAACCCACCTGCTCATTTCAGGAGAAAAGGGTTGTTTCTGACCACGAGATTATGAAAATACTTCATTGTTCAGCATAGAGTCATTGTAATTTGTGTCTTCACTGTTGCATTAAGCATGTTATGCTCCTTAGTAATTAGCACAGTTCAGGTGGTGTCAGGAACAGACCTCCAAGTATACCATGCTGATACCTTGCATCACAGGCTCTGTAGGTACTCAGAAGTGCCAGTACAGAGTAGCAAAGTAGCACAAACTGATCTTTGAGTCCCAGCCTCTGCCCCTTTCGCCAGCCACATGCCAGATTGTGCCATTATACTCCACTCAAATCTATTGCATTGACTTCAATGCATTGCAGTGAGTTCAGCGCAGTTCCGAAAAATTTAACTGATGCAAAGTAAACTCCAAGGTGTTCGCTCATCACTATTGCTAAGATTCCTCCTACCATCCAGCAGGTCTGTGGATTTAGAACGATGAAGGCAAATGTGATTTAGAAATATGTAAAAACAATGTTTAATATTAAAATAAAGATTTGTGGAATGATACTTGTCTCATCATGAAGAACTAAGAATTCCAGCAAAATAATAATCTAAGGAAGTGTGTTTCTTTGGAAACAAATCTTGAGAAAGAAAATCAGTGCCAGTATAGTCCTGAGCCAGAAGTGGAGACATGAGGTCACAGGTAGCTCTGCCAATATTTTCACTTTATCTACTCACTACAATTCCTCTTTGGTATGCATAAGAAAACAAGAGAATGATATGGGCAAGGACATAGTTGAGAAAAAAAATTATAAATATTATATATACAGTATATATATATTGAGAGTTTTTCTTTAATTTACAATGTATCCATCCATCCATCCATTTTCCAACCCACTGAATCCGAACACAGGGTCACAGGGGTCTGCTGGAGCCAATCCCAGCCAAAACAGGGCACAAGGCGGGAATCAATCCTGGGCAGGGTGCCAACCCACCACAGGACACACACAAACACACCAAGCACACGCTAGGGCCAATTTAGAATTGCCAATCCACCTAACTTGCATGTCTTTGGACTGTGGGAGGAAACCGGAGCGCCCAGAGGAAACCCACGCAGACACGGGGAGAACACGCAAACTCCACGCTGGGAGGACCCGGGAAGCAAACCTGGGTCTCCTAACTGCGAGGCAGCAGCGCTACCACTGCACCACCGTGCTCAATCCTGCCTAGTTTTGGTATAGAAAGGCACTAAAATGTAGCTTAAAATGTCTCCTACTATGAAAAGTTAAGTGTGCAGAAGATGAAATGATCACAGATGACACATTTCTTTTCAGCATTTTAGGCAAGATTAACAAGATTGTTTTTGTTTTGAACAATTGTACAGTGAAAAAAGGAAACGAGCACATCACACAAGTTTGGGCACCCCCAGATATTTGAGGTCTCAGACCTTAATTAGCTCGTTAGGGCTATGGCTTGTTCACAATTATCATTAGGAAACCCCACATGATGCAAAGTGCAAAGCTGTATAAATTCTCTGACTCCTCAAACCTTGTCCCAAAAAATCAGCAGCCATGGGCTCCTCTAAGCCGCTGCCTAGCACTCTGAAAAATAAAACAATTAATGCTCATAAAGCAGGAGAAGGAAACAAGAAGATAGATTATAAATAGAGGAAACAGTTATCTGAAAATGTTTTCTATCTTACTAAACCACAGTTAATATATGCATGGCGGACGCACCGAGGCGCATGCGCACTGCGGCCTTGTCGCCCGCCCCAGAGTCCAGAGTCAAATGCAGCAGCTTTCCAAAACACGGCGGCTTCCCAGAGTCAGTAGGTGGCGCCCGAACAACACAACCTCTGAGCGCCCAAACAACACAACCTGTACAGTCAAACGCAGCGGCTTCCCAAAACGTGGCAGATTCCCAGAGTCAGTAGGTGTCGCCCAAACAACACAACCTGTAAGCGCCCAAACAACACCACCTGTAAACTAGACTTGCTCTAATCCACTGTGCCATTAATGTATTTCACAACACGGTCATTCAGTTTGGCGCCCGCCCCAGAGTCCAGAGTCAAACGCAGCGGTGTCCCAAAACGCGGCGGCGCCCGCCCCAGAGTCAAACGCAGCAACTTCCCAAAACGTGGCGGCTTCCCAGGGTCAGTAGGTGGCGCCTAAATAACACAACGTAAGGCGCGGTGGCGCCCGCCCCAGAGTCAAACGCAGCGGCTTCCCAAAACGCAGCGGCTTCCCAGAGTCAGTAGGTGGCGCCCAAACAACACAACCTGTGAGCTACATTTGCTCTAATTCACTGTGCCAGTAATACAGATCACATAACGGTCACAGACTCTAACCCAGCGGCTTCCCAGACTCAGTGGCTGGCACACGAACACCACAACCTGTAAACTAAACTTGCTGTGCTCCACTCTGCCAGCAGTCGGTGTCAGCAAAGGCAACGGAATCACGTCTCCACAAAACGAAACCGCTTTAGTACAGATATGCTTATGTAATTAAATGACATTTCCCCAGACGCACCCACCCTCCATGATATGTCATCCATCCAGATATCGGACGGAACAGAAACTGATTGCCATTCTTGGATTTCCGATTCGCTAGCGAATCGCGGGCTTACTTGTGTTACTAAGAAAAGGCAGTTAACAGGAATGGTGGAGGTCAAGAAGACCAAAAAAACTTTATGAAAGAACTGCTCAATGGAGTACCACAAGAGGCACAAGCTGATGGTTTTGCCATGGCTCTCACAGTCCCCTGACCTAATCATCATTGAAAATCTGTGGATAGATCTCAAAAGGCAGAGAATGCAAGGTGGCCCAAGAATCTTGCAGAATTTGAAGCCTTTTGCAAGGATGAACGGGCGAAAATACCCCAAGTAAGAAATTAATGGGACTCTTAGCTGGCTACAAAAAGTGTTTACAAGCTGTGATACTTGCTAAAGGGGGTGTTACTAAGTACTAACCATGTTGGGTGCCAAAACTTTTACTTCAGACCCTTTTCAATTTTTTTGGTATAAAAACGTAATCTTGCTTTAAAGATTAAAAAAATGTATAATTTTTAACTTTACGCATTTTGGTGATGAGTTCATCTTCTGCTCATATAACTGTGAAAAGTAACAAGCAAGGGTACCTAAACCTTTGCATGCCACTCCACAGTATATATTTCTTGTATCTGCAGTATGCTTTTATTTAAATCTTGTACTTGTACGTCTAAGTGTAACATTTGATAGTGATCTTTTTTGCCCTGCAAGTAGGCTTGTGATAGCACATCTTTAATGGCACTGTATAAAATGACTGATATGAACATTTCTTCACACATTTAAATGTATTTTATATAGGTTCATAATTCATATTTTCTGAATCTACAAGAGTATTAGTCAAATTTCCTTTGAATTTTTCAGTGTATTTTTGAGCCCCACCACATAAAATCAACTATCTTTTATAAGTCTGTTGAGCTGTGGGAGCAGTTTCTCATGACATGAATAACAGAATTGTTCAGGAAGAAACAATGTATTCCTTGACGGCTAGAGTAAATGACTTTCGTAAGGGTCTCAAACAAAAAAATGTTATAATTCAAAATATAGAGAAAAAACAAATCTAAACAACTACTATAGATATGGCCTTCAAGCACAGGGAAATTTTTGAAGCAATGCCAAAAATCATGTTGGTAATGGGTAATTGCTGGAAGCTAAGAAAAATAACTACTTAACTGGAGAGAAACAACAGGTAGCATGACTTGTGGTAATGGCTTAAACCCAAGAAAGGATTTTAAAAACCACACACCTTGAACCCTTAAAATAATTTAACTTAAAGAAAGATGCTGAAGTCTCCTTTCTTGCTAAAAGAAGTTTTACAAAACTCTGTTTCACAGTTTCCAAAATAAAGTATGTTTTATTTATTTTAATTTATTATCCCTACAGTATTAATTAAAAATGATTACACTGGATGAAAAAAAGATTAATAAATAGGCCCAGGCAAAAAAGATTTTAGATTTAATTGAGAAAAATCAGAAATGTACTATCTTTGGATAGTAATATGAGTAAACTTCTGAAATGAGCATTTGGAGATGGTCTTTGCATTAAGAATGTCTACATCAGAGGCCAAAACCTTCCACTACTATATTCCAAACAATTCTATCAAAGTAATGCCTTTAACACACTGACATTGTAACAGGATGACCGCAACAAAACAGAAGCACAGACACGACTAGAATCTCCCTGAGGATAAGAAGAATTCAAAACTTAAATGATGGAGAGTTGAAAGTAAGGCAAGCAGGTTTGATGGAAGAATGCCTTTGAGGGAAGTTAAAACTGGGTTTGCTAATGTTTTACAACACTGTCCTATATAGCTTTGTAATATGATATCTAAACTTGCAACCAACAAAACCCCATTCATTTAAAACACCTAAAATGTCTGAAAAACATGTTAACTAGCAGGCTACATTGAATCTGACATGCTCGTATGACACTCTAGGTTCAGTACATTAGGCATTTTTTCATGATTGTTTAAGTCTTACATGTGCCAAAAGCATTCAGAAGATTTTGGAAGTGTTTCCCCACACTTCCCTGTGGAGCACTTAGCACCACAATATCACTTTGCTCTTCAAGTTGTGGTCATCTTCTCAGCTTTCAGGCACATTTTACAATGTCAACATAACTGTTATCATGTTGCTTTATAATGCAAGTGATCCTCCCCATCTACATCCACACCATAATTTAGCACTGTAATATTGACTAAAAATGAAAACTAATATGTTCAGTAACAAGATAATTTTGTTTATGCAGTAAACTGGAACTTTCATAAATATTACAAAAATCATTTGATTTTAAATTTTAATAGTGCACCAATATAATAAGAAATACTAAAATGCTGCATGAAATGCTATGAAATCCAATGAATATTTATTTGTCACAAATTATACATATACTACAATATGCAGAGAAATGATTAGTTACTCAACTGCCACGACTGTGCTTTTAAGAAGAATATAAAAGCACAATTAAAATAATACATGACTTTATAAATGTAAAAAAATCATTAACAGAACTTTAAATATGTGATAAATAATAACTAAATAAATAACTTAATGTAAGAGAGTTAACAATAGGGCATAATTTCAGTACACTTTCTTAATTAAGATGGGGACTATGAAAAAAACGCCCTAATTAGTCTCTCTTAAGTGGACTTTAGGCAGCAATAACATTTACCTGACTTATTAAAATAACAGGTGTCATTTACACATTCTGCATTATCAGGTGCTGGCAGAAATAGGGCTACTTTTGGGCAAAGAAGGAAAAGATGAGGGGGGAGACGTGTCCGGAGGCAGGAGGAGAGGAGGAAGTTGTAAAGAGACTGGAACTGAGGGTAGGACATTTGAATGTTGGCAGTATGACTGGTAAGGGGAGAGAGTTAGCTAATTTGATGGAGAGAAGGAAGGCTGATATATTGTCCATGCAAGAAACTAAATGGAAGGAGAGTAAGGCCAGGTGGATCGGAAAAGGATTCAAATTGTTGTATCCACTGCTAGGCAAGGGAAAAGAGGAAGGCGTAAGAGAAGGTTTATGGATGTGGTGAGAGAGGACATGTAAATAATGGGTGTAACAGGGCAATATGCAGAGGACAGGAAGACATGGAAAAAGATGATCCACTGTGGCAACCCCTAACAGGAGCAGCCAAAAGAAGAAAAAGATAAAGCTGTTTTCTGTTTAAATTTTCACTGTATGTTTGGTTTTCAGCAGACATTAAATCTATTTCTTTAGATTTTAAACATTGTGACAAAGACCATGAAACCTTAAAACTGTAAATGAATTAGATTATCTGCAGGTAAATATCTGAAGGTGTAAGAGAGATGGGAGCCCTGTGTGAATTTTGCATTGTGTAACACAGCATAAAATTCTCAAACTCGCTTATCCAAATTCAGAGTGGCATGGGATCACAGTCTATCACAGGAGAAGTGGGGATAAGGCACAGTGTTAGTCTGTCATAGGATCCACTCATGCACACCCACAATGAGCTATTTTGGAATCATTAATCAAACTAATCAGTACATGTTAAGGAGATTGGGGTGGCAAACTCATGGAGACAGGAGAGAATGTGCAAACTCTACACAGGCAATGACCAGGCACAGAGTTCCAGCCGAGTATGATGGATTGGTGAAGCAGAAATCTTACCTACTGCATCACCCTGTCTTAATAAAAAAATTTAGATAACCTAAACTTACATCAGGAAGATGTGTCAGGTGCAGTTAATGTGGTAGTAACCTTTTCTGATGATACTGTATTAAGGGAGGAGTTCACTAATTTTCATGTTGAAGTTATTTCTTCACAATTATGGCATATATGAATTTGTCACTTGAAATTGTACTCTAAAGTGAAGCGTTTTAAAAAAATTACAAAATACAGTGGAACCTCGGGTCACAACCAGAGTTTTAGAACGAATTACGGTCGTGACCCGAGGTTCCACTGTATTTTGTAATTTTTTTAAAACGCTTCACTTTAGAGTGAATTTCCCCCATAGGATTGTATGTAAATACAATTAATCCGTTCTGGACCGTACGAATTGTATGTAAATATATTTTTTTTAAAGATTTTTAAGCACAAAAATAGTTAATTATAGGGGTGGGCGGTATGACCAAATTCCTATATCACGGTATTTTTCTAAATTATCCCAGATTCACGGTATTCAACGGTATTTTTTCCCCATGCATGAGTGGATGTTAACCACATTTTCCACTGCAAATACTGGCTAAGAATAACCTATTCCACTGTCAAGAGCATTGTACATTGTACAAAAAAAAATGTTAATGTGCACACAAGTATTAATACAGGTTTGCATGGCCCCATAAAGTGATAGTTTTCAACGGGGTGGCACTAATGAAGAGAAGGAATCACATTGCATGACAGATACAGTCAAAATATAGAACTTTTTTATTGAACAAATTTTGCAAAAACTTAAACTATAATTTTGACAACATATTTTCAACCAACCAAAGAGGCATTTAGACTTAGTAAAATATCCAGAAGTGCTTGTCAAAAGTTGTATTGCATTGAACATGTCTTAGAAAAGGAATAAATAGTAAATATTTTTTGTAAACCAACTACACTTTCTGTTAATGTTAACAATCTCTGTTCACTGACACGTTAAAGTGACTTTTTAAATAACTTTACCATCATTAAACTGCATAATATTTAAACTAATAAATAATAACAATAAAATAAATAATAGTATTATTGCTGATAGTTGCACTATTACTTCAAGGCTTCAAGCCCAGGTGCATTACACAGTATTCACCAAATTAAAATAAAATAAAACAAGTGCAACTTGGTGAGAATATCTTTACCAACTGAACCATCATTTAGGCAAACTGCATTAGTATGGACCTTGCTTCAAGCTAAGCTATATGCATAAATAATAAAACTGCAACTTGCATTTATAATGCTATTTGTGGTATAGTCCTACGGAATCGTATTAGGGCCATGGTGAAGAAAAAAATACGGACACAGGGAAGAAAAAAACTATATGTCGAGAATAAAGTCAACATTTCCACTTTATTCTCGCCGTTTATATCGAGATTAAAGTCGACATTTCCACTTTATTCTCGCCGTTTATGTCGAGATTAAAGTCAACATTTCCACTTTATTCTCGCCGTTTATGTCGAGATTAAAGTCGACATTTCCACTTTATTCTCAGTTTACTTCATAATTAAAGTAGAATGTCGTAAAACTAAACTTCTTCCTAAAATCAATATTTAATTTACTAGATTTTGTCAAACCCCATCATTTGTGTTAAGTGTTCCCCGACCCAGTTGTTAATCACTACGCTTCTTAAACTGACTTCCTCCGCACTAAGAGGAGACAGCGATCACCATACAGAATCCATTCACTTCATGATATTCCTGCTTTCTGAAAATTTAGAATTCTAAGATAAATACTTGATATCATTTTCATGATGAAATGCATTACAGCAGGTATTAAACATGCACGGTAGTGAGGCGGTAGGGCTGCTCCCTCGCAGTAAGGGGTCCCCAGGTGTATGTTCAGTGTAGAGAACTTTATGGCAGGTGTGACGAGGCTCCAAAAAACTGGATGTATGAATGGGTGTCACACAGGTTTAACTTAAATATTGTGTAAATGTTGGGTTTGTGATCTGGTGGTCGGAGACACAAACACAGAATTCAATACATGTTCTTCTGAGCGGGCTTTCTTTATTGCACGCGTGCTGTCTCTATCTGACGTACCAATACCCCAGTTCCTATCCTTCCTTTTTCTTTCTCCACATAACCAATCACCACATGATAAACGTCTTTGTGAAATTAAAACTAGTTATAAAACTTAGCCCACGGAGTGTTCAGAACTTTAAAAATATCTTTGTTATACATGTTTAATTATGCCATCCATTCAGGGTTGCGCCCATCCCTGAACGAGTCCCAACACATCGCAGGGTGAATACAAGCAAAACGTACACTAGCAGGGTCAATATAGCATAACAAAACCCCACATCCTACATGACTTTGAAAGGAAACTGAAGCACGCCGAGTAAACCCACCAGAAAAACATGCAAATGCAAGGCAGGGTACACCCGAGACACCCTTGCTGCGAGACAGCAGTGCAACCTCCATGCCGCCGTGCATCCACATGATTAATGCATGCTTTAATGCATTTCACCATGAAATTATATCAAGTATTTATCTTAGCATTCTAAATGTTCAGAAAGCAGGAATATCATGAAGTGAATGTATTCTGTGTGGCGATTGCTGCCGGCGCCTCCTCTTAGTGCAAGAGGAAGTCAGTTTAAGAAGCTCGGGGAACACTTAACACAAAGCATTTAATGTGCTATATAACTTATGACGGGGTTTGAGAAAATCTAGTAAACGAAATACTTATTTTACGATGAAGTTTAGTTTACGATGTTCTACTTTAATGACAAATTACGAGAATAAAGTCAACATGTCGACTTTAATCTTGACATAAACGGCAAGAATAAAGTAGAAATGTTGAGAATAAAGTCAACATGTCGTCACACTATTACACAGTACCCAGGTACATTACACTGTATTGAAAACAAATAAAACAAGTACAACTTGGCTTGCAGTATTATCCAGTAGTATAGAAACAGTATTTACACATTTGAACATAATGGTCCACATCCGACCTTTTAAAACCAAAGTATCTCCAGGCAACGGACGTGACTCCCTTTTTTCGGCAAAAGTTCTTCTGTGTCATCATGTTCAACTTTATCGTCAGCTACAGCTTCAGTTTCGGAATGTTCTCTGTCCATTTTCACCGTGCAATACCTACACTACCACTACCACTACCTATTTAGTGGTGTAGCAGTGAAAAAGAGCCCCCACGCAACAAATCTGTGTTTAGCGGTGTAACAGTGAAAAAGGTCCCCACTTGAACAGTTTCCCGCTGTGCCACGTTCCGAACGTCGTTTAGGCAATTTAGACCGGTGTTGCGGTATAAGAAAAATCCATATCATAAAAAAAAATAAAAAACGGTTTTCGGTATGAACCGGTATACCACCCAGCACTAGTTAATTATACCATAGAATGCACAGTGTAATAGTAAACTAAGTGTAAAAACATTGAATAACACTGAGAAAACTTTGAACAGAGAAAACTAACATTGCAAGAGTTCATGCTATAGCCTTACGAACCGCTTGCTGTAAACACTTTTTTTTCATGAGTTTTAAGCATAGGGAAAAAAATTTAAATTTGAAAAATCCTTAATTTATACAAAAACTAACCATAAACCACCAAGAAAACTAACCTTGCAGGTGTTCATGCATAGCCTTACGAACCGATCGCTGTAAACACTTTTTTTTAAATGAGTTTTAAGCACAGTGAAAAAAACGAACACTTGAAAAATCTGTAATTTATACAAAAACTAACCATAAACAACCAAGAAAACTAACCTTGCATGAGTCAAGTTCTGGCATGAAGGAAGTGAGGAGGAACTGGGTGGAGAGGAGATTACAGTTTTGAGGTAAAGTCTGTGATGATGCGGGTTCGCTGCATGCTCCCATCGCGCTTCCAGGAGCCCTTAAACCTGTCACCGTCGGTAATGTTACCGATGAGCACGAGAGTGAGGCACTACTGTACAATGGAGCAAGGGGATGGTGCAAAAAGTGCCAAGTGCTTTTATTAAAATCAACAAAACAACAATCAAAAACAAAGTCCAAATTAAATAAAGTGCAGTGCTTTCAGAATCCTTAACTAAATAAACAATCCCATAAAAACAGAAGTGAAGTGGAGGTTAAACTCCAATAGAAAAAAAGTCTTCATTAAATACAACAAGGTTAAAACAATGCTGGAAGCAGTCTCTTTAAAAACAAGCCTGGTGCATTCTTTATCTGGTGACCCCCGCTGCCTTCTCAGCCTTACGTGGCCAGCCGTCCTTCTGGTCACTCCAGCTCCTTGATCGCTCAGCTGGAGCGACCGCTTCCTTCTGCCCCACCAAGTGTCAGTCAAACATCCCTGCTTGGGCTAACTGTCCAGCTGCCTGCCTGCAAGCATGCGCTCGCTCGCACCGGTTCTTTCCACACTGCTTCCTTCCTCACTCCTCAACCTCCGTCTTTCTTTTCTTTTTCCTCCCTTTAGCCGCCTCACACTTCTATTTATGAAGAGGACGTGGCAGCTGTAGCGCGGCGATTATTTATTTAAAACTGGCCTCTTCACTTCAGCTGTGGACCCACTATACCACAAAGTCCCTTTGAGCGATGGACATCTGACCGAGAACAATGTACTGTACATGGAGAGACTGAACACGTGCGTAAATCACCGCCGCGGACAAACCGGAAGGGAAACGAAATACAGCACAAAGAGTTCACAGCGAATGCATAGGGAGAGACTGAACACGTGCGGAAATAATCAGCGCGTACGAACCGGAAAGGAAACTGGCTTGTTTGTCACCCGAGTGTGTGGTTGTGAACAGATGCAAAAGTTTGGCAAACTTTTTGGTCGTAACCTGATTTGTACGTGATCCGAGACGTTCGTGACCCGAGGTTCCACTGTACCTTGTCTGTTCTTGCACTTTGCAATGGAGGGTTTCTGTACATGGGTCCATAGATGATGGAAAAAGCCCTAAAACCTAACATTTATGTTCATTTGTCTTTTTTATGTGATCAAATTTTTATAATAAGAAAAGGAAATACAGCCAAAGAAAACCAACAAAGTAACTGATTTTAAGCTATACAAGAACAAACAACATGGCACCCACCAACCCCACCCCTTGTGAGACTGCTATTTAAACAAAACACAAAAAAGGATTAAAAACGTCTGCACGCAGGAGCACTCAACAATGTAAACAAAAAAAAAAAACACAAGAAAAGCAATTACATCTCTTTACTAAATGAATAGTGTGAAGCCAGTTGCAGATTGTAGAGCTAGAAGAGTTGTTGATCTGAGATGCAGAAAGTTCAAGGAGGAAAAGATTGTAAAAGGAAGACTTCCAGATAATATGAGAGACAAGGGCAGGAGGTTTCCAGCGAGAAGCTAAAAGCAATTTAGCTGCAATGGTCGCAGTCATTAACAGTCTCCACTAAGATAGAGAAAGAGAGAGCGAGGGAAAAGAAGAATGGTCTAGGAGGAGGAGAACTTGAGGAGAACAAAGGAATGGAGAAAGAAAAAATTGTAGAGAGGGATTCTACTACAAAACGCCAGAGAGTCACAGAGGGCATTCCCAGAACATGTTGATAAAAGTGCCAGGGACCTGAAGAATTTATGTCCATTTTTCAAAGCAAAAATTATAGTGAGTATTTGTCCATGTCTTGAGATTACACTCTTATTGTAATACAGCATATCCATGTCATTTTAAAGCAGAAAAACAGTAAAAAACCAACCATTGTTGCGAATTTTAAGCAATTTTAAGGAGACTATGCACTTAACTACCCCTTCATCTTACTCTTTGGCAGCGTAGCACCCTTTAGAGCCAGCAAGGAATAGATTTACTTTGGTAAGTCACTGCCAAGCATCCATTACTGACATTGAATGTCGATGCCCAGATGTGAATTGCTGTCTTAGTTATGTGGACAACTAGACAATAATAACTGAAAAAGTCACACAATCACTTATATTCTTTCACTATATGAAAGCCTTTGTCGTAAAAATACTGCCTGCTGCCACTGGATTATTATAGCAGGTGTGTGCTTCAGTGAGAAAGAATATTGAGCCTGCACATAGCCAAGGTCTGAAGTGGGACATTTTTCCTGTTTAAGTGGTGGAGTACCTGCTGTAAATTGTTGCAGTACCTCAGGTTCTCACAGAAAACACTCCTCCCCAACCCAACCACCACCTTCCAGTCTTCAATATAATATACTTCTAACAGTGCACTCAAAACTCTGAGAGGTGCCCCCAAACCTGTTTGAATAAAAAATAGCATAAAATTTGAAATGCATTGTGAGGAGGACCAAGCAGCCTCCAAAAGAAGACAGTATCACTAAATGTTTGTTTCCAAGTTAAGCACTGCATGCTACATGTAATCAAGGGACAAGAAATGTTACAGTCATGCATCCTGCATATACAAGGCACAGCTGTGATACAGCTGGAGCCTATTCCAGGAATCACTACAAGGATGCAAGGCAGGTACAATCCCTGGGGGGTACCATTCCATCACATGGCAAACACACATACAGACGTAGCAACACGCTATAGGGCCAATTTAGCAACACCAATTTACCTAAGTTTAATTAGGTTGAAGCTTAGTAAGATCAGTGCAAATATTTTAACATAGACAGGGTGTGTGGTCATTCCTGCCTCACAGTGCCAGGTTCTACATGGAGTCTGCATGTTCTCCCTGTGTTTTTATGGATCGACTGGCATCAGCGTTAGTGAATTTACTCACTGAAAAACATTGTTCTTTTATTACCAAATTGACAACAACAACAACAACCCATCATACATTAAAAAATTCATAATTGTTTTCTGCCACTTCAATCTGCTCTCTTCCGCACTCGACTTTTTTATTTACTGTTTTTTTTTATCATATATATGTGTACAAGACACACCACAAAAAAGGTGGTTTGCCCTTTCAAAAATCGAAAGCTTTTATTAACTTGAAGTTAGTAGTTGAACTTGAAGTGTTTCTTGAGCTTGGAATTCTATGTAAAAATGGTTAAGCCCAAGTATCTCTCAGGTTAGTGTGTTTTGATGAGATATAGAACATTAAGCCCAAATAATGCTCTGGACAGTAACATCCAGAGCATGAATTTTTATATGCATTCTTCCAATCTGCTAACTCATCAATGTTTGTGAATGAGGCGGAAACCTTTCCGTTTTAGAACAGAACTGAGAATGAACCATTACTTGAATAGAGCAATAGCAATGACAATGTAAATTGGTCATCAGATGTTATTACAAATAGTGAAACTGATGCATACGGCACTGTATGACCAAAATACCGCGATACACCTGGTGTTCATGTGAAGTTCATCACGGTGCAAGTAAGTTAAATAAGATTAAATTACACTTTTTTTGTCCCCAAGGGGGAATAAAATTTTATACAAGCTCCAAAAATAAATAAATATAATAAAAATAAACAACACCTCCATAAATCACACATAAAAACTTGTAGTTTGGATAACAGAGAGCTATTGCTGTCAATAAACAGGCATGTAGGTGGCAGTAAAATGAGGTCAGACAAGATTGTACCAGAGTTTTATATTTAAAGTCATTAATATTTGGATAAGCAGGTCCAGTTTGGAGTGTCCATGGATAGAACATCTCTAATAGATGTTTGAAGTCACCAACGTTCAGAATGATTCATCAAAAAGAAATTGGTACAGTGTAAATCATTTTTGTTGCTGAAATTTACTTTTCTGGCCTGTGACATGGATGAATTCAGTCTGCAATAGGGCTCTTTAAGCAGAGGTGATCACAGTGCTACCAGGCGAAAATGGGAATGTTAAATATATCTCACTTTACAGAGTCTCTTATATTCTCAGAAGTTACAGACATGGGAGCCATCACATCTTTTACGCTCACTGTATGACATTTCTCAAATTCATACCTTGTCTGAGAGACATTTGAGGTGGGCCGGTGCACGGGTCTGCTTTGACAGCAGTATCTTCTCAGTTTAGTTTAAAGATTCATTCAAAAATGTATGGTAACAAGCCTGACGCCAAATCTTAACATTACTAATTACATTAAAAACAATAATTCCAAACAAAAAAGAAGATAAAGAAAGATGCTTGCCCTACATGCACTGTTCACAATGCTGCAACTGTCAATATTCATGTCAAGGGAAATGTGCTAGTCACAAAGCCCAGAACTGTGGTGGCCTAAAATAACAATGTGCGGCATAGATTGTGTGGATCAGGCACTGACTGCCCTCTTATGCATAAGCAACAGGAAAAAACATAAGAAAATACGCTTCTAGTGTCTCAATTACAACATGCATCCGTTTCAAAACATATTACACAAAGGACGTGTACTAAATCTGCATAGTGCAGCAGTGGACAAGACATACCTTTCCTGCTGTATTTATGTTGACGTTTTCATATTTACACATTTCTGTTAAAACATACATTTTTTTCAACAGAAAGTAGGTTAATATTTTTGATTCATGTTTTTGGGGACAACAATAATGCTAAGAAGGCTACAAACACAAAGCACTGTAATCAGTTTAGTCCAGATATATTGTTATGTGTACAAAGTACAACGAAACTCATATGTGCTTTTTTCACTATACTCCCATTTGGCAAGCATCTGGCCTCATAGGCTACGTAAAATAACAACACAGAATGTAGTGGGCTGGCCTGAGTGTTGGGTGGTCATAACTCCACTCACAACGGGCTGCTGCGAACAGACAAATGAGTATCCTTAACTTCAGAAAATAGGACCAAGATTCTGTGCTAACATATTTGTTTCTAGTTTCTTTCCATTATCACAAGGACGCATCATAAATGTGGAAGGCATGTTTTCTTAAATCGAAACCTTTGCCGCTTCAAAGTATTTAGTAAGTTTTAAGGCTTTTTCTACCACCTATGGACCAGTGTATCCTAAAGCCCCACTGTAAATTGCAAGAAAACACAAGGTATTTTAAAAATTTATATAAAAAAATACATCCTGCGGTAGGTTGGCACCCTGCCCGGGATTGTTTCCTGCCTTGTGCCCTGTGTTGGCTGGGATTGGCTCCAGCAGACCCCCGTGACCCTGTGTTTGGATTCAGTGGGTTAGAAAATGGATGTATGGATGGATGGATAAAAAAATACTTCACTTTAGAACACAATTTCAAGTGGCAAATTAATATATACCATGATTGTGAAGAAATAACTTCAAGTTGAAAAATACCAAACTTATCCTTTAAGCATCTGAATGTTACAGTGAGCTATAGCATGACAAACACTATAGCTGCTCGATCTTGCACTGCATCATCCATGTTGTTAAACACTAATGGTAAGAGGTGTTGTTGTGACAACACAAAGACCAAAACATACACAAATGAATGAGCTCATTTGATTGATTTGATTTGATATATTTTGTTAGTCCCTGAGAGCAAATTGTTTTTTCGGATGACCTTTGGGGGGGGCAGAGTGCAGGGTCAGCATTATACCATTCTAGGTTGATAGGTTTATATTGTTTTACTGTCATATGTACAGGGTACAATTAAATTATGATCTTATAAATCTGATTTGATTTGAAGTGCTTATCAACATTATACATGTCTCCAGTCTCCACAGCCGTAACTAGTGAGTGTAACTGCCTTTCCTAAAAATTTCTATCTTCCTTACTAGAAATAATAAATTTAATTCAAAACTTACGGTTTACTTGAGAAATCTCACGCGCATTTTTCTAACACATTTTCCCAACACATTTTCATAAAAGATATGACTTTAATTTTAATTTCAGTCAAAGAAGGAAATAATAAATTGCAAATTACTACAAAATCTAACAGTAATACTTAAAATTGTACAATGCACAAGAAAGTCCTGAACCTCTGTTAATACAGTGGGGTTCTTTCCAACCACTTACTAACCACAAAGTACACACCAGCACTCTCAAACCTCACTCCTTCCTTGAGCTTTTGTTTTAACTGACAAATCGATTCTGCATTCCATCAGCCACTGGCAAGAAGTGAACTTTAAACCCTACTCAGAGGTTGTCTCTAAGTCACAGGTGTCAAACTCCTCTCCTGGATGGCTGCAGTGGCTGCAGGTTTTCATTCTATCCTTCTTCTTCATTTGTGACATTTTTTTGCTGCTAACTAACTTCTCTTTTTCCTTAATTAGCAGCCAAACAATAATGTGAGACAAAACAAGCCACCACATGACCAGCTCACCTGTGCCCAGCACATAATATCTGAAAATAACGAAAGGTGAAAGTCTCAGAAAGGTTGATCTCTCAGGTCACCAAAACATTTTGACCATGTTCTTAGAAAAAACAGAAAATCAACAGTTTTAGAAATGTCTGCCGTGGCAGAATGAGAGCAGCAACAAGCTGTGGAATTAAATAACGAGTTTAATTAACAGCAAGAATCAGCTTTTCATTAAGAGACTGGTTGGAGTGAAAATTGGTTGGAGTTTGAAATCCCAGTTTAGCTGGTCATCTGTTGGCTTGTTTCACATCTCATTTCTGGTTGGCTCTCATTTAATGAAGAAAGGAATAAATTCAGAGGACTGAATCCTTAAAAACAGGGCTATTAAAATGAAGGGAAAATGAGTTAATTAGCAATGAAAACTGGTCAGTGATTAGGAAAAGGGTTAGAATGAAAACATGCAGCTACTGCGGCCCTCCAGGCCTGGAGTTCGACACCCCTGCTCTAAGGCCAAGAAGTTACCCTGAGTCCTTGTGGGGCAGTGTACCTGTCCCATTGGAACATCCTGCCTGGCAACCCCTCACAGCATCAGCCCCATAAACGCTGTGTGTGTTTGTGTGTCTGTGCATGTATGTATATATATCCAAAAAATTAGGAAGGCTAGCAGGGACAGTTTCACTACAGAGCAGATTAACAAAACCAAAAAAGGATAGTTATGCAAAGTGCACGTAATTATCGAGGCAGGCAATGAAAAAACAAATAAAACTAACAAGCATTTGTTAAGAGCAAAAGGCAAAATATTTTTTTTGCATGCAACATTAGGTCTCATAAAACGGTGCTGATGATGTTGTTACTGACAGAAGCAGTACAAAATAAACAACCACAACCATAACAGAATTACTTGCCATAAAATACATGGAAAAAATGACTTAATTATTGACAAATATATATTTTTTTATTTTAAATATACACTCACTGAGCAAATCATTACACCTGTTTATCCATCCAATTATCTAATCAGACAATCAGAATACATAAAATCAAGCAGATACAGGTCAGGAGCTTCAGTTAATGTTCTCATCAACCACCAGAATGGAGAAAAAATTAGACCTCAGTGATTTTTGGTTTAATCACTATTCTCATCCTTCTTGATCTGAGTGCGGCCTTTGACAATATTTGTCACACTACTCTTCTCAATAGATTATCTTCGATTGGCATTACCCACACTCCACTAGATTGGTTCAGATCCTACCTCTCAGGCCACACTCAGTTCATTCAGCTTAAAACTTTCATATCCCAACCCACCACTGTTACTTCAGGTGTGCCCCACGGCTCTGTCCTGGGGCCCCTCCTTTTCATTATTTACCTCCTTCCCCACGGCAATATCTTTCATAAATATAACATGTTATGCTTCCACTGCTATGACACCCAGCTGTACCTCACCAGCAAACCTACTTCTTCTTTTCCACCTTCTTCGCTTATTGACTACATAACAGAAATGAAATCCTGGTTTTCTTCACATTTTCTTAAATTTCTTCCATTTATGTTCTGCATTCAATTCAAAATTCTTCTGTTAACTTAAGGCTATCCACAACCTTGCCCCTCCATATCTGTCCGACATCCTTCATGTTGCCATTTCCTCCCGCACCCTTAGATCCTCTTCCTCCATCCACTTGACTGTCCCTTTCGTCCGTCTTACCACCATGGGGAGCAGAGCATTCAGTTGCTCTGCTCCCCAGCTCTGGAACTCACTACCATCTGAGCTTAGAAAAATTGATTCATTCTCACTTTTTAAATCTAAACTTAAAACTCATTTGTTTAAGACTGCTTTTTCTCTTTGACTACAATTTCTCTGTCTGATTTTAAATATTGTATTTTAGTTTTGTTTATAATGTGTGTTTTATCTATTGTTCGGTGTCCTTGAGTGTTTAGAAAGGCTCCTACAAATAAATAAAATGAATTATTATTATTATTATTATTTCAACCATGGCATGATTGCGGGTACCATATAAAGTGGTTCGAGTATTTCTGTAATTGCTGATTCCAAAGAATTTTCATGCACAACAGTCTCCAGAGTTTACTCAGAAGGATAGAAAAAAAGCGTCAGTTCTGTGGACAAAAACTCCTTTTTGATGAGTCAACTTCTCAAAACTATGTGAAAGAAAACTCGGTTGTATTGTTAATTAAATATTATTTTGTGATGCCATATTATACACAAGGGATACACAATTGCACTGCTGGACAAGGACACTGTGCATGCTCTACATTTGTCAAACATACAGATAGGAATTTCATTCCATATGTACTGTACCATGTGGCAATATTCTAAAATGAACTGATGACACACCATTTTATATCAAAGCTTTGGCTTTTCAAAAATGTATGGTTTTGGCATTGTACTCCTGCTTATTATTACTAACTGCAATAGAGATAAGCCATGGTGAAACAGAAGGAAACGTGATTTTTTTTATTCAAATCAAGTCTGTGTTAAGAAAAACGTAGAAAGAGAACAACTAAGGACAGTGTTAGTAACTTTTACTGTTTCTTAATGGTAGATATTCATTCAAGTCCATTATATGATGAGGCATTTTTTGTGTCATGTCAATTCAGCATTGTAATTTGTAGTAAATTAAAACCAACATTGAATGAATCAGCTTTGATTCACTTTTACAACACTATGGAATACAAAGAAGTGCAGTGATATCTATGAACCCCAATACCCCTCCCATCATTCAGTTTATTAATTTGAGATTAAATATATCTTCATGAAACCACACTAAACCAGGAAATACAAAGTAGCATTAGCATTACACATGGTTCCACCTCAACGAGGAATTAAGGCATTTATGGATTCATGCACAAAAAGCAATTACTAATGAGTCACTTTTAAAAAACACTAACATTTGCTTTCTTATCTTAACCAATTATATGAACACTTTTGGGCAATGCCAGATAATTTCGCTAGTGATATATAAACAAGGTAATATGTGGGACTCACTTTTAATAGATGATTTTATTTCTTATAAAGCCATTAGCTTGCAGATATTCTCCTGTATGCCAGAAACATTTCAAGTGCCACACTTGAACACAACTGAGGGTCTTATTTTCAGAAGTATTATTATTAGTCCTGCCTCATGGAAGTGACATAGAGTTAGTGGGAGTCTTGGATGCCAAGATTTAACCTTCTTATTAAATTGAGAAAAAGGAATGCTTATGTTGTAGAATGCCCATGAGAGAGTAGGAACTAGTTTTGCTAAGTCACCAAAACTGTGCTTCTCTCTGACTTAGATTGTTCCTTTTTTAAAAAATTAGTGTATACACCTGCAAAGATTTTCCCCAGAAATGCATTGGGTAGGAGTTTCTCAACTGGCCATATCTCAGTTATAACATTAATGCACTTACAATTTCATAGTTTTATGTTAATTAGGTAGGTATCTGCTCTGTTTTACTACAGGTATAACTTAATCTGTGTGTTCATGCTTGTCAATGGTGTACGGTTTATAGCATTACAGCTGGAATTGTGTGCAAGTACTCTGAGCCTGTACTCAGTGAAGACCACTATACTGAAATAAATTAAACTGAACATTAAGGGGAAAAAAAGGCGTGTGCTTCCTGACAATTCTTAAATTCAAATTAGTAAATACTGTGATCTCCATTTTAATCCCAAATATGCAATGTCCTAACTTGTGATTTTTAGTTCTACTTATACTTTCAATGAAGGACTAAATTAAAATGAAATCTCACTTTGGCTTTGGCTGAAAGTTGGTTCAAGATTTTGACTTATTTACAAATTCAGATGAAGGGGGAGGGCAGTTTCTGTCTGTCAACAAACATGGTAAAAAACATTTCATGTTTTTATTATTTTGAGCCATAAATACACATCAGTTTTTCTTAAGAAAAATTCAATTAAGCTGATTTAATCTGATTTAATCATTTTAAAGGTTTACAATGCAACTCTAAACTTAACTTAACTTGTGATAGTGTTTGTCTCCCATATGGTTACACCTAACAATAGTAATATGGACAAATTCCAACAGCAGTATTTCAATGTCTGGATTGCACATTTTAGTTTTAATTGTAACAAGCTTGTAATCCCTTTCTACCATACTTTTATCCTCACTCCTGACCTTTGCTTTGCCCTTTCCATCTTTGTATGAGCTGCTGCTCCAATAAAGTATAACAGGGCTTCTTAGGCACAGTACTACCAGCTGAAAACCCTATTTTATGTTCCTCAGAGTCTCGTACATTTTAGATGTTGCAGAGATGAGATTGCTTTCTGATCCTTTTTCTCTTCCTGTGACTTCTCCCAAGTTTGCAGCTCATCCAAAAGGCAGTGTAGATGATTTAATACTCAATAGCACCATTTCATCAAATTAAAATCCATTTATAAATTTCTAGAAACAAGCCAGATGCCAGATTACATCTAATGTTAAAATTGATAATTGTTAAAAAAAGGACATTAATCAGAAACTACTAAGAGCAAAGAAATAAAGAGAACACAAAGAACTTTCGTAAAAGGATGTCACCTGAAAGGCACACAAAAGTACAAGTCAGTCCAACAATATTTCAAGTTGGCTTGTCTTACACTTCTAAGAAATTCATTAGACCTTTCTGTTTCACTTTGGAGAAATTATGTTAATAGAATTAGTATGGGATTGGTACTAAAATTTTGACTTTGGTATCAATAGCAGGGACAACTGACTCTTTAAGTCAAGTCTTTCTCATAGGATGTACAGTCATCGCCAAAAGTTTTGAGAATGAAACAAATATTAATTTTAACAAAGTTTGCTGCCTCAGTTTTTATGATGGCAATTTGCATATACTCCAGAATGTTATGAAGAGTGATCAGATGAACTGCAATTAACTGCAAAGTCCCTCTTTGCCATGAAATTAAGTTAATCCCAAAAAATTCATTTCCACTGCATTTCAGCCTTACCACAAAAGGACCTGCTGACATCATTTCAGTGATCCTCTCATTAACACAGATGAGAGTGTTGACAAGGACAAGACTGAAGATCACTCTGTCATGCTGACTGAGTTAGAATAGAGAGATTCAATTGTTGTGAAGAAGGCTTCAGGGCGCCCAAGAAAGTCCAGAAAGTGCCAGGATCGTCTCCTAAAGTTGATTAAGCTGCGGGATCAGGGCACCACCAGTGCAAAGCTTGTTCAGGAATGGCAGCGGGCACATGCGAGTGCATCTGCATGCACAGTGAGGCAAAGACTTTTGGAGGATGGCCAGTTGTCAAGAAGGGCAACAAAGAAGCCACTTCTGTTCAAGAAAAACATCAGGGACAGACTGATATTCCACAAAAGGTAGAGAGACTGGACTGCTTAGGATTGTGGTAAGTCATTCTCACTGATAAATCCCATTTTCGATTGTTTGGGGTATCCAGAAAAAAAGATTGTCTGGATTAGAAAAGGTGAGCGCTACCACCAGTCCTGTGTCATGCCAACAGTAAAGCATCCCAAGACCATTCATGTGTAGGGTTGCTTCTCAGCCAAGGGAGTGGGCTCACCCACAATTCTGCCTAAGCACACAGCCATGAATAAAGAATGGTACCAAAAGATCCTCTTAGAGCAACTTCAACCAATCATCCAAGAACAGTTTGGTGATGAACAATGCCTTTTCCAGCATGATGGAGCACCATGCCATCAAAACATCTAAATTTTGGGTCCATGGCCAGGAAACTCCCTAGTCCTTAATCCCACTGAGACCTTGTAGTTAATCCTCAAAAGGCAGGTGGACAAACAAAATCCCACAAACTCTGACAAACTCCAAGCATTGATTATGGAATAATGGGCTGCCATCAGTCAGGATTTGGCCCAGAAGTTGATTGACAGCATGCCACAGTGAATTGCAGAGGTCTTGAAAAAGAAGGGCCAACACTGCAAATATTGACTCTTTGCATAGACTTAACATAATTTTCAATAAAAGCCTTTGAAACCTATGAAATGCTTCTAATTGTACTTCAGTATACCCTGGAAACATCTGACAAAAAGATCTAAAAATACTGAAGCAGCAAACATTGTGAAAACCAGTACTTGTGTCATTCTCAAAACATTTCGCCATGACTGTTTCTTTACATAACCACTAATGTTCACAAGGATCTGTAATGATATTTCTGATCTGGTGATGCAAGATTTCTCTGTCCCCAAGTCACTTTTTCCGGTATATTAAAATTTGGAAGAATTTGTTAATGTCTAGCATATATAAAATCAGGCATGTGCACAGAGCTTTAAAGGTACAGGTGCTCAGGTTGGGTTAATTAGACAAGCAAGGTGTAGAACAGGGGTAGGCAATGTCGGTCCTGGAGTGCCACAGTATGTGCAGGTTTTTGTTCCAACCCAGTTCCTTAACGAGAACTCAATTATTGCTGATGAAGCACATATTGCTTAAGTGACATTTTAATGCTTCATTTTAGTGGTCTCGCTTGTTAAGGTTCTCCAACCTTAATTGCTTATTTCAATCTTAAACTGCTGCATTCAGTGTTTTAATTGCTCCTTATTAGCAATAAGATGTAAAACAGGGGTAGGCAATGTCGGTCCTGGTGAGCCGCAGTGGCTACAGGTTTTCATTCCAACCCAATTGCTTAATTAGAAACCAATCATTGCCAATCTCAGACCTTATTTAATTTTATGGCTTGTTAGTCTGTGCAATGTAAGGCTTTTATATCGTAGATTTTTTTCCTTTCCAAGGATATCATCCAAATGATTTGAAGCCTAAAACAGATCATTTTCAGTCTGTCACATTTTTCTATTAAGTGTTTTATTATATCAAACCGTGCATGATGAACACACACAGATGTAATTGGAAAAAAGCTAGCTGGAGAACTGCTGGCTGCTTTGTCTTTTACATCTTATTGCTAATAAGGAGCAATTAAAACACTGAATGCAGCAGTTTAAGATTGAAATAAGCAATTAAGGTTGGAGAACCTTAACAAGCGAGACCACTAAAATGAAGCATTAAAATGTCACTTAAGCAATATGTGCTTCATCAGCAATAATTGAGTTCTCGTTAAGGAACTGGGTTGGAACAAAAACCTGCACATACTGTGGCACTCCAGGACCGACGTTGCCTACCCCTGGTGTAGAAGACAACTCAAAATGAAATTAAATAATTAATTCCAGGATGGCCATTCTGTATATTTAAAAATCAATTCTTCTTATGGAGGGCCTGTGCCTTGACAAAAAGTGCTTTCCCTTGGGTTCCACCACAATCCTGCTTTCCATTCCTCACAGCCGTCTGCACAGCAGCAAGACACATGACATCAAAATATATTTGTAGCAGAGGACACTAGTTGAGTGCTACTAACGGGAGTGTTGCAACATTGTCATGAACGCATATTTTGAAGAAGTGCTGCGAGTTATTAAAAAAAAAAAATGTAAACATATAATAATATAGTGAAGGACGGTGCTAGCACATGTGGCTTGTAAATATTTATGCTCCTTTTTGTGGCTGCTTTCATGACTTGTTGTCCTGACAAGAATCTGGGAGAATACAGGTCGGTCAGTAACACTGCAATAGGCTGACAATAGTGAGCAAAGTGAAAGAGCAGGTAAGAGGTTAGGCAGGTCAAAAGCAAACTTGTTTAGTTATTTTGGAGGTGTTGAACAGAAAAGCAGAAGGGAATTGTTTTTATCACACAATTCAAAATAAAGAGAGATTCGGCACCTGTGGTCTCTCCCGAAAAAGCAGGATCGACACAGTGTCAATGTAGAATGTGCACAATCTGTCTAATTTTTTTCTACATTTTTTATTAAACACGGTCTGAATACCTTTAATTATATCTCATTTTTAGGCATTATGTGTTAAAATCAGTAGCCATGTAAGATGGAGACTAACTGTGGGACTCAGCATGTTGCATAACAGTGACCACAGTACTTTTCATGTTCCACTCTGTATTATCATATGTAATATTTTTATTTCCGATGTGTTAAACCTTACATTTATTTCAATTATCCTTCAATTGATAAGATCACCCAAGTCTGCATTCTGTCCACGAGGATCTGTAATGATATTTCTGACTTGGTGGTGCAAGATTTCTATGTCCCAAGTCACTTTTTCAGTTGTATTAAAATTTTGAAGAATTTGTGTATGTTTAGCATTAATATATGGTGATTTTAAGTGTTGTGACAAAAGGAAAATCAGAATTAGGAGTTATTTTCCATTCACGTAAATGAGAAGGTCTTACCATTATACAGTCAGGGATCTCAGGTTTAAGAGTGTATGGTACAGAATCAGATGCAAAATAATTCTTTTAAGGCATCAGAGAAGTGGATAGAAAAACCGCTAAGAGTACAATTGTAGATCAAAGTGCAGAATAGTGGGAAATTTTATGAAGGGATCTGGCTGTAAGTTTTACTGAAGAAGACAATAAACTACCCAAATGAAATTGTGGATATGAAGTGCAAAAACAGTTTTGTAAAATACTGCAGCTTTGCATTTTATGTCAGGAGAAACTCAATGACAAAATTAGAACAGGTAAAACAAACAACCATTTTTTATAAATTGAATGTCAGATTGTGCCTTTGAATAAGAACTTTTTTTTTTTTAAATAACTTCAAATTATATTTAAATAGCAATGGTTGATCTGACAGCCCTAATATTATATAATTATATATATATATATATATATATATATATATATATATATATATATAATGGTCTAAGGTTAAAATTGTCCTTTTGGTCTTGTTTAGCTACTCTTAAAATAAATACAGGTCCCTGTTTTAATTTCATCACATCATTCCCCACCTTTACTGGTGCGATGTCAGTTTACCAATTTAAACACGCTCTACCCACTTGTCCCTGGAATAAGCAGGGTGTTTCCCTTCAAGGTGGTAACTTTATCATTGGGCTTTTTGCTACTCTACTCTTTAAAATTGTGGTTCGATTCCTCATTTTCCACAACATAACTAAATCAGATATCCTAGAGCTATCATTTTTGCTCCACACATTTTGGCAGTGCATCCCTTTACTAAAGTTGAATTAAAATCACCCCTGTTAAATATCCTGCTGGTAGTAAGATTTCTTTGGTCAGAGGTAGTGAAGCCTGCTAAAATTCATTGAAACCTGTCCTTCAGACTATTAGTAGATTTTAATTAATAAAACACTTTAATATAGTGTTAAAGGAAGGAATTCATCCTTGCCGAGGCACATTAAACATAATACAAAATCTTATTTACGCCTCAATTACAAATTTAGAATGAATGTATACCATAATGGCAAACATGCTATGAGGCACTGACCAGTTGTACATGATCAATGAATCTGTGTTTAGCATAAAAGACTGTCACAGCACTATCCATTCCCTTACCTTACTGATTCACCCCCAACAACTCCATGAATATTGTCACATCCTTGTCCAAGTCCCTCACCAGTTTTTTTCATTTTGACATTTCAAACTGATATAGCAGCCTCCTCACCTCACATGCTTGTCTGTGATTTTCACACCTCTCTCCTGCTTTCTTATTTGTGTCTTTTCTTGTCAGTCATCTCATTTTGACAGTTTCACAGGTTGGCATTATGAAGAATGTGTGTAATATTTTCGTACACCAGAAATTAAAGCTCTTTGTGAGGCATCAACAGCGTTGTTTATATGTCTGAGATTATATACTACCACAATAAACAGTGTGTTAAATAGATTTATAAATATAATACTTGTCAAAGAATTAATGCTTGCAGCTAATTTTACTATACAATCGTATGGCAACCCATGACAAACTCCCATAGTTTAAGAAACATTGCCTTATATGCTTATTGCTTTGCCATCTATGTTTAGGTTGTACTCAGCTCAAAAAACAAAGTCTTCAATGTGATGACTATTGTCAGAGAAGGCATTACAATGGGGCATGTGCAATGACTGTGAAATTGCATCCTCATGGGAGAACTCCAGGATCTGGTTAGATTTTCTTAGACTGATAAGTACACCGCAAGCAAAATTCACAGTCAGAAGTGAAGCTGCAACTTGCTTATGCTGTAAACAGACACAACCTTTGAAACAAGGAGACATCCATCTTCAATTGATTTCTATGGAGAATATCATCCAAGCTTTAAGTGATCAAAAAAAAATTATGAGGGTAAATTTATAGCAAGCTTACATACAGGTCTAAATGTACCTGATTTTACTCTTTGAACCTTGATAATTTTAGTGATTTGTCACTGGTCATTTATAAATTTATATATTTATTATATATATATATATATATATATATATATATATATACACACACACACACGCATATGATAATTTGTAAATAATCCTATTTTGTGTAGCACTACAGTATAGTTGATACTCTCAACAGCAGTAATTATAACACTATGGTGGAGCAAGAAATGCAATCACTGAACAGGAATACCAAGAAATCCTAGTTTGTCTCCAAAGTCGAGTGACAAAACATCCTTCATTTGTGGCATACTAATATTGACTGGTTTGCTGCTGCTAGATCTGTGACAATGCACATGGACTGTATGGACATGTCTGGCTTTTTTTGCAGACTTGAACTTTAATTAACTCATAACAGAAACATAAAAAATTCAAAGGAGCACTTAACTCAAGGGTTCTGAACTTGAGATGTTGCATCATAGTTGGAGGGCTGGGGATTTGACTCTGTAATGTCATACAATAGAATTTCATAAACATCATGTTAATGTCCATTGCTTTAAAAAGCAAACAGTATAAAATTAAAGTGTTTGTGCACAGCATTTAGATTTAGAGCAGAATTTTTTCCTTATAGGGTAGACTAGCAAGTTGGCACTTGTTGTGTATATTAGAAGCAAGCATGGTGCAGCATGTTCCATCCATAGCAAGCAAAAAAATGTGTGGTTGTTGCATCCAATGCAGGACAAGCTAACTAGAATTTATTGTCACACAATGCATTCAACTAAGTTGAAGGTAGCATTGTACAAAGGAAGCAAGGATACTGATGCCCTCCATTATGTACAACGAATTCAACGTCCTCCATTTCAAAACATTTGGGCAAGTATGTTCACATCAGTTCAACATCTGTGCAGAGGGTGCTTCAGAATACAGACAACTCAAAAACTGGAGAGATTATGGAGCAGCTCATTATGAAGAACTAAGATGTTTAGATAGAATAACACTAAAAATTAAAATAAATGTACAGGGACACTGTTCTATCTTCAAAATATAATGTTTCCAAATCACTGTACAGATTACTGCTGTTAGCACTGTCTCCACTGAAAAAAAAATGTGGACTACATATAGCACACTTTGCACACTTAGTATAGTGATGAACACTAAGGCCTGTATTCCTTTCAAACACATTGATAATACAGAATGTAGTATTATGTTTTTGAGATGCAAGACTTTAAGAGCCACTGCCTTGACCATGATCAGGTAAGGACAGTTGCCATGGACTGAGAGCATGGATATGCAGTACCTACAGCAGCGGATTGGTTGCATGGACAACCACCATTTCCTGTTGCCAACTAAGGATCACAGACAGACAACAGACCATATACAGTATGTATTTTTTGGTCATTGCTTTCCTCATGAAATACCCTTCATGTGCATTTTGTGCCCTGGCAAGAAAACGAACTACAGCCACAACTGACTATTGTCTCTAAATTGTTGTTAATATGATAGGAATCATTTGAATTAGTTGGGCCAGATTTTCAAACTAAGAAGTTTAGCTGGGTCAGACATTTTCAGCAGCCAGTAAGCAGCAGGTAATGATAAATTTTAAACCAATACAAATTAATGTATTGTAAGTAATGTTTATTCATTGTTTCCCTTTAAATCTGGTCATATCTGACACGGGCACATCAAAAAGTGTATAAAAAAAATACAAAATTTACAACCTAACAGAATTTGAGGTAGGCAATACTTTTTTTCCACTTTTGTAATAAAAAAAAAATAAACATTTTTGTCATATCTGACCTATACACATCTCAAAGTGCATAAAACCAAAATAGTGCACAATATTAGCAATAACATTTCTTTCTCTTTTGAAATAAATATTTTGAACATATTATAATAATTCTTTATATTTACATGGCATTATTCTCACTACTTAAAACACTTTGCGCACCACGCAAGGTGCAAACCTATGATCTTATTAATGCGAGCCAGCAGTGCCACGATTGCGCCATTGCATAAATATGTTATCCAGTTACATCAAACAGAATGAAATAAAAATATCAGCACTATCAACACTAACAGTGCACAAACCCGTTACAAGTAATAACAGTAACTAACACAACATCTATGGCACACTGAGGGAACCTCCCTAGAGAGAGCTGAGTGACAGTATCAGGGTGAGAAGGGATCAAGTGGTAAAAGAGCAGAAGAGATTCCCCCAGGGAAGTGGCTCCTTCGATAGGCCGTCACAGTATCATAGACTAATACCACCACTTGCGGACACACAACAACATGCTGCATTGTGGGTTGAATGTTGCTAGGCTATGCAGAGTATTATATTCATGGTCTATACTACTGTAGGAATTTCTGAAGACTCGCAAAATATGTTTTTTCTTGGGATATTCTCCGAGTTTCTGGTAGGACCACAGGCTGGGCCACTCGGAGGTTGCTTCTGGGATGCATGTGGCCTGCATTTAAATAGGCTGGAATACGGCATCCAATTTTTTTCTTTCCATTCATGAGAAAGTTTTCCAGAAGTGGTATATTTAACAATATTTTAGTAAAAATATGCGTGTCCGTGTGGCTGTCAGCATGCAACTGGATGGCTTCACATGGCAACTCTGCAACACAAATAACGTGAGGACCTTTTGATACTATTTGCTGCTATTCAGCATTGGTCACCACACCTATTAGAGAAACTTTGTTATCTCTATTCTGCATGAAAACATAACATTAAACATTTTTCTTAGCCATCACTACAGTAAACATGGGGTAAGTTTTGGGTCACATGTTCCTTTAGTTCCGGTTATTGGTTAACTTCATTTTGTAATCCTTATTAATTTAAAACTCTCTGCAGCACATATTAATGAAGCATCTGTTAAAACCTTGCATACCCATGAAAAAGCACCTGGCCAGATTAGGGTTTTACTAGAAAATAGTCTCCTTATTCATAGCTCATCAATTTTATAATTTCCGATTTTTTTTAAACAGTTGTAATTTGTGGTTGAGGAATTTGTTTAGCATGTTGTGATGATACATATTGCACATTTGTTTTCATATTTGGGTGGGCTGGGAGTGGTCATGTTTTGGTTTTGAGCTTTTTGGAATTTGTGAATGGGGCATGGTGGGGTGTTGATTTGTTTCATTTTTACTATTATTATTTGGTTATAAATAATATCCTTTTAATTTTGTGATTAGCCAATTTTGCAATAAAATTATCACAAAAAAGTAAAATAATTTTTCATCATTAGCAACTTAATCAGCAAAAAACTTTGTGATTTTAGCATATTTTTGATATCGCTCAACTTCAACAAAATACGCAAGAAAATAAAGTCTAAAGGCACGAATATATGAAAATATAATATATACTGTATATATATAATTCACTTATATAAATTATGCAGATATTTTTTCTGTTCTTTCTTGGATTAATACTAATGCTGATTAAAGCTTTGGATTTTACAAACACTAATATGATGCAATATTATTATGAATATTGGGTGTCCCCCACATGTACAACACCAAAAAAGAAGAACTGCATTAAACTAATAAATATTTTTTTTTTTTTTTATAAAATTGAAGTTTTCTCCAGAAGCACTGCTTGCTTTTTAGAAGGTTTGTGTTTTACATCATTTAAACCAAAGTAATATATAATAAATTTATAAACAATGTAAAAGGAAAAGTATTCTGTTCTGACCACTTTTGCACAGCTACAGAACATAATGGAATAGGATCAGCAGATTATGTCATCAGTAAAGCAATAAGAAAGAATGTAAACAATAAATATATATAACTATCCATCCATCCATCCATTTTCCAACCCGCTGAATCCGAACACAGGGTCACGGGGATCTGCTGGAGCCAATCCCAGCCAACACAGGGCACAAGGCAGGAACCAATCCCGGGCAGGGTGCCAACCCACCGCAGGACACACACAAACACACCCACACACCAAGCACACACTAGGGCCAATTTAGAATCGCCAATCCACCTAACCAGCATGTCTTTGGACTGTGGGAGGAAACCGGAGCGCCCGGAGGAAACCCACGCAGACACGGGGAGAACATGCAAACTAGTCAAGCAAAAAGTATTCCAAGAGGAGTCAGTCAGTCATTATCCAACCAGCTATATCCTAACGCAGGGTCACGGGGATATGCTGGAGCCAATCCCAGCCAGCACAGGGCACAAGGCAGGAACAAATCCCAGGCATGGCGCCAGCCCACCACAAGGCGCACACACACACACACAAGGGACAATAGAGGTCATGAAGCAGTCAATTCTGAAAATTTAAGGACCTAAAATCATTTGACACATACAGCACCTGCTTAAATCTAAGCTTTGTCCTAATCAACCTGTGTTGATTTTGCTTGCTTAAGGTTATTTCCTAATTTATTGACTTCAGTGTCAGCTGTAACTTATTATTTAAATGTAATTTAAATTAACTTTGTTATCACAAATCCCACAAATTTTCTGCAAGATAATCTATGCTGTTTTTTGTGCTTAAGACAATTATGCACCCAATTACACTTAGTGAGGTTATTACTGTGTTTTCTAGTTTTCCAATACATTTTAGCACTCTGATAAGATATTTTTCTTGTAATTCTTACCACAAGAAGAATTTCGTCTGAAATCAATTGGCTTTTCAACCACTTCTAAGTTTTACCAATACATGAATCAACCACTGAATGTTTCACAGGACAATAAAGAAATAGATACATTTAAACATTTACTTTTTGGAGGTTAGAAGATTGTATATCTTGGCAAAATATATTTATACTCCTACACCTATGTACTGCTGGTAGCACATATACAATATTATGAAGTCTTGCATTTAAATCTGAGATAAAAGACAAGCATGATATTTAACCCTTTCAAATTTTTAAAAAGAAGAAGCAAGAAAGGAAACAAGTATGGTTAAGGTCATGATACATTACACGTCTTTTGCTGCTATTTACAGTTGTAGACTTCACTTAGATAATCTTAGCAAGTCAAGTGCAGTTGTGGCATGCACCCATGACCATCTGTCAAATAGTCTGACATATCCAACGACCTGTTCCAACTAGTCCATGCTTGCCCCAAAAAAAGCAAACAAAGTTGGATTTTGTCTTATGTCATAGAGGCATGCCCTGTGTGCATGACAGCTGGTAACCAATGGATGCCCATCCATAAGTACAATGCACAAAATTCAGTGAAGAGAAATAAGGAACACAGGTGTTTGGACCATGCAAACAAAAAGTCTTCTCTGTCTGATGTTTTATGTACCATGAAAGAATGGAAAAAAAAATAGGGGCTAAAATTACAACTGAACCTCCGAAAAGAACTCATAATATTATGTCGGCTTTAAACAAAGTTTATATTTCCTCATCCATCTACTTTCCAGGAATTGTTTTTCTTTGATTATAATGCAAAACATAAACACACGCACCAATAGTGAAAATTTACAGACTTTAAACATTTCAAAACATGTTTATTCTATTTTCTTCAATTAATCTCTTTGGAGCAGTACTTTGGAGAAACCCCCTGTCTATAGCTCTTTCATCTGAAGCAAACCCCTATGGCTACATTGCCAGCCAGTCTGAATATAAATGAAATGTCAGAATGTCATGTGATACTTGTGCTTACAGCCAGATCATAGGCACACTAAGTATTATGCTACTGAAGGCTTTCTAACCAGTTTTTGCTCAAAGATAAGTCTGCTCCTTTTCAAATAATGCAAAACACAGCTGAATCTAACACTTAAGATAAATGACCTGAGTTAAAAACTGAATTTTTAAGCATATGATAGTACTGTCACTAGACAACAGTGAACAAATTAAATTTAGTCTTCTCAACCACTCTTTCATTTTTTTTTTAAACTCTGCATGATCTGTGAAGCTGCACTTAAGAAAGTAACTCTGTTTACATTTACCTAAGAGCAAATGTTAATCTTCAGTAAAACTACAGAAACAATGACAAAGAGTGTAGTCTAAAATGTATTACTTAATGAAATTATTTTTTTTTTTAACAGTTGCAGGACAACCATTCTTAAAAACGCTTTGATGTGGTTTCAAGAATGAATAGCGGCTATTAGACATTGAGATGACAAAACACGTTCCAAGAACAGAGTAAGGGTTTATTTATTGGCCAGAGATTTTATGCTTCCTTCCAGCAAAAGAAAGCTTTAAGTTTGTCTAAAGTACTGTCTGTTGGAACTAGACAGTTAAACATTAAATTAACAATCTGACATCTTCTTCCTGTAGTGAAGGTGTAAAAAGCAGTGCCCACTTTCTTTAATACAAGTGGGCGCTGCGAAACAGTGAGGGTGGTCAACTGATAATGAACTGAGACTATTACAAAAAAAAGAAAGAAATAACAGCAATGTTCAGTTTATTAGAGAAAAGAGAATATTACAAGACCAAGAGAAAACAGTGGAAAGGATAAGCCTCAGGCCGGTAATAAACTACTAGGGGGAGAACAGTAAAAGTCATCTTAAACTAATCACCAAGATATAACACATATGCAAATTATTATCTCAATTTGTTTAATATAGCTCTGTGACACTAAAAGACTACAGATAAAATAAATGGCCACTGAATATCACCCAAGATTCACTGGGGTCATAGTGGTAAAGAATTACATATTAGATGCAACTAATTAGCATGACAATTATGCAGCATGGTCCACTGAGGCGCTTCTCAGCACACAGAGCCACATAAATGCTTTCTTACAATTGAGGCAAGTGCCTCCAAGCACCTATTCACCCTCGCCACACCCCCACACAGTGATGCTCTTAAAAACACAACAGCTAACCCTAATGATGAAACACAAAACATCAAAAAAATACTTTTGTGAGCTGTGCCAGCATAATATCCTTTAACGCTGATGAGTAACTCTGAAAATAGGTTGGTTAAAAATAATTGCTTCTCTTTGAGAATCTTTCAGAGGGTGTGAATTTTAAGTAAAAAAAGCCTCTGTATTTCAGAATTACCTGGATTCTCCCCCAGGACAAAAATGCAAAAGTAAAGAGCAGTGAGGAGGAAAAAAAAAAAAACCTGTCTCAACAGGCAAGCCCTGCTGGGCGACCTGTACACAAGCTTCTTTTACTTGAAACTCGCAGCTGGAGATCAGCCAAAGCATCAAACCCCCTCTCTTTAAATTCTCGCGGTTCAACTTCAACTGGACACTGTAAATGATCACTGGATTCTTGGTTTTACTTGGTTGACCCTGAACTTGTCTTCAGGAAGAAATTAACAAAATGGCCCAGTACTGATTGTTTTGCCTATTTTTCGTTCTTTTAAGTGATTTATAAATACAACATCCTTGGAACTCTTGCATAGAATTTATTTCATTATTAAAAAAAATGGCTTCCAGACACAACACAGGTTATTTTCTATTTTCATAATTCTAAGGTAAGAATACGTCACACAAACCAGAAAAATCATTGTCTTCCTGAAACGTATTTGTTCTAATAAATATCTATCCAACCCTTTCTTCACAAAAGGAGTTTAATTTTTGCCCAAAAGATTACACTCTACAACCTTCAATTACCACTGACAGAATATCTGAACACAAACTACATGATGTTTCACTTTTCATTGCCCTAACCAAATTCTGAACAAAAAAAACAGAATAGTTAAAATATAAGTTATTAGCAGAAATTCTCCTCATTTGGAATGCAATCTTCTGAAATGCTCTGTGATTAGGCTTCACCCACATTAATTAAATTGCTGTCTTAATGACAGAAGTACTAACCAGGTACTCTGATTCAACAGTTGTTGGGGTAACACAACACATTGATTACATTTGTGTTATTTTATTTAAGTAGAAGTTTATGCAAAGCACCTTTCGAATCACAATACCATAACAGCTCAACAGTGCACTGGTATATTCAGTAACCTTACACTGTGAGCCAGTACCGGGGATCTAATCAGCAGCCTCGTGGCTTACACTCCACTGCAGTAATTAACCAAGGTATCAAATGATCTGCAAATATCATTTCACTATGTCATCATGCAATTGTGACTAAACATGTGAAAGAACAGACTAGCCTCATATATTCAACACACCATTTTCAAACCTGTTTAATTCAACTTAGTTTCTCAGACGGCAAGGCTGGAATTAATCTTGTATGGGGTGGCTTCTTATTAGTAAGTCAAAAATAAAGTAGAATTCTCTCAGTTTTAATACAAAATTTAAGTGAACCTTTTAAATTATTATTAGGCAAATAGTTATCCAGCTGCTGATTTTTGTAATTAACATCCCAATCTCTTTATAGCACTTTTCAAATTGAAATGCAGAAATATAAATGACAGAACTACATCTTCCAAAAACTGGACTGAATTGCACTGGGATTTGACTACAGACTATGATTTGGCTTTGACAATTTCAGTCTATAACTTTAACAATTCCCAGCCAGGAACATAAAAACTCTGGTCACAAAAACAGATTTTCTGCATGCTTTATGTGCACTAATGACATGGTGATAAAATGTGTTTTTTTAATGTCATTTGTCAAGATTTGGTTTATCATCTTTAGAAATTACCCCAAACACATTAAATAATCAGAACAAAACAGTTGAATTATACAATTTGTTTTTACCTAAAACAAAAGGAAAGTAGACATACCAAGTGACAGGGTGGTATCATACAAGAAAAAACAGAACATTTGTTTTTGAAAATGCAGTACTAGAATCAATAAATGGTTACAATGCAAGAAAAACAGTTTATAATGACAATGAAATTCTTAGCTTGCTAAACCATGCATGTTGTTTCCTTTTCCCTGCCATCAGAGTATTCCGCTCATGGAGACAAGTCATACAATATATATGTTTACTTCCAGTTTGAAAATGAGACCCAAAAGAAGTTAATATATCAATGAAATAGTACAAGTGTTAAAAGGAATCATGTTCAGTTCTTATCATTGCCATCTCTTATCTCACTAGTAAATTTGCATCTTTCTCTGTAAGTACTTTTCCATGTTTCTTCCTCTTACCCTATCTACATTTTGGGTTTGTTTCTTTTATTTTCAATGTAACAATGTTGTTGTTCTCTGCAACTGTATCTTTTACACCATTGTTACAGAATATGCCTCTTGAATGATAAGTTAAAACAGGTGCTATAAATTCAAAATTTCAATCCCTTTGTAAATGATGAGGCCTACACTGTGAGGAAATACCTAATCTGCGTTACAGAAATCACTGAAGCACCACAAGGTTACCTTCACACAATTATTAGGTCTGAAATTACCAACTGGCTAAGGTTGAGCAGAGACGGAAAAGTGTGAATATAAACAAATTACGAGAACCAAAGCCTTTCTGGTATTTGAATAATGTGAAAAACAGAAAATGTATGGGTCTATAAAGATGATTTACTAAAGCCAATAGTCTTAGCCTCTGTTCCTGGGGAGATGGAGTGGCCAATCCTTATGGTTAACAGAAATGCTTATGTAATTAGATGACTTGCCTTGTCTCATTACTTGGAATCTTAGAAGTAACTATTTGTGTGGGTTTCATTTTACAACAAACTTCACAAGATATTCATATTGTACTTTTAACACACAAGCATTTATTTAGTTTCCACACTTTTATCATTTGTTGTGGTTCACTTGCTCAAGACTATGCACCTTTTGAGTGTTTCCTTTCTTAAATATTTAAAGATGACCTGCAAATAACAAAAGTGATGGGGAGATTGGGTGACTATGCCATTCTAACTCAAGTGATGAGCAGCGATACGCAGTTCTGTTTGTGAACAGAGGTGCTTTTGGCGATTTTTTCTTTAACGTGACACTGCCTGATGCATCACCAAGAAAACTTCTGCATTACAGAAATGACTATAGGAGCAGCTTTATAAATGTGATCAGGCCTCCTTTACTGTCATAATCCTTTCAACCAGCATCCCAAGAACACTCTGTGGCCCCCAGATTGATAACCACCAGTTTAGTGTAAAATGGATTGAAGTCTGTTTAAAACCTAAATCAAAATATTTCACATTTTTATTTACAATATTTTATGGTAAAGGCAGCAACTATGCCAAAGAAATCCAATTATACTGATTCCACGAACAGGATTTGTTTAACAGCACAACACATCAGTTCAGCACAGATGTCCTGCTTTTGATATTCTGACGTGGATAGGGTAACAAGGCTAAAGCATGATGAGCCAGTTACAAGATAAGCAACAGAATGGTTGTGAGGTTAATATTCCGCTGTACATACTAGTAGAAAAACCCAAGTTTGCAACATATAGGGAAGTCACTGTTCGTGAAGGAGTCAAGTTATACAAAACTGCACTTGGTTATCATCCAGAAGGTAAGTGACATCTTAATAACCAATCACACTTTGCTGCACTGTGGTGTGGGAAAGGTAATCGTCTGCATCACTCTGCAAGACTGTACAGCACTGACATACAACCTACAGCCTGGTTTTCTATTTAGAAGTATGTGATTAAACTTGGCAGGCAGCTAAACAAAACCAGATTACTGCACTATTTGGTCTATACCAAGTTCAGTTCCCCAAAATCGTAAACAAAATCTGTGAATCTGCAACGTGGCTTGTTGGACCATAATTTAAAGTTTAAAAAAAAAGAAATCACCAATGCCACCTGAATTTTATTCTCCTGGGCACAAAGCTGGTGAACTGTGCGGACGTTTCCGACAGTTCTGTCGAGACAAACATTCATTTTCTGATTTTCAATCTTTAAAAAAGACTCAAAGAAATCAAATGAAAGTTTAAAGTTGTTGCACACTTCCAGTTGGAAAGGAGATAGAGCTGGCTGTTTAATTGTATTGACTTTAATTGCCCTTTTGGATAAACGAGGCATTGGTCAGTCCTTTAGGATTCACACTGAAAAGTACAAGTTTATGGTACAATCTCTCACTGACTGCTGCTATGAAAACGGGAACAGAAATTCGCAGTATTTTTATTGTGAAAAACTGCCGAAATGTACAGAACAAGTTTTGAAAACTTATATTCAAAGTTTAAAGAGGATGTCTTATTCCAGTCTACATAATTGGAAGATAAACCAGTTTTTTGTTGCTCTCAAATGCAAATGCTTTACAAAGAGTGACTCCGGAAAGAAAAATATGAAATATGGATTATGATTTCCTAAACAACTAAAACAACAAACAAAATTTCCTTCTGGGATAATAAAAGTATATCTAACCTAACTTGTAACCCCAAATTTTGGGATCTGATATATACCATAATGCTAAAATTGATCCAAACAGTCCAACATTTATTCAACTAAACAAAATAAACAGGATACAGAAAATCTAAACAGAGCAAAGAAATCTGAAGAACTGTAAACTCTACAGTTTACATTTGGGACGCTCCATACATGTTCCAGTTTCGTCTCTGGCCTGGCACCAGCTGTCTGTAGTATATTTCTTTCTTGAACCATGTTTTGAAGATCATTGAGCCAGACAAACTTTTATGTAAAATATCTTGGGCTGTTTGACCAGTGCAGTTTGTAAATGTGTTTAACTGATTTAATAATCAATGCATGGCCCCATTCCTGCCTTGAGTGAACCAGCTTTAATTAAATGGACTTTTAATGCCAGGATCTTATACTTTTGTTGCAGTCGGAGAGTAAATTGTCATCAGTGCTCCACATTTTCACCTGGAGTTCCTTCTCTTAACTACTGTACATCAAGAGTACAAAATGACCTCCCCGGCCCACGCCCCCTTACCTGCATGAGCTGGCCTTGGGCTGGACCCGTCTCACTGGCCCCCGCGAACACCCCCTCCAAGGTGAGCGACTCCCCCGCCCGCTCAGCTCTCAGCAGTGTCACCTTGAGGACAGCCTTCTGCGGGGAGCGCTCCGACTCGGCAGCCGCCAGCTCCAGCCCGGTCTGCCCGAGCACTACCTGAAGGGCCGCCATTAGCAGCCACGGCCAGAGCCCGGCCAGTGGCCGCTGCGGACCGGTCATTGCAGAGGCGGGCCCCGGCCGCACATGGTGCACAGCGAAGCCGACAGCGTACTCCAGTTAGCCTCCGACCAAAAAAAAAAGTTCCAGAGTAAACCAAAAGTAAAGTAAAAGTTGCAATGCAACTTGTGGAAAGGCACAATTTGATAATTGTATCCAAAAGTGGTCGTGTCGTGCACGTGGCTTGAGGGCAGATATCGATCGAGTTGAAACTCGTTTCCTCCACGAAAGTCAAATCCAGGTTTTTTTTTTAATGAATTGTTGGTCACTTGTGCAGGTAATCTGTCACACGTTCACTCAAATGGAGTACATCGGCAAGTCGCGGTTTAGTAGCTGTGGAGGCGAAGTGTCACACCAGGACGGTGACATTACCACTGCGACGCCGGTAACGAGCGCGTGTGCCCCGGTGCCGAGCAGCTCGTTATCGCGGCACCCCCAATCGTTGGCGCCGCATTGTGAGAATCCGCCTTCCCCGTGAGATCAGTGCCGCTGTCCTTTGCTGCTCCAGGGCGACCGCAATCCTGAGAGTTCGGTGCGTTTGATCTCCGCGTTGCGCCACTTGCCCTCCAGCCCGCCCCCCGGGCTTTCGGGAAACGGTGGGAATCAGCCGGGGCGCTGAAACATTACAGAACCGCTCTCGGGCTTTTTCTGCGTGACACACGCCGAGACGGTCAAGGCTCCGGCAGCACTGTACTTTTCCCCCATGAATCCTCAAGACACAGAAAGATATTCAGCGAGAGCAGAAATGCGAGAAGAAATCGGTGGCGTGTCCAACGCTCTTCTGGGCTTGCGAACAAATCCTCTGCGCTGAAACCACGCTGGAATCGGAAAGTTTCAGTACTTTCCCAAAGCGACTCCCTCCTTCATCGAATGCATTAATACTCCCAAATAAAAATCGTTTGTCTTCAGGCATTAGACTTCGTGCTCGTAGCCATTGCGAGCACTACCGTATTTATTTATTTAATTTGCAAAGACAAAATATCTTCCCCTGCCTCCCCTCGTCTCCACTTCGTTAATATCTCTCTAACAGACAGATACGCAGGCACTACAGAAGTGCAACAGTAACCAAAAAAGCCGTAGAATTAGGCAGAAAATGATGAAACATATAATCCCCCAGGAATTTCAACGCGATTAGACACTTTCTAATTTCTTCCCACGGAAAGATGTGGTTCCACCTCCAGCACCCCTTCACCTTCTTTAATCTTCAAACAGCACGCCTGTTTCTTCCAGGGTATGAATTCCAGGTCAGGTTTCCAAAGAAGCAAAACGAGCTAATTTCTCCAAAGAAATCTTCTCGTGTGAACTTACTGTAAGAGAATGCGTAAACTGGAAGACGTTTGTAAGAGACTATATCTCAGTTCAGCAACATTTGTAAAGTTTCCCTTTCCAGACAGATCCAAGACGACTGAATGTAGTTTTTGAAGGGAAAAAAAAGTTATTGAAAGAGGAAGGCAGCAGATTGCAGTGTGTAGCTCTCTGCCTCCCTCCCCTGGGATCACTGTGTCTACCTGCTGACTGTCTCAGTGAGGGTGGAGCAGCCGCTGCAGACCAGAGACAAACGCCGGCTCCACCTGCTGGTAAGTACACCTCCGCTCATCTTGTTCAGCTCATTTGTGATACAGAAAACGAAGTATTATGAGAGGGACCTAACAAAACCTTCAGAGCCTAAAACATTTGGGAGGTGGCTGGCAGGCGTGACTCCAATTTAATAGGTGGGTTTTCGTGGCTAAGCAGATGAACTTTACATCTCTTGGTCACAGGTTCAAGTCCCAATAGTACACACTTTAACTGATAATTGGGAGCAAGTTACCTCAATTCTGTCTGCTCTTCTTTTTGGTTGTTATTACAGCGGTTACAGGGAAAAAAGGGACTTGCTGCAAATAATTGCAATGTTAAAAGTAGGGTACTTGTGTGTTTTATATGAAAGGCATTATACACTGCCTGGCCAAAAAAAAGTCGCCACCAAAAAAAAAAGTCACACACTCTAATATTTCGTTGGACCGCCTTTAGCTTTGATTACGGCACGCATTCGCTGTGGGATTGTTTCGATAAGCTTCTGCAATGTCACAAGATTTAGTTCCATCCAGTGTTGCATTAATTTTTCACCAAGATCTTGCATGATGGGTGCATCACTTCATCTGCCTCTCTTCTTACCCTGATGCGCCCATCACTCTGGAACAGGGTAAATCTGGACTCATCAGACCACATGACCTTCTTCCATTGCTCCATAGTCCAATCTTTATGCTCCCTGGCAAATTGAAGCCTTTTTTTCCGGTTTGCCTCACTGATTAGTGGTTTTCTTACGGCTACACAGCTGTTCAGTCCCAATCCCTTGAGTTCCCTTCGCATTGTGCATGTGGAAATGCTCTTACTTTCACTGTTAAACATAGACCTGAGTTCTACTGTTATTTTTCTTCGATTTGATTTCACCAAACGTTTAAGTGATCGCCGATCATGATCATTCAGGATTTTTTTCCGGCCACATTTCTTCCTCGAAGATGATGGGTCCCCACTATCCTTCCAGTTTTTAATAATGCGTTGGACAGTTCTTAACCCTATTTTAGTAGTTTCTGCAATCTCCTTAGATGTTTTCTCTGCTTGATGCATGCCAATGATTTGACCCTTCTCAAACAGACTAACATCTTTTCCACAACCATGAGATGTGTCTTTCGACATGGTTATTTAAGAAATGAGAAGCAACTCATTGCACCAGTTGGGGTTAAATAACTTGTTGCCAGGTGAAAGATAATCGCCCATGCAGTAATTATCCAATAGGAGGTTCGTACCTATTTGTTTAGTTAAATCCAGGTGGCGACTTTTTTTTTGGCCAGGCAGTGTATAAAACTAATGATTACAATCTTCCTTTTGACATTGAACAATATGTTTCTTGATACAGAAAGTGTAGGATATTGAGGTGGTGCACTCCTACAGGTACTTAGGGGTCCACATTAATGACAGGTTGGACTGTCTTGGAACACAGATGAACTATACAAGAAAGGTCAGGCTAGGCATTTTTTTACTTAGGAGACTGTGTCCCTTTAATGTGAGCAGTGACAACTATCACATCTTCTACAACTCTATGATGGCCAGTGCAATTTTCTACACTGTGGTGTGCTGGGCTGGTAACATCACTTCAAGAGAGGCCCACCAAATCAAACAAGTTTACAGTCCTGGGCATCATTATTGACACCCATGAACTTTAAGTACAACATGTAGAATATCTCCAGGGGAAAAAATATCTAATGAAACAGCTATGGTCTACAGACACTCATGTTTGGTACAGAACAGCAAATGATGAAACATTTTTAATAAACCGTAGGATGAAAACAACTAGAAGAACTGAAAGATTGCCAAGACACTGATATTGATACCCTTTAAATCAATGTGAAAAAATTATTACATTTAAAACATCTGGAATAAATTGGAAATTAGACAAACCTGCAATAAATTGTCTTTGTCCACATGACTTGAATTAGCCAATGAAGGATTAGTGCTTTAAAAAGCCTCATTTTATTCCCTGTTCCTTTTTCCCAATGGTAAAGACAAGGGAGCTCTTGGAGAACATCAGAAATGCTATTATCATCAAAAACAAGGCTACTAAAGGATATAAGGCCATCTCCAAAGACCTTGGTATTCCTGTTTCAACAGTGCACAACGTTAATAAGAAGTTTGCTATACACTGAACTGTCAAAAACCTTCCTGGTCATGGAAGAAAGAACAAAATTGATGATAGAAGTTTTCAAAGGTTTGTGCAAATGGTGGAAAAGACACCACATAAAACATCTAAAGGCTGAGCTAGAACAATCTGGAGTCATGATTTCGACATGTCCCATACACCGCACTATAAACCAAGAAGGGCTTTATGGACCAGGCCAAGGAGGACCCCACTGCTGAAGAAAAGAAATCAAAAGGAACGACTGCTTTTTGCCAGAGAGTACCTGGACAAACCACAATCCTTCTGGGAAAATGTTCTGTAGATGGACGAAACCAAACTATACTTTTTGGCAATGCACACCAGCAATTTGTTTAGAGATGGCAAAATGAAGCATGCTGAAGGATCCATAACATTGTGGGGCTGTTTTGGTGCCTCTGGTACTGGAGGCCTTGACAATATCCCAGGAATCATGAAATCAGAGGATTACCAAGGTATTTTAGAGAGAAAAAGGTGTTACACAGTGTAAAAAATGTAGGTCTGAGTTGATGATTATGGATTCTCCCACAATATAAAAACTCAGCACACATTAAAAAGCATACAAGAATATGAAGAAAGGTTAAAAAGGAGCAATGTGGATCATTTTAAACTGGCCAATCCAAGTCCTGATCTCAACCCCATTGAAAATCTGTGGAAAGAGTGGAAATCTGCCACAGGGGAAAGGAGTCTTGCAAGCATTCAAGAGTTTGAACAAACTGTAAAGGAAGAGTGGGAGAAAATTCCAACTGCCAGATGCAAGAAGCTTATACATGGCTACAAAAAACGTTTTAAGGCAGTACTCTGGATATCCAATTAATATATTCTGATGATACACATTTGGTACATTTTCATTTATTTAATATATTCTACAAGTTATGCAAAAAATGAAAGGGTGCCAATAATGGTGACCCGGACTATATTAAAAAGGCAGGCTCAGTTATGGGACACACACTGGACTCTCTGGAGGTAGTAGCAAAGGAAAGAATGAAAACAAAACTGAGTGACATTATGAACAATGCTGCTCAGCCTCTCTGTGACACACTAACACTGAGGACTTTCAGCCAATGAATCATTCGACAGAAGTGTGTCAAGAAAGGTACGGGGGCTCCTTTATACCAACTGTAATCCATCTGCATAATGCTTCACTGGGACTGGAACTGCCAAGTCACAAGTTTTTTTTGCTTTTTAATTTTTTTTGCCTTTTTAGTCGTTCTGGTGTGTATTCAGACTATTCATTATCTATCTATCTATCTATCTATCTATCTATCTATCTATCTATCTATCTATCTATCTATCTATCTATCTATCTATCTATGATTTTATTAACAACCAATGAAGACCACACATTATTAAGGATGTTTGTAAAAGGTATCCAACCTAAGGATCTTAATTATATTTTATTGCATTTCAGTTTGAAATGCTGCTATGGCTGGAGCCACACAGGGCCAATTCTGCCAGGATTGGCACCACATTCACAACTCTAAACTGATTTCAGTGGGTTCAGTAAAGGCTGGGTGAGTGGAAAATATCAAATCTTAATTTTTAGTTGGATTTTTCACACTGATCAACTTAAAACTATAAAATCGCATGATAAAAGTTTTCTACAGATCCTCGTAAATTATGCATTTTGTTTTAATCCATGTGTAGGGCCCATGCTTATCCCAGCAGGCCATTACTGCGCAGAGCTACCGCTCTACATTCAAGCCATTTACTGCCCATGGAAAAACATCTGAGTTACGGGGAGCATTGGAATCAACAGAAGGAAAGATTCAGTAATCATATGACACAGCCTAGCACAGGCTTCACTGTAGGCTGCCCAGAAGGGGGTGTAAGGTCTCCAGAACTAAGACTATGTCTGACTCAGTCTTTGACTTTGTTTTAATTTACCATGGACCTAACAGAGGTTTATTTTCTCAAAGGATGTTGCTGAACTGAGTTTGTTTTCCTTTAATGAAGAGATATCATTAGGTTCAATTGATGGTAATCAGTTTTGAACCACTTAGTTTTCCTGTCTACTTAAACAAATCTGTGTCTTTATGTGTACTCATTATACAATTATTAATTTGTAAAATTTGTATTTGTATCTACCTGTGAACTTGTCACAGTCCTCTGTGCCTGCACTCAGTGACAAGTGCTATACTAAAATAAACTGAATTAAATTGAATTGTACAAACACTGCTACTCATTCATACCGGGACAGTCAACCTAAAGTGTAAATATTTTTAGGATGTGTAAGGGCAGCACAGACACAGAGAAACCACGTAAACCTTGCACATGGAGTGCCTGGGTCATTCAAAATCATTATAAATAAAAGTGGATTCCATATAGACTCTAGTGAAACCCACTGACTTTGGAAAACACAGGATTCATTGAATTAATTCCATTTGTGTGTCATAACATTCTCAAACCTGTTTATTCCGATTCAGGTTCAGCAGTAACTGAAGCCTATCCAACCTATGGTAAGCCGGGAAGCAGCCCTGGACAAGGCACCAGTCTACAGTATTTCAGGACCCATTTTTGAAAATACCATCCACAGGTTAAGTACACTGATGTCTAGCAATTGAAAAAGTGAGTTTGCATAGCCCCTAATGAAATAAGCATCATGAAGACTAAAGAGCTCCAACAAGGAGAAGGGTAGAAGAAAAATCTCCATGATGCTGGAAATCCCCTAAATCACAGTGAATTTCAGCAGAATGAAATAAAGCTATTACGAAAAAGCTCTCTGTTTGTTTGGAGCAAAGCTTTAAAACTGAGAATATGGGAAGACAAGGCACTGGATCCAAACATCTGTCTAAAAAAACAACTGTTTATCAAATAGGGCTTTATGGGAAAGTGACAAAATAAGTCATTTATGAAAAAGCTCACAGCAGCTCATAATGTCAGAGACTCCTATTTTGAATATTGTTAGCATCTGTGGGGGGGGGGACTTATATCCTTCTGTATCTATTAGATTAATTTATTTTTGAAATATAGTTCTGATTTGAGCCATTATATTGCCACCATTCTGAGAGCACTGCTGTTGCTAGGACCATACTGGAGTGGCCGTGTCCTCTGAGGTCATGGCCTGTAAATGGCATCCCCATCCAATAACACAGATTCCAAAAACCCTTCAGACCTTTTTGAAAAAGAAAATGTTTTATTTTACTTGTTGAACTCTCTGTATGCCTTATAAGTTTGATTCTTGTCTCACAATTATTGGCTTAGGTTACTGACAGTTGTTCTCTTGGTTCTGCTTCTCACTAGTTTTTTTAAAATATGTCCTTGTCTTCCGGTCACCCACTGAATTGCCATGCCTGCTGGGCTTAACACATAAGAACATTTTCGTAGAAAACGTATTGAAAGCCCGGAGCCAAAGTAGAAGATGATTCTCCAGTAATAAGCAAGTAATGAGACTAATGTTGACCATCCTGGCATCAAGTCTAAGTCTGCCTCAAGGCCTAGAAAACCTGCGACAATAAAAGGCAAACATTATGCTGGAAACCACAAGTCAAGGGAACACTTGAGGGATGATTCATGTTCCAACAGGTCAGTAACCCAGAATTTATAGCCAAAGTTGCACTGGAGTTGGAAGCATAAATGTTAATATTCTGTAATGGTCCAGTTAAACCCCGCACCTTAATCCAAAATGTGGTGGTGGCAATTTCTCTTCACCAATGGTTCCCATGCTACCTGAAGAAACCTAATTGATTTTGTTTTTAGTTAAAGGCTGGGTCTGCACTAATAGTTAGTGCTGCTGCTGCTGCCATAAAGTTAAGGGGGGTGGATTTGAACACTCTCCCAGTCACTGCGTAGCGGTTGCCCAGTGTGTGTGTGTTTTCTTCAGGGACTCCTGAAGGTGTTTAAGTTAGCTTGAGAGGCACCCTGATAGGACTGACAGAGGGTTTGCGTCAGTGAGTAAGCTTTGTAATATGCCCATTCTATGACTGGTTTATACCTTGAGTGTATTAGAGATGGGACAAGCTGAATATCTAGGTTTAAAACATGCCATGAAAGGATAGGTAGAATTTTATTTTCACTTTGTCACTTTGTCATTATGTATGTATGGACCAAAGGTCAAATATTTCCAAAACTACATTAAGATTGCATCTTACAGCAGAATAATTGTGAAAAACTCCTAGTCATTTATGGTTTTTATAGCCTTTGAACAAACTTTTAGCAAATATACAGTGCCTATTGAAAGTATTCACCCCCTTGGAAATTTTCGCATATCATTGTTATGGAACAATCAATTGTGTTTAATTTAGACCACTATACAGAGATCTGTTTATACTTTGACATTAAAGAGCCTTTTTCTGTTGATCAGCATCAAAAAAGCCAGATTAAATCCACTTTGATTTGATGTTGCATAACAATAAAATGTAAAAATTTCCAAGGTGTAACAATTTTTATAGGTCATGGTTGTACGAGGGAATGAGATTTCATGACAAAAATAAATGTTAAGGCGTCATCCAGGCCATCCCCGTTTACTTCCAAATAATAATCAAAATAAGCAAGTGCACCAAGGAGTCAGATTTCTTAGATTCTGGGCAATGTGGCTCTATCAGATAACAGAGGAGTTCCATCTTGCTGGCTGCTTGGTCATGAAGTAACACCTCCTTCAATGTGATCATGCTTTTATGGCCCAGGGACCAGAAGGGATGGAGTCAGTTGCCCTCACTGGGTGATTTCACAGTACTGTAGGGGAAAAGGAAGACAACACAGTTAATGACAGCGCCAGTGATGGAACTACATACCTGGGAGGGAGTCAGTGGGTGAACCCCTGATGCACATGCGTGGCATGGTATAGAAAATCACAGAATGTGATAGTAGATTTGGTAGAAGGAAATGGCATAACAGAGTGAAAATAAAACAAAACTACATGGCAAAGAAAAATACCCAGTCCATGTTTTCCATTCGTGTGTGCAGCATGTGATGAATCCTATCATTGTAGCGAATAGTTATATGTTAAGAACTTGCTTCAGTTGTTCTTATATACCTGTTATTATTTATCTTGAACGTTTTCCTAAAATAACTTAGAGATCACAAGTAAACATTTTTAAAATTTTTCTACAACTATAGCATAGGCAAGTTAAGTAACTCTCTTATGTTAAAAAAAAAATAAAAACTGAGTTGAGATGTGAGGTCTGAACTGGCAGTTTTGTGGTTTACCACTCCATGCCTTAGCAGCTAGGTTAAACTGCACAAGATAAAATCCAGCACTGATGTGTCTAAAAATCTCATTTCATATGATCAACATCCAGACTGTATGAGAGACCCTGACAATGACTTGGCTGAGCCCCACAATGAAGACATCAGAATCTGCCACTGAAAATCTGTAAGGTGCTTGTGCCTTCTCTCACCAGACGCCTCTCTTACCATGGCAGTAGTTGTCACTTTTAAAAAAATTCTTATTTCTCTCTCCTATTGTTCATTAAGTAAGATCTGAGCAATCATGAGCATAAATAAATAAAAAAACAACACTAAACTACACTCAATTATGATGTGGCACTGTTCATCATTTCTGTAAATTCACTTCCCAAACTTATAAGGATCTGCTTAAGGTGAATTTGTGATGATTTTTGATTAAAATTAATTGATTTTGGTGAATAAACCAATTAGAACAAAAAACAAACGGCTATAATGGGCCAGGGTTGAGGAAGACTGTCTGTCTGTCTGGAACTATACATGTTGATGCTTATGATGCTGGTCTACTGACCTAAACTTGAGGTGGATGAATTAGAATGATGTTGTTTAAATTACAAACGAGGAAGACATAACAAATGATAGGAATTTACATATTTTTCGTAAAAAAATGTGCCTTTCATATACTCATTACTGTCTACATGCTGTCATGCCAGTCTCGACAAGTACCATTCTGAATGTCTGTTTAAAGTTGGCAGAATTTCCATTACAGACAGTTACTGGTTTGAAGCTGTTTTTAAAAAATATAAACTTTAAGGATCTTATTAAAAGGTGGCAGTGAAGGTCTTCAGAACACTTGGTTAAGATTTTTTTTTTAATTTATTTTATCTTAGCCATATATACAGTATATTTATACAGTGCCTTCAGAAAGTATTCATACCCCTTCACTTTTCACTTGTTTTGTTATGTTGCACCCTTATACTAAAATTGTTTAAATTCATTTTTTCCCTCATTAAACATTCAATACCCCAGATTGACAAAAGTAAAACCATGATATTGGAAATATTTGTAGATCTGTTAAAAATACAGAAACTGAAATATGATAATATGACACAAGTATTCAGGCCCTTCATTCAGCACTTAGTTGAAGCCCCTTTGGCAGTGATTACAGCTTGGAGTCTTCTTGGGTATGACACAATAAGTTTTGTGCCCTTGAATTGTGGGATTTGCCTGCCATTCTTCTTGGCAGATCCTCTTAAGTTTTATGGAGACTGTCAGTGGACAGCTATTTTCAGGTACTTCAAAGATGTTTGATTGGTTCAAGTCTAGTCTCTGGCTGGGCAACTCAAGGACATTCCTAGAGCTGTCCCGAAGCTACCCCTGTGCTGTCTTTGCTTTGTACTTAAAGTCATTGTCCTGTTGGAAGGTGAATCTTCGTCCCAGTCTGAAGTCTGTATTGCTATGGAGAAGGGCGTCATTAAGGATATCTCTGTACTTTGCAATGTACCTCAGCTCTGACTAGTCTTTCAGCCCCTGCCACTGAAAACCAACATCCTAGCATCATGCTACCACCAACCATGTTTCGTGGTTGAACTGGTATTGCACAGGTGATGAGCCAAGCCTGGTCTCATCCAGATACAGTATGATGGTTAGAACTGAGGTCAAACAGTTCAATCTTGATTTCATCAGACCACAGAATCTTGTTTCTTATAATTTGAGAGTCCTTTAGGTGCCTTTTTGCAAACTCCAAGTGGGTCTTCATGTGTCATCTGGCCACTCTGCTATAAAACGCAGATTAGTGGAGTTTCACAGAGGTATTTGTTTTTCTGGAAGTTTCTCTCATCTCCACACAGGTTCACTGAAGCTCAACTAGAGAGACCACTGGATTCATGGTGACCTGTTTAATTAAAATTCATCCCCCCCATTTGCTCATTTTGGCAGTGCAGCCAGCTCTTAGATGAACCATGGGTGTTCCAAATGTATTCCATTTATTAATTATGGAGGCCAATGTGCTCCTGGCCACCTTATGTGGTACAGAAAGTTTCCCCCAGATCTGTGCCTAAAGACAATCCTGCCTAAGCTCTGCTGGCAATTCTTTTGGCCTCATAGCTTAGTCTTTGACTGATACATGTTGACAAGTGTGGGACTTTTATAGACAGGGGTGTGCTTTTCCTAATGATGTCCAGTCAATTGAATGAACTCCACACAAGGTGTAGAAACATCTCAGTGATGATAAATAGAATGGGATGCACCAGGGTAAAGTGTCACAGTAAAGATTCTGAATACTTGGGACAATGAGATATTTCTCTTTTTATTTTTTAATAAATTCTCAAAAATGACTAACATGCTGTTTTCACATTGACATTCTGTGTTGTTTGATGAGGGATAAAATGAATTAAAACAATTTTAGTGTAAGACCGCAAAATGTGAAGAAAATGAAGGGGTCTAAAGTCAGTATTTTCAATGAATTATATAGTTTTACATATCAGAACATAATCTGGAATCATCCAGTCCTCAGTAAGTCCTACAGTTAGACAAATCTAGCCTAACCTAGATAACACATAACGGATTTTACTTTGTAATATTTTAATTGAAGAACCTAATAAGAAAGACAGCATGGAGATGTCATGTATGAAGAAGCCAGTGGGGTTATTCTTTTTTATCAATTAAGGAGGTAATCAGAGAAGATAAAATGAAAGTCATGTACTGCTAATCAAGCACACTTCATTAACTGATGATTACAAAATGCAGTGAGTACCTCAGTATAAAAGCAGCACCATTGGAAGTTCACAAGCATTCAAGATTGTAGCAACACCATTCTAAGCATAACAACATCTGAACTGATCTTAGAGAAGCAATTGTTACTGCTTATCAGTCTGTGAAGGATTACACCAGTTCCAAAACAACTTGAAGTCCATCATCCATAGAGAGATAAAATATATACTAATGGACAAAATTGTAGACTGCTGTTGGTCTTCCCAGGAGTGATAGTCCCAATTTATTCAAATAACCCAAAAGCTACATCAATTGATCTACAGACATCTTTCAATATAGTTACAGTTCATGACTGTACTCAGAAAAACTGAACAGGTATGGTTTTCTTGGAAGTTCATCCAGGAGAAAAGTCCTTCTATCCATCTCACTTTAGATTTGCAAGGAAGTGTAAAGAGGAACATTTGCTTTTGGACAGTCACAACCAAAGTGGAGTCACTTGGCCATTATATACAATGACATGTTTGCAAATAACCACAGGCAATATATCATCACAAGCGTACATCATACCACTTGTCAAGTGTGGTGGGGAAGTGGTAATGATTTGATTAGTCCTTAGAGTACCGAGGTGCCTAAAATCATTGAGTCCACCATGACTGTTTCTTCATAGCAGAGTGTTCAACTTCATTCTGTTGTCATGGGGGGGCACCTACTTCTTCACAAGCATGATTTACAGTAGTCACTACAAATCCTTGCAGCTGCCTTCATTCATTTCAGTCAATTTCCAAGTCTGTTAGTGAAACTATTGATTGAGTTAAAGGCCTGCTGCTCAGCCGTTGTTGTGCTGTACATTTAACCATCATCCTCCATATGTATACTTTTGTTTGCATCTTTAATTAACTGCTCGATATTTTTTGTTTTTAATTGTTTCTCCATTACTGTGCCATTTAAGACACCAGATGTCAATAAATAGAAATAATATAAGTGAACAAAAGAAGGGAGCCTCATTCAGGGGAAATTAAGTTCAAGAACGGGGAACACAACTGCAGAAATTTTGGAGCAACAGAAGTGGGAAGGCACACACGGGCAGTGTGCTGACATAAAAAAAATTCAAAGGCAAGCTGTTGGTTAAATTATATGACAAGGAGGACAAGCGAAACACATCTGCCATCAAATCATCATTTCCTTTATTGAATTATTTATGAAAACAAGAGATCACCTCAGCTAAACTTGAGAGCGGCAAAGCCAGCTGTGAGCCATCTAGGGAGGCCTGATTACTTAGCGCTTTCATAGGCATAATGCCAAAACATTTCTTCAGTGATTAGACTCTTGCCTCTCTACATATCCCAGCAGCCACATAATGATGAATACCATCACAAAGCACTCAACAGGCACATATAAATTGTTATAAAAATGTCTTCCTACTGAGTGTGTGTGAGGAAGACCAAGCATATTTCATTGGGAGTATTGGGGAGGGGGGGGGTCCACTATTTCGCATGTTTACAGTAGCTTTAGGTAGCTTAGGCTTCCCATGCTTTTCTGTTCTCAATTGACTCACTCCATCTTATTGTCATAATTAAGTTAGCAGTCATTATGGTTGACTCGTATGCATTAGCCACACAGACAAAGATAAAATCAACCACTCAAGCAGACATTATTGTGCTCCACTTTTAAATCTTCTGTATTCCTCACTTTCTGTGCTTTGTGTGCAGTGTGTACCAAATGTACATTTGTTTATGCTGAATTGAGGTTTGTATACCTTTTAATAAAAATTTGATATATCAGAAGTTTCTCAAAACCACTTAACTCGATTCAGACTCGAGATGACTAGAGCTTATTCTGGAGCCGATGGGCACAAGGCAGAAAATGCCTCTGGAGTGCGAGTCCACACAGTGTAGGGTCCACCCACACTTACCTATTAACCTAAGCCATGTGTGTTTAGGGAATCTGGAGGAGCACCAAGGTATGTGGAGGAAACCAAAGGGAGACCATGCAAGCCCACAACAAGGCGTGGCATTTATTACTACACATTGTGCCATCATGTCAACCCCTATATACTGTATACTAAACAGACTGATATAGACTGGGGCAGAATTATACTGTACTACTAGTTCAAGGTTAGAAAAACCCTAAATGGCTTTACCCATTAAGACAGTCCTTGCATTTACAAACCCAAGACAGGAAATTACTCTCCCCACACAATGCAATTTCATTGCTATACCAAATGTGTTCAATTTGTTTGGTTTCTTTATATTTCTTTTCTTCATATTATTTAATTATAGCATTTTTTTTTAAAACTAGGGGCCTTTGCCCCCTGCTCACTTCGCTTGCCAAGCCCCCAGCCTGCACTCTGCTCCAGCCACTTTGCGTATCTGCCGCTCGCGTATGTGGATTTCACTTTCACCAAACAGTAAATCTTTTAATTCTCACAGATATGCCTCTTCATTGGGAAGAAACACTACTTTTTCTTGATGGCAACATGAATTAGACGATCTACAAGTCTCCGACTTAAAGTTTAAAGCCAAACAATATCTACATACTTCTGTCATATCACCTATGTCCATATATTCAATCTCTTTTCACTGTTCCCCAAGTAATAATTTCCTTATGTTAGTGCTAATGCGATCTTTACTATCAGTTTTTTGAGACTTTCGAATTTTAGTACTTTCATAATCTCTAACCTGCTCTGCATGTGTATCGCGCCAACGTTTTTGAACTCTTTACGACATTCTACTTTGTCTTCTGCTTTTTGTCTTTTATTTCTGACCCCACTTGGAGCTGAGGGTGCAGGAACTGTGTCTGACAATAGAATTCACACGAATGAGAAGTGATCGGACTGTGGGTGTGGTTGTAAATGTTTGAGAGGAGGGTGGGACTGGTCAAAATCTCTTGGCAAAAAATCTTGTCTTGCAGGACCTGTAATTATCACCAAGAAAATCTTGTCCCAGGGTTTCCTTTTATAATAGAGAGAAACGTTCTGCATGTGTTCACGATTTAATAAATGCCACCAGGTGAAAACAGTGCCACTGCCGTCATTTTCAGTTCTTGTTCTAACCCAATCTTCTGTGCCAGCAGCAAGCAGCCCACAGCTGGTATGCCACTCGGCCACAAGTCCTTCTCATAAACAACACACTGGGAAAAATAAACAGTAAAAATTACTGCAAGGGTCAGGACAGCTTTTGAAATCATAAAACTGACTTGGAAAATGAAAAGGCAGGACTGAGACAAAATTGCCTAGGACCAGGATAGGAAGGGAGATGTCAAGGCTAAACAACGTGAAGAGGGTCAGAAATTTAATTTTAAAGAAGTACCAATTCAAAATCCCAATAAAAACCCAAAGTCAAAAGTAACAAGTCCTCATGCATTAAACGCTGAAATGATAACTTCTTGCACCAAGATGATTTAGAAATCCAGAAACTTAGATGAAGTTCTTAATACACAGCCATTTTAAATGCAATCCCAGTCGTGTTGTGTTGTTACACATTGTTGTTTTTACCAACAAAATAGGAAAAATGCAAAATGGTGTTGATTGCGATCCAAAACAACACAAAATGGTGCCGTGAAAATATTATAAATATAACGAAGTTTTAACAACAAAAAATTATTTCTCATATAGCCCAATATCACAAGGAATGCCTCAATAGGTTTTAGCAGGTCATGTTTTTTGACAGCCCCTCCAGTCTTGACTTCTTAAGAAGACAAGAAAAAACTTAAAGCAATTGAGAGAGAGACCCCCCTTCCAGGTTGGTTGGGCATGTAATGGGTGTCAAAAAATGGGGTAAATACAACACACAAAACAGAATACAATTAATCCTCTTCACAGAGCTAGATTGTCACTCTATCATCGCCAACTCAGAAATATAACACCATAGTACAAAATGCTTTCTTCCTGCACAGCAATATTCACCAAGCGCAGGCACACAGTACCATGACAACTCCCAAAGCAAAAAGAATAGATTATACCACTCACTAAATATAGAACTATCACAAAGAAGGTTATGAATTTGTTCAAGTACTCCAAAAACAAAGTAGAAACTAATTCACATAAATGAAAAGCAGCACTATCTGTCCATCAGCTAATTGTAGAACCACGGGCAGATTGTAGAAAAGGAGTCAGACAAGCCGAACAGGGTCAACCATAAACATCAATAAATATATTCCAAATATTTCATTAATAATTCTCGTGCTTCTTCACAAACACACTGATTACTTATGAAATGAGTGTGTTTTTCAACCATGCTGCAGGAAGGCGTGCTTATAGTCAACTTGAAAACATATGAAGTTCAATAAAAATGAGGTGCCTATTCTGTCCATTAATTTCCTTTGCTTATTGTTAATAATTAGGATATTCCAACAACTCATTTGTTTGCTTTTTAAAACCTGTCAGGGTTTAAATTACAGCTACATGACTCAGTAGTCTTCCTCCAGACTCTTAAAACCCTTTGAGTGAAAATGTACTTCCTGGTTTCTGTTGCAAATGTTCATTCCCTTAATTCTTACCAATATTTACTGTAACTGAAACAATTCTGCTGGATCAACATTTGAAGATTTTTAAGAGCGCCCACTTGTTGCTCAATTCTCTTAGCTTGTAAGAATAAGTCATTCTTTCTAGTCCAAGGATGTATTTTGTTGTTGTTTTCTACATGGCTTCTACAGCTGCTGCTGATGTCTATATATATATATATATATATATAGTGTGCATGGTGTGTGGGTGTGTGTGTGTGTGCGCCCTATGGTGAGTTGGTGCCCTGCCTGTGATTGGTTCCTGCCTTGTGCCCTGTGTTGGCTGGGATTGGCTCCAGCAGACCCCCGTGACCCTGTAGTTTGGATATAGCAGGTTGGATGATGGATGGATATATACTGTTTATATATATATATATATATATATATATATATATATATATATATATATATATATATATATACACCACTTTTTATTTCGAAAAAACAGATTATTACAATGGCATACTACTCACTCAAACAAATATTAATAATATAGCACATATGACCATTTACTTCAAAATGTACACAAGTAAACAAAACAAAAGAAGAAATACCAAGGAAAAAATAAAACAAGATTCAGCTGCCATCTAAGTGAAAGAAAAAAAAATAGAAACATGAGCAAAAAAAAAACCATAACATTTTCAATATAATGGAACAATTAATAAAATAAGAGAGTCAATTGCAGGCCCAGCATTTTTATCTAAAATAATTATAATGAATTCTTGCCATGTTTTATTAAAGTCTTGGCCATATACTCAAAGAGAGAATTCAGTTTTTTCTAACTTGAGATAATATAGATCACCACTTACCCACTGAGTTATAGAAGGTGGGTTGGGATTCTTCCAGCTGAGTGAGACAGGTCTATGTGCCAGCAGTGACAATCGATATCTCCCAGTGCACTTTGATGCCATCCAGGAGTCCACCAGATATCACTTTTAATGGATTAGGAGTGACTATGACACCAAGGCTGTCAGAGAAGTATGTAAAGATTTTGTACAGTGCATTCCCAGAACATATGGCCTAGAGATGCTGGAGCTTGCCAGTTGGATTGTGTCCTGGGAACATTTCAGGCAATTTTAAATTAGGTAAATGTAATCGATTAAAAATCTATAAATGAATTATGGAATGCTTGCTACATTTAGGACTAAAGTGTAAAGTGTATGGCTGAGTTCCTCTCCTGCTGACTAACCAGTATAGCCTCTGGGATACTTGTGGGTGTGAGATATAGGAAGTTGGGTAGGTCTTGTTTAACAAAGTTTCTAATTTGTATATAGGAAAAAAAATGGTTTAGCTGGAAAATTAAATTTGGAGAGTAATTGTTCATAAGATACACAAGTACGTTGTCTATATAAAGATCTCTACGTTTTTTAACCCCTGGTGTTTTCCATTACTTAAACACTGACTAGGTCTGAAAAGGCTGAAAAAGGTGATTATCATGTATAGGAGCAACAGTTATGAGCTTCACTGTTTTGAAATGTGTCCAGTATTGGTTCCATATTTTGAGTAATTAGTGGATGACTGGATTGCTGGTAAACTGACAATAATTGTTATTGATTGCATCACAGGGCAGCATGAAAAGCAGATTTAGAACAAGATTTTTTCTATTGCAAGCCAGATATATAAACTCATGAGTTTCTGCATATTAACTGTGCACTAGTAAAACTGAAAGTTAGGAAGTGTAATGCCACCTTCTGCTTTACATGTTCTTGGAATCGCCTTTTGAATGCACAACCATTTCGATTTCAAGATGAGTGATGTTATAATTGAGTCTAATGTCTTAATGAAAGATACACAGTGAATTCAGAAAGTAATCAGCCTCTGTAACTATTTTGCTATGTTGCAGCCTTGTGCTAAAATTGCTGAAATTAATTTCTTCCCCACATCAACCAAAACTCAATAAATAAAAATGACATAGCAAAAGCATAATTTTAGAATTTTCTCCAAATGTATTACAAATAATAAAAATGAAATATTACGTTGACAGAAGTGTTCAGACCCTGTAGTCAGTATATAGTTGAAGGGAATTTGGCAGTTATTACAGCCCAGAAAAATTAATTTAAATGATTTTAGCACAAGGCTAAAACATAGCAAAATGTGAAGAAGTGAAAGGGTCTGAATACATTTTGAAACCACAGTATACAGGGGGACTCTGGAATAGATATACGTAGTAGCTTATGGAGGATGTTCATTTTAATAGTAGTAATTCTCATTGCAAAGGTAAAATGGAGTGTGAGCCACCTGTTAACATCTTGTTTTTCCATAACACTTTTAAAATTGTATTGAAAAAGATCTTATATTTACTGTGGATGGTTATCCCCAGTTATATAGTTACATTTAAAATGTTTTGATATTATCAACGAATAGGCATCCAATCTGGTATGATGTGCTAGAGAATTAACGGGGAAAAGAGCACTTTTATTCAAATTAATTTTGAATCTAGAGACCTTATGAAATTCTCCTAACACTTTTAAGACCAATGTTAAAGATAACTGTGCATATGAAAGATTACTCACCGTATTGTCTGCGCATAGTGATATTTTCTGGGATAATTTCCTTAATCACTGGCTTCTTCATTGGATAGCCAATGGCTCAATGGCTAATGCAAAAAGTATTGGTGATACTGGGCATCCTTGTCAAGTACCTTGCTCTAATTTGAAATAATATGAGTTTGTGTTATTAGTATAGACAAAGGCTTCTGGTCTTGTAAAAAGTAGTTTAATAAATGCAGATATATTGGGGCCAAACTCAAATTTGTGCAGTGTAGTAAATAGATAATCCCATTCAACTCAATCAAATGCTTTTTCTGCATTCAAACATAGTAAGATGTCTGATGAGTCAGATTTTGTGGGTGAGTAGATTACATTAAACAGGCACCGAAGGTTTGAGGCCATGTGTCTGCCTTTAATTAATCCAGTTTGGTCATGTGATAATTATTACTAAGGGACACAATTTCTTAATCCTTCTAGCTAAGACTTTTGCTGGTATCGTAACATTATATAGAAGTGACATGGGTCTCTATGATGCAGATTGTAGTAAGTCTTAATTTTACTTTGGAAAAACTTATTAATGCTTGGTGGAATGTTTGCGGTAAAATTTTATTTTCTCTAGCTTCTATGATTATTGTCAATAATACTTCCCACTTCCCAATAAAAATTCCAGTGGGTAGCCATCTGGGCTTGCAGCTTTCCCACTTTACAGTGAGTTTACAGGTTCCTGTAATTCTGTCAGAGGTTTATCAAGTTCTTCTGAAGTAAAAATATCAAGATGTGGTATTAGTATTTTATCAAAAAACTCTATACATGGTATCTGCTTTACACTAAGAAGAATAAAAGGACTTATAGCACTCATTAAACGTGTCAGTTATCACTTTAAGCTCCCTAATTTTATTTCCAATTGCATTGGTAATTTCTATAATTGCATTGTGAATTTCCTGTTTATGAATTTGGTGAGGTCTGTTGGTTTCTAAAAAACAATCAGTTTGTTTGGAGATGATTTCTGTGAAGTTTTTGTCTGCTAATGACAGGGGTTAAGATGCCAGTTGTGAGTAAGCAGGGCATAGGGTTGTAAGCACCAAAATAAGAGTAGCATAGTTGGAGATGACACTAGTGTCGTACTTACAAAATCTGATATTGAACAAGAAATTATCAGATGTGGGTATAAAGGTTTCCATGAGTCTGATAGATTGTGATTCACAATGAATTGGGTAATTCTCATTGCAGAGTTGCATTGTTTCATTTCCTGGAATTTGAAGACGTAAATTATGCGTTGTAAGGGGATTTAAAATGCTCACATTAGTAATCACACTAAATTGGCCCTAATGTGTGTTTATTGTGTGAGTGAGTGTGGACTGGCACCGTATCCAAGCCTCTGGAAACTGCCACTGCAAATAATGGAACCAAGGGATAAGCCAGACAAATGAGGACACTCACACAAAGCAAGGGGGGGAGGGGGGTGCAAAAGTGTATCAGTTTTTTTATTTAAAAAAAAGTGTCCAAATTTAACAGTGCAGTGCTCCATCCATTATAAAAAAAATGATCCATAAAAACAGTGCAAAAGTTGAGGTTAAAAGCAAATAATCTATTAAAGCAAGGTTAAAATCGTAAGCAGGCGTCTAGCCTTTAAAATTGAGTTCCCAGTGCTTCCCATTTAAAATGGACGTCTCCGCAGCTTACCCAGCTCAGGTCTTGCAACCTGTAGAGATGTCAAACCAACAGGCGCAACCGACTTTCTTCCATGGGTCCAGGTCCCTACTGTAAAATGGGCTCCCAATCCAAACACAGATTTAGGTCCCTACTGTCCATTGCTATTAGGGCTCCCCATTGGAGCCTCGCCAACTCCTTGGCAATGCTGGCAGTGTCACATATTTGTTTCACCTTGGTAGAAGAAACCCTGCTCCTGAACAGGCTTTTTATACTGAGTGAGACAGTTAAGAAATTGGGACCATTCATTGTTTATAGGAGTTTTGTAAGAATAGCTTTTGTTGTTTGTCTCGATGCATGCTCAATAATCCAGGTAAGGAAATCCTAGAAATCTGATTCTGTTCATCTGGACAAAGTTTTTAAGTGGGAGAAATATTTCGAGACTTATCCAAGTCTCTTCCTCAGTCTCAATTGACTGCAGGTTTCCCCAACCTTATAAACAGTACCTTTGCTTAATCACAGAGACTAGCACCATTGACAAAGGGCCAGTTGATCAGTGATATGCAAATTGTCCACTGATTAGTAGACGTGTGAACCATTCATAGGGGGTTGAGGAATGGCTGCAATCACAGCATTGTAAGATGGCGACAGATGTACCCTTAGGCCCCCTCCTCTGTTCAGAGATGGTCATTCCTTTTTCACGTAAATGGCCTCCTTGAAGCTTCCTCGTCAGGCCAGGACTCCGCAGTCTATTTACATCTACAGGATAGTGGTCACTCCTTTAAAGATGAAGAGGTGCACATCCTGGACAGGGAGGACTTTTGTTGTTTGGATTTACTGCTTTTTTTGTTATTGTTGGAGGAATCATTTTGGTCAGAAATGGAACAAAATAGGTAAGGCCTGTAAAAGAAGGGTGCAGACCAGAATCCTACCTTGTCTACCCAGTAGGGGCTTACCAGACTTCAGCCGGGCTTCCAAGGGCTTCTGATGGCTTCAGCTGGAGCAGACCCCAAAAATGTGAAGATGGCAAAACAACTAGTAATGTCCAAAAATATAACAAAAGCCCCACAAGGAGAAGGATAGCCATTAACCTTCAGCTTGTAAAAACAAGGCCAACAAAGAATCCATATAAATATATAATTCATTTAACAAAAAATGAAAAAGCTCCACAGAGCAAAAAGAGGCACAAAAAGAACTGTCAAAAAGGTAATCTATACAGGAAACAGATCTCAATATACAATCCAGAGGAAGAATCCAAGAAAACAAAACAAAAAAGCATATCCAAACATCAAAAGCAATACTTACAAGACTCTAAGTGAAAACTCTAAGTGAAAACTCTAAGTGACAAATGATCCCCACTGCTGAGCTCTCGAACAGTATAAATAGCCTGAGGGGGGATCAGGAGAGGTGATGTCATGGTGGCCACAGCTCCTGGGGCTCCACCCATAAAGAATGAGGAACACAACCACATTTAAAGCATAAACATCACATATGAAATCAACAGAAAAAACAAAGATGTGAAAAATAATAATTCAAAATTAACAATAATAGCAATAGCACTAGTGTGTTGTGCCATGCCAGCTGTTATGAATGTAGTAAGAAGTCAAGCAAAATGACACCTTTTATTTGCTAACTAAAAAGATTACAATATGCAAGCTTCCGAGTTGCCTCAGAATCTTTTTAGTTAGCCAATAAAAGGTGTAATTTTGCTTGACCTCTCACTACAAAAACAGCAATAAAACATTATGAGTATTCTTACTTTTGGTAATTTTTCAGATATTTTATGTCAATATTTGGAATCATTTATTATTTTGGGGCTCAGCGTTCTGTGAAAAGGCAATGGCAAAAGCATGAGGGAAAATAGAAGAATTTCAGCGAATACCAAGTGGAGGCAAGAAAAAACATACCATTTGTTGGTTTAAACAGTGGTATAAACTTCAAAAGGAAGTTGATAGAGTAACATAGCGTGTCGGAGAAACTTGAAAGCTCAAGTTCACAAAGTCACACAGTGCTCAAAATAAAAAATAAGTTGTCAGGTATCAAAATTGCCGTGAATAGGCGAGTTGTAGCCCACCGTCTGAGTGTCATATGAAAGCGTATTAGGGTACAGAGAAAAGAAAAATAGGCACACAGTGGGAAAAAAGCCCAAAAATCAACTTTAATCTTGAAATTTCCACTTTAATCACATAGTTTATTTTGTCATTAAAGTAGAACATCATAAACTTCATCTTAAAATCATTTAATTTACTAGTTTCTCAAATCCCATTGTAACTAAAGTAGCACATTAAATGCTTTGTTTTGTATTTGATCTTCTATGTGCTCTATGTGCCTGAATCACTACGTGATTCCGGGCTTTCTCTCCCTCTGTCAGGACACAGAAGCCATTACATTTGTAATATTACAGTTCTCTGAATAATTAAAATACTGAGATGTATACTTGAAACCATTTTCATGATGATAGGAATTAAAGCATGTTATTAAATATGGGAACACGGTGGCGCAGTGATTGTTCATGTCTCACGCAAGATGCTTGCTGCACCGTGCGCGACCTCCTATGAAATACTTTATTGTAGCAGTACTGTCTCCTTCAAATGTACTAACCTCCAATTCCTGTCCTTACTTTTCTTTCTCCAAATACCCAATCACCACACAATCAGCTCTGTAATAGACGTTAAGCCATCTGGAAGCTTAGAACGCCAATTCTTCAAAACTTTTAAGGAACATTGAAATATCTTCGTAGTACGTGTTTAATTATTCTATCCATCTATCCTTCCAGTGTCGTGCCAGCACCAGCAAGAATACAGCGCGAGGCAGGAACAGTCCCTGAATGAGTGCCAGCTCCTTGCTAGAACTGCGGCACAGTGTCCTCACATGTTTATTAACTATATAGTTTATTTAAATTAAGTTACAGTTTTATCTGTATAATATAATAAACATATTTTGCTTCATTTCATCTTAAAAATGATATTGTCATCATATGTAAATACACGCTTTATAAAGTGGCTCAGGTTGTGCAATATTATAACTGTAGTGCAAGTTTACAGTGAGGTGATTGTACTAATAAGTACAAACAGTTCTACAAAGAACACTTGATGGACTGATTGAGTGCGTTTATAGTTCTTGGGATGAAACTGTTTCTGAACCTCGAGGTCTGTACAGGAAAGGCTTTGAATTGTTTGCCGTATGAGAGCAGTTCAATAGACAGCATGGCTGAGGCTGCATGTGCTTGATGCTGTAGACCGATAATTCTCTTTCCGATTAGCTGCTGTAGATCTGTGATTCCCCACTCAGATACTGTGATATAAATACTCCGAGTGGTGCAGTGAAAGTAATATGGAAAAAGATGATCTGCTGTGGCACCCCCTAACGGAAGCAGCTGAAAGAAGAAAAAGAAGGTGCAGTGAGAGTAACAACGCTAAAGCAGTTATGGTATTTGGAATACTTTGGCTATTCCCTGGACCATTATATTGTTACAGGTTAATTACAATCAGATGCCTTAAACTAATAAACAATATGCAGTTAGTTTTAGTGTATATAATAAAGCTGCGTCAGGGATGTGGATCTAAAAAAGAAAGGGAAACCACACTGGAACAGTAGTACTGCTTTGATGCTGGGTGCCACCAGTCTGCAAAACCGAGCGCACAACAGGGTATGAGCTACTGCGGAAATGTGCGTGGCTTTACACCAAGTGTAGGCTTTATACATCGCGATTTGAGCGTGGAAACGTTCTTACGCAACATTTTTGTGCATACACACCGTGTATACAGTACATGAGGCCCCTGGTCACTCTCAAATACCAATTGCTTTGCAGTCATAACAAAAAAAAAGTACAAATTTATCCCAGTACATAGCAGACATCTTGGATTTTCACAGGCACCACCATCTTTTGTATGGTTGCTATCTGTTCCCTCTAATGCTGTAATGTGAAGCCAGAAAACAAAAAGGACTGATTTAAGAACATCTATGGTAGGTAAAATGTCTAGTCGGGGCTGGGTGGACTTTTGCCCTTAGAACCCCTGCAGATTTTGTTTTCTCTCCACCCTAACTGGAGGTTTTTTTTTTTTTCTGTCCTCCCGACCATCTGAAATTACCTTCTTTTGTTGTTACTTAATCTTTAATATTCTTTCTTAATTTTAATTGTTTTTCTATTCTTGTAACTTTCTCTTTGTTATCCTGTATAGCTCTTTGAGCTACATTGTTTTATAAAAATGGGCTATATAAATAAATGTTGTTGTTGTAAGCATGTTTGGGCCTGGCCACTACTTGGATGGGAGACCATCTAGGAAAAGCCTTGGTTGTTACTGGAAGAGGGGATGGTAAGGCCAGAAGGGAGCACTTCCCCCATGATCTGAATGTGGATCCCAGTGCCCCATGCAGTGACGGGGACATTGTGCTGTGAAAATGGCACCCTCCTTCAGATGAGATGTAAAACCAAGGTCCTGACTCTCTGTGGACACGAAAGCCCCCTGGGCATTCTTCGTAAACAGCAGGGTGTATCCCGATGTCCTGGCTAAATTCCCCACCATGGCCTAGTCATTCTGGCCCCCTAATCATCCCCTGTCTCTAATTGGCTGACCATCTCTCACCACTTCACCACCAATAGCTAATGTGTGGTGACTGTACTGGTGCAAAAATGGCTGCTGTTGCATCATCCAGGTGGATGCTGCACCTTAATGGTGGTTGAAGTTGCTCCCCGCTCACTATGTATAGCACTTTGAGTACTCTGAAAAGCGCTATATAAATGTAATGATTTAATTTTTTTTTTTTTTAGTGTTTCTCTGGATGGATACACATCACAGATCTTCAAACAAGACCTAGTGCTGTAGCCTCACTGGTCAAGTGTTTTGAAAATCCCATTGAAATCCTGCATTCAGTCATCGTCCACCTGCAGTTTGTACATTCTCCCTATATTTGTGTTCATCTTCCTCCAGGAGCTCCTGTTTTCCTCCATTGTCCGCCAAAATGTGAGATTTAGGCTGAACTTCAACTCCGTATTGGCCATGTGTTCACGAGTGGCCCCAATGGTATCCCATCAAGGGCTATTTCTTGTCTTGCTGCCCCATGAAGTGTTGCTGGGAAAATCTTTGGTCCTTTGGATCAGATGAGCTTAAGACTGTTATGTGTTACTGTATATTCTAAGTGGCCAAGCCTTCATTTTCGAAACATCTCTGTGAAACAGTGGTTAGTGTGTTTGCTTTACGGCTCCAAGTAGGTGGGTTAATTTCTGACATGTGAAACTCACATGTTCTCCCCATGCTACACGAGGTGCTCCAGTTCTCCTCCCAAATTAGTGATTCTGCATTGGCATTGTGTGTGTGAAGATGTGAATGTGCCCTGCTGGTGCTTCCAGGGTCTGTTTCCAAGTTTCTACCAAAAACTTTAGAATTAGGGTATGAATGAATTAAATATGAAAAGAATTATAACGATGGAGTGACTATCACACAGTTCTAGGGTTCTGGGTTTAAAATTCAGATTGTTCATGTGCAGTTTGCATGTTTTCCCCATCTTTGAATGGAATTTTCTGCAACTACTCTGGTTTCTTCTTACATCCTAAAGACATACAGCTTAGGCGGTCAACTTTAAACTGGCAAATTGGTGAGGGTGTCCTGTCATCGAGCGGCATCTTCATCAGGGCTGCTTTCTGTCTTCTCCCACTCCCTCTGCCGCATGAAGTGAGTTAAGAAATAGCAAAGATTGGAATTTGTTAACTCAGGTTAAGGGCCCAACAGAGAAGGGCCCTTCTGGCAGTAACAGGATTTGAACCAGCAACCTTCACAGTCCCATTCCTATCAAAATATCTACATGACATTTACTTGAACTGGTCAGTTTGAAGCAATTGTTGTTCATTAGACATTAAGCCCCACTTTTACATAAGTCGTCATAGCGTGTGCTCCAGACTACAAGGGAGGAGGACACAGTTTCTTTATACATCAAGTGGAACAACTTGGACACATCATCAGTGATGAACCCAGGGTAAGAAGGTGTTTTGGGTTTTTGATCATCGGACATCCTCACCCGTGCGACACAGCTGGGGATGATCAGTTACCAGCTTGTGTCCAAGTAGCGTGCCACACCAAGGATCGCCCCTCTTGATCTACAACCACCTTGACGCTTTTCCTCCAGTGTTGCTGTTGTTCTTGGTGTTTTTTCTTTCCTGCACCACTCTAATGCCAAGGAGACGGAGTGCCCTATGTAGAGACCACCCTGCAGCCCACCTCAATGGGCTTGCATTGGGCCTTCAACCCATGCCTTCTACATTCCTCTGTTTTTGCCTTCTTACGCTCATGGACCTCCTCTATTCTGTCTTCCCAGGGAACAGTGAGTTCCATCATGATCACTTGCTTAGACAGGTCTGATGTTAAGACCAAATCTGGCCTTAATGTCGTCCTCGTGATGTGTTCTGGAAACTTCAGCTGCCAATCCCATGTGGAGGCTAACAGCCCACTTGAGGCCATGCACTCCATCTGTAGTTTTTCCCTCTGCCTTAACAAAGGCAATGTTTTATGCCTTATTGGGACCTCGTGTTTGCTCCGTTGAATTCCCGTTCAGATGGTATCAGGTACTGCCTTCAGCACTTGGGTCATGGCACCACCTATAACTCCCCTCTCTCAAGGCTTTTGGGCAACAGCTCAAGATGTGCTCCAAAGAGCTTCTTGCCCTGGACAGTCGGCAGGTCGGGGTATCAGCTAGACCCCAGCAATGCAGGTTGGATGGGCTTGGAAGGACATCAGACACCGACAGAATCAGAAACTTCAGTCTCACTGGTTCTGATTTCCAAAGTTCTGCCCATGTGATCTTTCGGGCAGTTAAATGATTCCAGTTAATCCAAGCTCCTTGCTGGCCCATAACGACTACCCTGCTACGCCTTTCCGGTTCCACCTCTGCATGGATCTCCTCCTGGATCAGTTGATGTCTCTCGCTCTCCTGGGCTTTATTGTATCGGGGTGTTGCAATGCTACCAAACCCAGCTCGTCCAAGTACCACCGAGCTTACCAGCATGCCGTGTCTCGGCCTTGCTTCTGCCTACTGCACATATCTCCTCACAGGTGGCGCAGTGGTAGTGCTGCTGCTTGCAGTAAGGAGACTGTGGAAGATTGTGGGTTCGCTTCACCGGTTCCTCCCTGTGTGGATAGCGCTTTGAGTACTGAGAAAAGCGCTATATAAATACAATGAATTATTATTATTAATATCTTGGGTTAGTGAGGAGGTCCTGAGGACCACACAGGAGATTGGGGACCCTGAATGATGAGGGCTTTACATGCATGTTTTCTTGGGGTGAATATTAGGTTACTGGGATTTTGCATTTTTATTCGTAGCACAAATACTAAAAATTGTAACCTTTTATTTATTTTAGATTTTATGGATGAACTGTTAGATTACATTTAAATTGCTTTAACCAAAAAAAAGAGAAAACAACTTTGTTTTGTGTACATGACATTGCTCATTATGTTTTTAAAGGATTATTTCCTAATGCTGTCATTACAGATGACTCACCATATGCCTTTTTCGGCACATTAATCCCTTTCCAATTTTTTTTTTTTGCTTTGTGTGTTTCCAGCTCCGTCTCTGCCTTCACCCTCTAAGGCCCATCTTTCCCACTTCAAGGGCATGAAGGCTGCGTTTGATAACATGCATATTTTTCTGTCTGGCTCTTAAACACCTCAGTAGTTTTTTGCCAATTTACACACATGAGAGATTCACAATGGCTGAAAAATGATTTGCTACTGAAATTATAAAAGCAAGAAATATATGATTTTTTAAAAAGGCTAATCAAGAAGTACTGTAACAGGTTTTAGGCAAGAACAAGCTGCCAGCACAAGTCAGTCACAAGTCTTACACAAACCCAGAATCCAATGCTGCAGCAGGTTTGCTTTGCGTTGCCAGTCAGTCTAACAGTAATGTGGTTAAACTGGGGCACAGTCCATGCAAGACAAACTGTAATAATGGAAAACCGTTTCAAGACCACCCACCTCCTTTTAGGATTGTTAGGGTCAGCTACATAGGAACACTAGTCTGTCAAATAATTTAAAAAGATACGATCATACAGCACCCTCCATACCATTTGGGACAAAGACACATTTTCTTTGATTTACCCCTCTGCTCCACAGTTTAAAATTTCAAATCAAACAATTCAGATGTAATTAAAGTGCACATTGAAAACTTGGGAGTATTATATTTCAGTCGCAACACTTTTTCCACATGGTCACCCCGTTTTAGGGCACCATAATGTTTGGGACAGTTGGCGTCACAGGTGTTTTGTGGGTTCTCCTCACCTTGCTTCTACCCTTTGAAGTCTGTGGTTGCCATTGTTCAACGTGAAAACAAGAACTTTTCAAGTGAAAGTCAAAAATATGACATTATGAGGCTGAAAAACAAGAATAAAACCATTAGAGAAAAGGGTAAAACCTTAGGATTACTTAAATCAACTGTCTGTAATATCATTAGGAAGAAAGAAGGTGCCAGTGAGCTCAGTAGTCACAAAGGGGCTGTTAGGCTAAGGATGACCTCCACTGCTGACGACAGAAGTCTCACTATAGTTAAGAAAAAGCCCCGAATGTCTGTCTAAACGATCAGAAACAGTCTTCAGGAAGCAGATGTATGTCAGAGATGACTATCCACAGAAGACGTCATGAATAAAAATAGAGGCTACACTGCAAAATGTAAACTATTAGCCACATAAACAAGATGACCTGATTGCGGTTTGCGCAATTGTCTGCAGAATTCTGTAAAAAGGTCTTGTAGACAAATGAGACAAAGATGAACCTGTATCAGAGTGATGACAAGAGTTGAAAAGCATACCACCTCATCTATTAAACATGGTGGTGGGGTTGTTACGGCTTGGGCATGTATGGCTGCCACGCGTACTGGCACACTTCTCTTCATTAACAAGATGGATTCTGAGGTGTACAGGAACATCTCATCAGATCAAGTTCCATTAAATGCCTCCACACTTATCCTACAGTAAGATTAGCATCCCAAACAGGCAACACAGGGGTTTTTTAAAGCTAAAACATGGAAAATTCTTAAATGGCCCAGCCAACCACCTGATCTGAGTCCACATGAATCCATATGCTAAAGAAAAAACGTAAAGGGGACAAGCCCCTTAAACAAGCAGGATCTGAAGATGGCTGCATTATAGGCTTGGCAAAGCAACAACCGGAGAAGACACTCAGCACCTGGAGAGGTCTATGAATTGCAGACCTCAAACAGTCATTGCAGCAAGGGATATTTGAAAAAGTCCTAAATATGAATGCTTTCATAGGCCGACATAGTGTCCTGAAATGAGGGGAGCATACAGAAAAAGTGTTGTCATTTCTACATGGGGTAACCAAAGTGTATGCAAATACTCTTAAAGTCTGCAATGTGTACTTTAATCACATGAATTATTTGATTTGTAATTTTATAAACTGTGGAGCAAAGGGGTAAATCAAGGAAAGATGTGTCTTTATCCCAAACATTACTAAGGGCACTGCAAAATGGCAACACAGTGGTGGCATCACAGGAAACTGAACTTGATTCCTAACCTGGTTACTGTCAGAGTGGAGCTGGCATCTTTTCCCTGTGGCTTTGCTCCCACATCCTGATGGTAATCATGATAAGGTGAGTGTCCTGCTGTGAGCGAATTTGCTCTGTGATGGACTGGTGACCCTTTCAGGGTTCATACCTATCTTGCATTTAGAATTTATTTCCATAAAGATCTGTGACTCCATTATGACCCTAAAGTTGGAATGAGCAGGCTCAGTGGACATCAGAATACTTTCTCGTGCACAACGTGCTTTATTCGCCTGTTCTTTCTATCACGGCCATGGTAAGTTTAGGCAAATAGGGTTGAAGATGGAGGGATGGTTTCTATGGGTCTCACATTGAGCATGTTATGAAATTTGACACATTTTACAGTTAATGAACTGATAGGTGCGACACCAGACTATTTGGTTCAAGACTACATTATCTTTGTGAAGTTTAAAACCAGATCGTGATGTTAGATTTGCAGAAATAAGGTGTTGTAGGACTGCAATGTAATACCCATTGGTCATATTTATTACATTTGTCAAGCTGTAAAGACATCTCGCTTCTCAGGGGTTTACACTAGGGAAACTACCAGAGCATAACATGCAAATGGTGAAAAACTGTGCAAAGTATAAAGACAGAAATTATATTGTTACTCTTGTACAGAAGGTGTATTGATAACCATCAGCATCAAGTGACTCCGTGAGAACCCTAACTACAAAGAGGACTATTTCATTTATGTTAGGTAGAATGCCCAAAGGGGACTGGGCGGTCTCGTGGCCTGGAACCCCTACAGATTTTATTTTTTTCTCCAGCCTTCTGGAGTTTTTTTTTGTTTTTTCTGTCCACCCTGGCCATCGGACCTTACTCCTTTTTATGTTAACTAAGGTTGTCTTATTTTAATTTCTTATTTGTCTTTTATTCTTCTTTTCTTCATTATGTAAAGCACTTTGAGCTACTTTTTGTATGAAAATGTGCTATATAAATAAATGTTGTTGTTGTTGTTGTATTGTAATTCTATCCTCTCTGGTCTTCCTCACAAACTCCTTTACAAACTCCAATTGGTTCAGAATGCTGCAGCTCGTATTACCAGAACCCCTTCCATAGAACACATTACTCCTGTCCTTCAACAGCTTCACTGGCTCCCTATTAAATATCGCATTGATTTTAAGATTCTGCTTATTACTTACAAGACCCTTCATAATCTGGCACCTCCTTATCTTTCTGATCTTCTTCACATCTCCAATCTTTCTCGTATCCTTAGATTGTCTTCCTCTATCAATCTTATTATACTTCCTGCTCGCTTGACTACCATGGATGGGGTTTAGAGTTTTCAGTCGAGTAGCCCCTCGCCTCTGAACTCTCTCCCACAAGACATCCGTAATATCGACTCTCTTCCCACCTTTAAATCTGAAGCTAGATTAAAAAATTTAAAACACATCTTTTTAAGATGGCTTACTCTGTCTGATAATTTTAGCTGTTAAATTTAAATTTACTGCTGTGGGCTGGCCCCCTGCTCGGGGTTTGTTTCCTGCCTTGTGCCCTGTGTTGGCTGGGATTGGCTCCAGCAGACCCCCGTGACCCTGTAATTAGGATATAGCGGGTTGGATAATGGATGGATGGAAATTTAAATTTAATTTTATTATCGTATTTTTTTCTGTTTATTTTATGTAGTGACTGCTGTTATTAATGTGCTCTGTAAGGTGTACTTGTGTGCCTGGATAGGCGCCTATAAATAAAATAAACTATTATTATTATCATTACAGAAGGTGTGCAAAGCTTGCTTTGCTCCTACCCTGACATTTGATCATACAACTGACTTTCCAGAATGGTGAGGGATGACTAAATATACTTACTTCCTTCCCCGGAGAAGAACTCTGCAGGCAAAAGCTCTGATTCTCTTACACGTCATCAGACTTGGATAAGAAGTGATAAGCAGGTCAATAAAAGATACAGATAAAAAAGTCACAGCCGTCACATTAGCATTCTCACCTGAACTCATCTGGCTGCTGAGAGCGCCATTTTTTTATAACACTTTCTAGGTGACTGTTAAATTTTTCTTTTTGATTGTTCAGGATCAAAGCAATAAAAACAGGTTTTCAGTGGGTTCTATTTAAATTTTACCTTATGCTATCTGTGCTGCTTTATTTACAATCTTATCTGATCTGAGACACCTGCCTTGAGGCCAAAATACAAGGTACTACAATTTATTGCTATAAATGATTTAAGGTATGTATTAAATTTGCCTTCACCAGGACTGATAAACCAGTTATTATCTACAGTTATACATATATACAACCTACAAAAAAAAAGAAAATGTCACGCCAGCGACATAAAGATCCAATAGTCTCTGTTGGCAAACTGCATGATAAAAACATCTAAAAAGGAGAGGTGCTTTCAGCATGTGCATAGGTGTGTGCTCTCTAGGTAATCTGGGCATTTGAGCATTTTAAAACCTCTTCCTGCTAGCAAAGGCTTCAAATGAGGAGGACTATGGCTCTGTTAAAAGTATGGGCAGTAGCATGAACCAATGTTGAGGTGCACCTGTGCCATAGAGTCACATAGAGGTATGAATTAATTATTTATTAATGTCCAAATATCTGGAAACATGGTAAAAAAGGCGAGCAGAGGTCAATGTGCAAAGTGAAGCAAGTCACTGGCAGACTTATCCAAAAACACAAAACCTGAACCACCACCAAACTCAGGAGGAACGTCACAAGGGCAAAAAACCTGCTATAGCAAAAGGCTCTGGCCAGGCTGGTCGTATAGTTACCTCATCTCCTCACATATTACAAAAGCACATTTTATTAGTCAGATAGGCTTACATGGATTGCATTTTGCAGTTGGCATTATATTATGCCTTTCTGCAGCTCAGCTATTATTATCAATTCCCAGTTAAATCATAGAAAATTTATTACGAAGTACATTTAGCTGTGCTTTCTGGAAATGAATCCTGACCAGAGTTTCTTTGTTCACTATCCTGGCCATTAAAAACATTTTTCTGTCGCACTGTGCAAAAACAAAACTGAATTTGTGATTTTATAGTATAGTCACTTGCACTGGCAAAAGTGTGCTCACAAAAAAAATATTGTCACTAGGATACAGACTTTTATTTTGGCAAAATTCTCCAAATGGAACCAAGTTTTACTGCTTCCTCCTAAGAAAATCAGTCGGCTGTTGCCAGTTTCCACAATGACAAACTCATTAGTCACATCTTACATGGTAAAGTATAAAATAGAGCAGCAACAGAAAAAAAGCAACATTCTTGCGAAAGAACTTGCAATTTAACATTTTATAAACCCAGTTTATGTCTATATCGGGAACATTTCTTGTTCATTTTACCATTTGATGTGCCTCACAGCAAAAGAAGGTTCTAACTGTTCAATTTCCTAATAAGCCTGGGAAATAATGCCATCTACTGGAACACTTTGAAACCTCTAGCTTTGTAGCCACCATTTTACTTCTTACATAGATAAGGAGCAAGTCTATAATGTGGCACCCATAGCCATCTGCTTAACGTGATCTGCTTTTCACAAAAGACTTGACTAGGCATTTTAAGTGGCACCAATAGATTATGAAAATTTACTGGGGGGGTATTACAAAATCAGGGGAAAACAAAGAGGGCAGAATGGTAAAAAAAACAAGAACCTGTCCTGAAAAAGGGAATTCAAATCTACTCACACTGGACTTTGAATGGTGACAGAATGTGTTACATGCTAGAAAGGACACCAAATACACTTGTCCCTTGATTTTTTTAGTCCTTTGCTTTCACCTCCTGGTGATTTATTTTATCGTTTCATCCTGTTAAAGCAGCAAGTCTAAATAAACATTTGTAAGAATTAAGTTTAAATTAGAACACATCTGGATTGTTGTTTTTTTTTTTTACTTTATCAAGAAGAACACCATCAGTCATGGCCAGATCATTTTGCTTACCAGGACTGTCATGTGCTCCACTACCTGTACTGCAGTATATATATATATATATATATATATATATATATATATATATATATATATATATATATATATATATATACACAGTATACAGTGGGGCAAAAGAGTATTTAGTCAGCCACCAATTGTGCAAGTTCTCCCACTTAAGATGAGCGAGGCCTGTAATTTTCATCATAGGTATACCTCAACTATGAGAGACAAAATGAGAAAAAAAAATCCAGAAAATCACAATGTCTGATTTTTAAAGAATTTATTTGCAAATTATGGTGGAAAATAAGTATTTGGTCACCTACAAACAAGCAAGATTTCTGGCTCTAACAGACCTGAAACTTCTTCTGTAAGAGGCTCCTCTGTCCTCCACTCATTACCTGTATTAATGGCACCTGTTTGAACTCGTTCAATATAAAAGACACCTGTCCACACCCTCAAACAGTCACACTCCAAACTCCACTATGGCCAAGACCAAAGAGCTGTCAAAGGACACCAGAAACAAAATTGTAGACCTGCACCAGGCTGGGAAGACTGAATCTGCAATAGGTAAGTGTGAAGAAATCAACTATGGGAGCAATTATTAGAAAATGGAAGACACACAAGACCACTGATAATCTCCCTCGATCTGGGGCTCCACGCAAGATCTCACCCCGAGAGGTCAAAATGATCACAAGAACGGTGAGCAAAAATCCCAGAACCACACGGGGGGACATAGTGAATGACCTGCAGAGAGCTGGGACCAAAGTAACAAAGGCTACCATCAGTAACACACTACGCCGCCAGGGACTCAAATCCTGCAGTGCCAGACGTGTCCCCCTGCTTAAGCCAGTACATGTGCAGACCCGTCTGAAGTTTGCTAGAGAGCATTTGGATGATCCAGAAGAGAATTGGGAGAATGTCATATGGTCAGATGAAAAAAACTCTACTCGTCGTGTTTGGATGAGAAAAAATGCTGAGTTGCATCCAAAGAACACCATACCTACTGTAAAGTATGGGGGTGGAAACATCATGCTTTGGGGCTGTTTTTCTGCAAAGGGATCAGGACGACTGATCCGTGTAAAGGAAAGAATGAATGGGGCCATGTATCGTCAGATTTTGAGTGAAAACCTCCTTCCATCAGCAAGGGCATTGAAGATGAAACGTGGCTGGGTCTTTCAGCATGACGATGATCCCAAACACACTGCCTGGGTAACGAAGGAGTGGCTTCGTAAAAAGCATTTCAAGGTCCTGGAGTGGCCTAGCCAGTCTCCAGATCTCAACCCCATAGAAAATCTTTGGAGGGAGTTGAAAGTCCGTGTTGCCCAGCGACAGCCCCAAAACATCACCGCTCTAGAGGAGATCTGCATGGAGGAATGGGCCAAAATGCCAGCAACAGAGTGTGAAAACCTTAGAAGACTTACAGAAAACGTTTGACCTCTGTCACTGCCAACAAAGGGTACATAACAAAGTATTGAGATGAACTTTTGTTATTGACCAAATACTTTTTTTCCACCATAATTTGCAAATAAATTCTTCAAAAATCAGACAATGTGATTTTCTGGATTTTTTTTTCTCATTTTGTCTCTCATAGTTGAGGTATACCTATGATGAAAATGACAGGCCTCCGTCATCTTTTTAAGTGGGAGAACTTGCACAATTGGTGGCTGACTAAAAACTTTTTTTGCCCCACTGTGTGTGTGTATATATATATATATATATATATATATATATATATATATATATATATATATATATACATACACAGTATACACACATGTATGTGTGTGTGTGTTAACACTGAAAGAGGAAGGAAAATAGGGGTCTACTAAAGTATTTTATATCTGTATTTTCTATATGTATCTACCATTCGAAGAACATAATAAAAAGTTACTCCTTGGACCTCAACGCTCTTCCTATAGAACTGAACATTTCTTCAAGATTTTCATCAAGTTAAATTTTATGAATTAAAATGGTCAAGGATATTCCAGATGCCTGGATACTGCTAGAGGCATAATTTCTCATTGGTTGAAAATAACCTACCTTTCAGCCTGCAGCAAAAAGATACTCAAGCGGTTCAAAATATAAAATGCTGTTCTTATTGATACATACTGGGGCTACCATGAGGCCAAAATAACAAATAACCTTAACTTTCTTTTTGAAGGATAGTTCAGGGGCCATTAGCCACAAAAAGATGTAGAATCAGTAAGAGTCTTTATCTGGCTGTAAAATAGAAAATGGAAACAGGTAACTCGGCAATGCCCTTATTCTGTCAGGATGCATATAGGCTTTAGGCAAAAGCCACTGGAAGAGTAAAGAATCTATCAAAAGCAAACTGTTTTTCCTCTAATTCATTTTCACAAATCGCCCAGTAAAGGGTACAGATCACTCATCCACTTAACACTGCACAGATCCCTTCTTTTCAAGTTAAAACTTCACCTGGAATTTTAAAAGAACATGTTCCCCTATTAGAAATTGGATTAGCATCTTTTACAATGATGGCTAAAAGCATAGGAATCTTAAGAAAGAGGATCCAAGGGAAATACTGTTCCGGCAAATTCATAACATAGCACTCACAAACATGCTTATTTCAATTCTGGGTCTCAGGTGGCTGATGTCTATCCTGCCATGATACAAACAACCCTGGACTGAGGACCAGTTCATTGACAGTTAATCAAACTCATAGGGACAATTAAAGTCACTACTTAATAAATTTAACTAAGCAATGTTAAATATTTGTTTGTGGAGAACATGAAGCAAATTATGGAGAAAGACAGAAGAATAACCCAACTCCATACAGGCCCAATTTGAACCTTGGATTTGTGAGGACCTGCAGTACCACATCACTCTTGATTATGCAATTGTGTCATCATTGTATAACTCCATGTTCAGTCTAAAAATATTTAAATGAATGCAAAGCTCATTACAAATGTACAGTATTACTAAATGAACTTCTCTAACTTTGATGCTTCTATTTTTCAAAAATTTATTTTTCATTAAAATCCATTAGAACAGGACAACAAATGTTAAAACAGAAACTCAACAAGTATGGAAAAGATGTAAGCGTTAAAGGTCTGTAAAAGAAGTAAGCGTTAAAGGTCTGTCACTTATTTTTTATTCATAGCTGGTGACTGGATGACAGGAACCTGACAATCTTTGTTCCCACTGGGCTCCTGCTTGCAGGCAACATCCACTAAAAGGACAAGATCTGGACAGAGAAAAACAATCAATAATTGAATTAGTGCAGCAGTGATCTTTAGGGAAATGTAACACTCATTGTTTAACCATAATTTTATATAAACTGGTAGCAAGGTATTAAATGCTATGTGATGTTTTCAGTTGTATAAAACCTTTCTTGATATAAAGCCTGAAGTTAACTTAATAACTGTTCTTACTCTTAGCATGCTAGTTTTCATAACTGAAGAAAATAAACTGAACGTTTTCTAACAAATGACAAGATAAACAGAACCCTTTAAACATATACTAGCAAAAACATTGGAAAAGTTTATGACACATTATTAATTTATTAATTAATTTTCAAGTACAGTTAATCAAACTCAGGGTTGCAATGGGCTGGAGCCTAAGAGGGCACCAACTTCATTGTGATGCATACATAAATGTACATACAACTCTAACTTACTTACACTTGGCCCAACTAAGAATAGACAAATAACATAACCTGGGTCTCAAATATTGGACACTGAGGTAGCAACTGTAACCACTGTATTACCATCACACCCATGACATATTCCATAATCCTTAATTGAGGAGTAACACTTGCTTCCTGGTTCAATTGCACATCAAGAGTCACAAATAACTAAAATAACTAAACACTTCCACATATGCAAGTATCAGAGAAATACACATGAATGGGTCAGGCAGCAATCAGAAAAGAAAGCACAGTAAAAGTTTAAATGATGGGTTTCAGGATAAACTAATTTTTTAAGATTAATAATGTATTCTGAAAAGTTGTATCTATGGTACGCCATTAATGTTTATAATCAGAAGCAGCCCAATCACAATGGACTATTACAGATTTACACTTTTCATAATGCTATTATTTCACAATACAAAACAAACAGACCTTCTTATGATGATCTGGCAAGAATCTATGTATGACAGAATGAAAATATACATTCATTTTTCAACTTACTCAGAGATTGACTCTGTAGTATGTGTTGCTTATGTTGAGTATTGGTGCCATAAATTGAAGTTTTGTTTTCCATGGCTGTTAGGGATCTTTCTTCTGGCAAAGAGTGGAGAATGTGCTTGGAAATCTGGAATAAAAAAGTGACAGTTAAATTCATCTCAGTAATGCTAAATTAATCTCTAGGTTTCAGTTAGGTTTAGTGCAAGGAGATGATTCTGTAAATGTTACTGCTGTGTTCTGTACTCTCTCACAGTGCTTGTTTTGCACTACTGATTTGTGTAATAATAGTGGAGACTAATTAAAGTTGACAAAAACGAATGGTTTAATGAAAAAGTGTTAGCCTATGCATCTTGAATTATTCAAATAATGAATATTTTGAGAGTAACTAAATAATACCATGAAGGAACTATTATACTTATACAAAAGGATACACTTCACCAGAAACTATACTAATTTTAGTTTTTACATTGACTATTTATTGCCTCCATTATTATTGTCAACTAAAAGTTTTTGTTTAAAAAAATTCTTTTATTTTTTACTTTTAGCAGGTCTGTCATTGCCTATTTTTGCCAAATCAAGTACTGCCTTTGAATAATAATTGGTATTCCATAACCTTGTAGCATAAACTCTTTACCTAAAATACGATTTCTTACCTCATTAGATTGAGAAGGTTTTAAGCTTCCCCAAGACTCTAGATGAATGGTGCTCGGTTCTGTTTTCAGCTGCTGAACTGAAGCTTCTGGTGCACCAACAGTAGAAACTGGAGTGATTATTCCCTCAGTTTGAAAATCAGGAGTAGCAGATATCGGGACGGTCTCCAGACTTAATGGAGTAAAGTTGTGAAGCTCTATTGGAGCCAACTGGGACAGTGAACTTTCAGCAACATGACTGCTAACATCTGATACTAAGTGCTCTTTTGCAGCAGTGCCTTCTTGAGTAGGGGTTTGAAGTGGATCCATTTCTACTTTTACCATGCTTGCTTTTGGAGATACCTGCAACTCATCTGCTATTTGAAATACTGTTTCCAAACTAACATCCATCTTCCTGCTCTCTTCAGAGGAACAGGAGCTGGTGTGTTGCCAGTTTGGACTGAAGGAATTCCGACCACCTACTGGACATGGCAACTACATATGAAAAATAAACAGATGTCAGATTAATTGGGTTATAAATACAAGCAACATGACCCTCATATTGTAGTTAGAACTAACAGCTGGACAAAACAATGTAAAAATAAACCTGTTTCGTTGCTTTCACTTATTTTCAGAAAAAAACATTCATAGTAATATTTTGAAGGTAATATTTTAAATTGCACTTTCTCACAGTAATAGGCACTGATTGGTCACTCTTTTGATAACTCTAAACGTACAATGAACTATATTGTTGTTACAATTACTAAAATTAGCAAAGAAAAAGTCCTTAAAAGATTAACAATGCGCTTCAATAAGTATGCCAGGGAGTTCAGAGATCATGATAAAGGAAAAGGTGTTATGGACCTGTAAATATATGGAAGAGTAGACTAGATTGACTGGACAGCACAGACTTGCTATATATAAAAAGGGCAACAGCAGAATTTTGTCCGGGGAAAGCTGAGGTCATTTAATGTTTGACAAGCTTATACTTTACCCTATCAGTCATATCTGAGTGTGTGCTGTTGTGTTCTGTATTCTTATGGGAGAATGCCAGCTTAGAGAATAGCTAATGACTGAATAGACAGACCCGGAAGGCCAGTTATACTTAAAAGACTGATTATAGACTCACTTAAAACATTGGCAGAAGCAAAGGATGATGGAAAAGCAGCCATCATGACTAATGCTGTCCAACATCTTACCGCTTCTTGATGCAACAAGTACTACAGCCACTATTTTTTATCATTAGCTATCAAACCTTATGCCTCCTCCCATCATGGCCGTCTTCATCCAAGTCAGTTATCCCAGACACTTTGGTACAAGGACAATATTTTTTAGAAACAAGATAAACAATAGAAACAGTAAGTGCATACTGGTGATAGCCAAGTCAGAACTTTTCTTTTTTAGTTTTCTTGCTTTATATTCATTCTGGGGTGTGTTCAAACCATAGTGTGTGTATACTTACTGTATTTACCTATTTATATATGTATTTATTTAAAGAACTTCTGTAAAAAGCCACATTTCCCCCTAGGAACAAATAAAGTTCTTTCTTTCTTTCTTTCGGTCGGTCGATCGGTCTGATCTTGAGTCTTGATCTTAATAAAACAGTTTAAATTGTGATTTTGCAATTTTGTACTTTATATTCTGTATTGCTGCTGGAACAAATCAGTCTAGACTCTGGGATCAACAAGGTAATATTTAGATACTTAATTGCTTCTAATACCTTATAGACATGATCATCTATATTAAATAAGTTTGATAAAAAGGCCTCAAGTTTCTCAGCGTGCAACAGATTAGTTCACTGATTACTTTTAATTAAAGCAATGCAATATGAGTTGCAGTCGAGCAGTTGAAAAGTGCAGTGCTTGTCCACATCCTCCAAAGGAAACTTCCCTCAGCTAAAATGCAGTCCTGCTTCTCTCATATGACTGCTGGAAGCAGACAGAGAAAGCATTTTGTGGAAAGAACTATCAAAGCCACAATGATCTCTTCAGCAGCGATGTCAAAATGACCACAAATGCCAATTTTAATGTGAAGAAACAAAAAAGTCACAGCAGAATTTCTGTCGAGTATGATTGATGAATATGGCAGTATATTCCTGACATTGTCTTCAGCTCATGTTGCTACCAAAAGGCTGCACTTGTTGCCATCTTAAAGGGATTTTCTACCTTCTCTGAACTACAGTTGGCAGGTAAAACAGAACACTGCAGCTAATTGCTTGATCACCATGTGTGTTCTGTAATATCCACTCATTGCTATTTTACTGTACTCTGAACACATGACAATACTACTATTACTACTACATATATTACTTCTATGGCTGGAAGTGAAGTAGCTAATTATAGAAATTACCGATGATACCTGGCTTTATATGGCTAGTGCTCTCCACGTTCTCCATCTACCAGTAACACTTAAACAATAAGTAGGCAGCCATGATGCACATACTGAATCAACCAGTCTTACGAATGCAATGCAAATATCTCTAGAGAAATACCACAGTGTGTACTGCTGACCAAGGTTATTATAGTTTTACCTTCTTATATGAGTTTTTATTTCTATATTTTTTATGACCTTGCTTGGAAAATCAGTTTAGTTTTAGTTTTCCTTCATCTTGTATTGTATCTTATTTTTAATTTAGTGTTTATTTCACAAAAACATTTGTATTTTATTTTTATATCTATTAGTTTCAGTTTTAGTTTTACTAATTATGATATGGTTAAAGAGCTACTATGGAGTTTAATTTTATGCCACAATCAGACAGAACTGTAAACTTAACTTGTCTGGATATGAGTTTAATGTTAGTGGAAATTTACTACACTACATAGTTTACTATCTGGGTTTGTTTTTGTCTGATAAAAAAGCATAATCAAAACCAGATACTGAATATGAACAATTTTATACAATTTCATAATTTTAAAAATATTTTCTATGTCATTTGTACTGAACAAATAAATGTGCACTGACTGTTGGCACTTTTCATCTTTTACTTTTCTTGCTGAGAATGGGCCAATTTGTGATGAAAATTAGGTGAATTTTAAGGTTTGAGGGTTTTTCACTCTAAATGTGTACAGCACACAACATATCCTGTTCCAAGACAATGTGCTTAACAATGAATGCCTTCAATATAGCATTCAAATGTCTCCCATACTGCTTTGTTATTTTCTACCAGCCATATTGATCTCTGATTCGATCTCAGGCACATACAATTTATAGACAGAATTTTGCCACCTACAGGCCTGAAAAGATATCAAAAATCAAAAATAGATTGTACTGTGTTCTGACACAGTATCACGGGGGTTTAAGAAGAACAGGGCTTTTAGACTTGAATCAGTGTCCAGACCCCACCTAACTGTGATGAGGGAAACAAAGAAAAACAATCATGTAGTGTCAAGGTTAGGAGTAGTGAGACTTGAATAGCCCATGCACAGTAAACCCTTAATGAGCAGAGAAAGAGCAGGTAATAGGATTGTGGACAGCCACAAAACGACAGAAACAGGAACAATATATATATAGTATATTCTAAACTTGCTTATCCAGATCAGGATTTCATGGATTCTGGAGCCTATCCCAGCAGGTTTGGATGCAATATTTACTATATGTCTGATGTTAAGAACAAAAAGAGTATGATATTTCAACTATTTATTTTGAGAGAGAGAGAAAGATTGAAAACAGGGGAACAAATATTTTAAAACATAATTCTGTTACCGGATTATTTTTACAATTTCAGGTATTTTGAACTGTGAATGTAAAACTAAAAATGATAAATTAATAAAGAATAAATACAAAAACACATAAGTAGGCTTAGTTTGTCACCAGTTGGGAGACTCTCTTCACCTACCTGCCTATAGTTCAGTGGAGACATTGCCAATTCTAGAATTTTACAAGGTTTGTATTGCTTCATTGTTACATGGCCTTTTTAAAGCAAAAGTGATTGGTTAGCAGCATTATGCTGATCTTGTATGTTGACCTTGTCAGTCTCTCCATCAGTGTTGTTTTATTTTCAAAAATAATTTTTCCTGTGCAAAGTGGACGCAGATAATTGAGAAATAAACTGAAACAGCACTCTCTCGTGATTTTTCTGTCCATATGGTAAAGATTCTGTTGTCCAGCACATTCTGACTTCAAGCCATTTGAATTTACATCTTGATATACAAGAAGCTCAAAGAAATGTGTCAGCTCATCATAACGGACATTAGACTCATGTGCTATTCTTCACTAACACTTGAACCAGAATCTATCATGCTGCCACTATCAGCTCCTGAAGAACTGTTACTATTCTCACACAGTAAATTGCTTTCTGTTTCGCATGCTTTACGTGCCCATACCCAGCAAATGTTGTGTGAACACCCACACTCCTTCACCCGGCGTCGATCACTGAATGAATGTATGTGAGCGGCTCTTGATGGATGACTTTCTGTTTTAGAGGTTAAAGTCACAAGGGACTAACGTTAAGAATATTTATTCAAAAACCAAATATAAAATTTTTATTAATTTGTTTTGATTAATTTCGTAACCCCAGGATCCCAGGTTAGTCCTTGTGTAAGTCCGGGTTGTGATGAAAACTAAAAATATTTTTAGTAAATTATTTTTTATTTCTGTTAGTCTTTCCAGCTACTTTAATAATTTTGTTTAGTTTTAGCTTTTCATTTTGCTTTTGTTAATTATTTTATTTCAGTTTAAGAAAATGTTTTCTATTATTTGTTTCAGTTTTGATTTTAGTTTTTATTAACTATAATAATCTTACTGCTGACTTCTAATTTAGACTTATTTTATCGTTAATACAGCATCTCTAACAGCAAAAAAGGAAACGACTCATTTTATCTACATTTTACCTATGGACTACATGTATATGGTTAAATTCTTAGCTTCCAAAAAACATGCAGTTAGATAACACTGCACAAGAAAGTTTTTGATTCTTGAACATTGTTGGGTGTTTCTTATAGATGTTTGGGTGCTGATCACGAATATTTACGCATCACGTACCGTTTCAGAGAAATCTTCAGTTTTGTCATGATTTTTTCTTCTGTTTCTATCCAAACATTTTTGCTCCCGTAAGTGACTTGTCAACAACTGTTTGTGCAGCCTGGGCATTGTCCAGGAATGGAATCAGGCCAGGGTGGAAGCTGTTCTGTGAAAGTTGACATCCTGGGCATGCCTTAGCAGGTCTGAACGAGCTTGACGCTGTCTCAGCATGCTATAAAGGTGGCTTGCATACACCGATCCTGTTCATTTGGTTTATATAGATTGTCAGTGTGTAATGTATAGTATCAGTATAGTAAAGTATAGTATCTGTAGCAATATAACAGTAAGTAAATTTGATGCTATAGACGTTTTGGTGTTGGGCAATATGTCTCGTCAATGTCATAACAGCCGCGATACATTCTGCTATATCTGTGGTGAATATACACTTGCGCCTCAGAGACGTTGGATGACTGCTCTTGTGAAGAAAGCTTACCATCTGTATCTTGGCTGCAAAATTGGTGATCAAGACAAGGAATGGGCGCCTCACATTTGCTGTGTGACATGTGCTGTCAGTCTGAGAGCCTGGCTCAGAGGCACTTGAAAGACGATGCTGTTTGCTGTTCCGATGATATGGCAAGAACAGAAAGACCATGTGATGGACTGTTACTTCTGTTTGACTAATGTGTCTGGTTTCTCTGCCAAAAACAAGAAGTCAATTGAATATCCTAATCTGCCTTCAGCAATGAGACCTGTGGCACACGACAACAGTCTTCCAATTCCAAAACCACCATAGGACTGGATGTTAGACGAAACAGATGAAGAAACTGCAATGCAGGGTACTGACAATGACATTGACCCAGATTTTGAACCATGCTCATCAGGCGATCCACATCTGATAACACAGTCCGAATTGAACAATTTGGTCAGAAATTTGGGTCTGTCAAAAGCAAAAGCTGAGCTGCTGGGTTCGAGACTGCAGGAATGGTGTTTGCTGTCACCAGGTACGAAAATTTCTGTGTTTCGAGGCCGACATCATGATATAACCAAATTTTTTGCACAAGGCGACAGTCTCTGTTTCTGTGGTGACATTGAAGGATTGTTCTCGGCCTTGGGTTGTGATCACAACCCGGAAGAGTGGTGTCTCTTCATTGATTCGTCAATGTTAAACCTGAAAGCTGTTCTGCTACACAATGGCAACGTTTATCCTTCACTACCTTTTGGCTATGCAGCACACATAAAAGAAATGTATGAGAATATGGAACTGTTGCTGAAGCATGTACAGTATAGCAAGTACAACTGGAATATCTGTGGAGATCTTAAAGTCGTTGCTCTGTTACTAGGACTGCAGCTCGGCTATACAAAGTACTGTTGTTTCATCTGTGAATGGGACAAAGAGTCGCACTATTCTCGACAGAATTGGCCACACCGTAAAAAGTTAGTTCTAGAATAGAAAAATGTGGCACTCAAATCGCTTGTCGACCCGGCAAAGATATTTTTGCCTCCTCTTCATATAAAACTGGGACTCATGAACAATTTCGTGAAGGCATTGAACAAGGATGGCGAAGGTTTTCGTTATTTAAGACAGATGTTCCCAAGAATAACTGACACCAAGATCAAAGAGGGCATTTTTGTTGGTCTCCAGATCAGACATGTTATGAGTGACAAGCAGTCTGAAGATCTGTTAGTTTGGCCAGAAAAAATTTCCTGGAAAGCCTTCAAAGACGTTGTTGACAATTTTCTGGGCAATTACAGAGCCCCAAACTACATTCAGCTGGTACACAAACTTCTCAAAGCATACAAGACAATGAAGTGCAACATGTCACTCAAGATTTATTTTCTCCACTCACACTTGGACTTCTTCCCCGCAAATCTTGGTGCTGTCAGTGACGAACATGGTGAAAGGTTTCACCAGGACATTGCTACGATGGAGAAACGATACCAGGGCAACTGGAATCCGTCAATGCTCGCTAACTACTGTTGGACACTGCAACGTGATGCACCAGAAATTGAATACAAAAGAAAATCAGGAGCAAAACACTTTTAATTCTGTTGAATTTAATAGCTTATGCAAAACATAAACGTGACTAAATATGTTATTGTCAGTAAACCTATAAATGTCTATTTGTCAGAGTTCCTACGTGATGCAGTAAAACTAAAACTATATTTCTGCATACCCAGTAAGTACCTGTCACAATCAGCAAAAACCTTTCAGGAAGCAAGACTTTTCAAAAAAACTGTTGTGCAGTGTAATTTATGTCAGCTTTTCAATGATTTAAGTGTTATTTAAAAATGTGCTAACAATAATACAGTCACATAGTACAGTCCAAGCTACCAATTCACTTTGACTGTTAGTACTAACCTGGTAATAGTTGTAGTGAGGAAAAATAGAAGAATGCTGGTCTGCACATCCTGGTATTGAGCCAACAGATGAAGAAGAGCAGCAGTGGCATGTTCCTAAAACAAGTTAAAAGCAAAACTCAAGAATAAATTCATTCATTCAAGATTTTGGTTGTATTTTTAACTTAAATGTTTAATCAAGTTTAAAAACTAACCAAAGAATTTCCTATATTGTTCAGTTACAATAATAACTACAAGTTCTCTTTAAAATACTAGGTGTATCAAAAGGGGTTTTGGAGTCCAGAAAACTGTCTCACTGATTGTCTCCTTTTTTTCCTTTTATCTAGAAACTGTACTGTTCAGTCAGGCAACATCATGATTGGGGAGACATAGACCTTGGCTTTTGTCTTATGCTGTGTTGGTTACCTATGCAATTAATTCTAAAATTAAATACATAAAGCAAATGGCTTTCTTACTGTAGAAAACCAAGTAACCATTTCTTAATTCTAGGGAAGGATAATACAACTTTTTAATAATATATCATCACTCTCATCACTCCATGACTCTTAGCCTTGGAAATCAGTACAGGAATATATGTTAAGCAAATAATTAACAACCCCAGTGCCAAGACAAGAAATAGATTTTCTTACTATGCAATACCATAAATTTATAATACTAGCGTTGATTTAAAACACAAATAATTCTTTAGCATTCTGCATTTAAAAATGGCACACTGAGCAAAAATATTTCTGAGGAAGGCTGATCAATTATTTAGTAATATATTGCACCAGACAATCTAAAATTACTTCATTGATAAAAGTTTGTTATTTGTGTTTTTCAGTTTCTGTCAAATGACTTCTCATGATTGTATATATTAAAAAAACATTGCTCCATTAAGATTTCCTGAACCGTTGCATGACTTTGATCAGACCTACATTCATAAATCTATATTAACTTAAAAACACTAATTTCACTTTCCCACTCACAGGAGAGCAGTAGTTTTCTATGACAAGCATGAATTACTAAAAGTGTCATTAATTGTAAAATGATTGCATCGACTAAAGCACACAAAAGTCTCCATACATACTGATATGAAATATATAAAAAACAATTGCAGCCATTTATTTCTTTTTTTAACTCAGTTCTCTCTTTTATGCATTGTTTCCAGCTTTTATTGTCATTTGTCTAAACTATGCATTTAGATTTGTATGATGTAGTGAACACTGTCATTAGCCTAAACCAGTTTCAGTGAGTCTGCAATCAAGTCACTGGTGGTCCATCTTCAAAAAAAAAATCTCCTGCATAGTCCTCCATAATTTTGGATTAATGTCTATTACATCAGTTGAGTTTTTAAGGCTACAATGGGCTAAATAATGCTTATAAAAACTAAACTATAGACCCTAAGGTTTCATGACATTCTGCACCAAAAAGGCTTCATAACACTTCCAGTCACTTTGGTTGGTGTAAAGTCTTCATCTGGGAATGCTAACTAGTGATGGAATTTATGTGACAAGTATTAAGTTCTTTACACAAGCTATAATATAACTGGAAGAACCCCCAAAGTTTTGTTGTGTTCCTTAATAAAGTATCCTCCTATTAATCCTGTTTAGTATTTGGATAAAGATCTGATTACACCCATCCAATATCTGAACCATTTTTTCCTGCACATATGCAAGGATTATGCTGTGCCTATACTGGAAATGGCATTCACAAAGCAATGTGGCACCAAATCCACCACGTAGCACACCTTTGTACAGAAGTGTGGTCCTTGAGAGCTATGAAACAATGAAACTTCCGCCCTTGACCATAGTTACTGATGCCAAAATATGATCATTGCTTTATTTACTATTCATTTTGAGTCAGGAAAAAAAATCTTATTTAATTAAATAAACTCAAAAAAAACCCAACTGTCTCTCCAAAAAATAAGGCTAGGAAAATAAAAGGTATATTCACTTTTTTTTAATCACCCAAGTAACAGTCCAGCTTTAATCAACATTTCAAACAAAAGAATTTCCCTAAGTACTCTTGGGTTTTATACTTCTGTAACCATAATCAACCAATGAGGAATGTCCATAATATACCATTTCATCAGGGTACACCAATCTACAGGACAGGATAGTTTAGGAGCCTGCACCGAGAGCGCATTGCCGTACCTACCACACGACAAACCACCTAGACTGGGACCCGAGTGCGGTGGGTGACACCTCAGCACCACACTGGATCAGTATGAGGATTTTTATGGTGGCTAAAGTGCTACCATCCCCCAAGTTTTCCCTGTAAGTTGGAGGACCTGCTTGCAGGGCTGGATGCGGATTAACATCATACCCAGTATGGAGCGATTGCAGGTTAAGGACCGTGCTCGAGAGCCCAATAGAGTAGAGATACTTCTGGTGTTTACAGGATTCAAACCAACAACCTTCCGATTGCCGGTGCAGATCCCTAACCAGCAGCCATCACTCTGTCCAATCTACAAATATACAGTAACTATTAAAGACACACCACAAGGAATATATCATATCTTCCGTTACTTAACATAAACTATGTAACTTGCTTTCTGTATTTGGTCCACCCTGATACCACTCAAGGTCTAAAAGTTCTATTCAACCTCCAAAGCATCTATTGCTCAGGTTTGGCTCCCAGACCAACCAAATCCTGCCCCCAAGATGGTGGCTTTTATATCAGCTAGGCCTCAGTGACAGCCTCTCAGCTAAAGTATCAAGTTTTCCATTTACACAACATTTACACATCAAATCTTTATTAAGCCAAATAGGCTTTTTGTTTTTAAATCAAAGTAAAATAAGTGCAACCAACAGCATGCAAAAGTGAAACTATGAACATTTCTAAATAATTCCCATGATAACTGTAGAGGATGACATTCCCCGTCACATTAATACCCAGTGTTTCCCCAATACAGAACATTTAGCAGCAAGCTAGTGCTGCTACAAAATTATATAAATAATAAAAATCCATTATTCTTTCTCAGGCAGCCCATAATGTTTTTCTGAATTCATGTTAGGAAAAACGTGCATATCCGCACAACTGTCTGGTTGCTAAGCAGTAATAATAAATTGGCCTTTGCTGTAACCAATAAACAGTTAAGTGTAACTTGTACTGGTGTTCCACACCCATGTTTTGATCTCTTCAGATACACATGGATAAAAATCAAAACGAGTCTCTAAAAATAAGTATGTTTTAGTGGTCCAAGTAAAAGAAATTTAATACTATATGCAGTTAAGCTGTAACTATATATTGCCTTGAGCACTGTATGATTAAATAGCCTTAGACTTAGCAACCAGATATCACTGTGATTCCCCTACATTGATAAGCTATTTATTCATTATTGTCAGAGTTATTGACAGAATTCCTCTGCAACTTTATTTCACTGTGTCATCTTCATCTTAACTTTGCTCCAGCAACTAGTGGGGATGTATTTATTATACAAGACTTTTGTTCATAACAAAATATGTAGCATATATAGCTCTGTTAATCAGTTTCCAAGCACCATCATAGCTATATTTTAAAATCTGTTATTTCTTCAAAGAGACAATTTTTTAAAATTGAAACTTCATTGTCATATTTATTGTCTATTAACTTACTTATTTACTTTATTAAATTTATGTTTATTCTTAATTAAAAAATGATAGTGTCATTTTTAGTGAAAATGATCATGTGACCAAAACAGTTACATTTTCTAATGGGGAACTTCTAATTTTTGTGGGAAACACTGTTAATACCTGAAGACAAATGTGAAAAGCACCTAAAGAAATCATTGAATCCAAAAAACACTAACAGTTGTATATCACATGGTACTACAATGCTTTTTTTATCTAGCATGTACTCACTTCATTGGTTATCCAAGAACATTATTTAGACTTTACCTTGGAGGCTTGGATACTGTTTTACATGAGTCAGGTGCCAGTTGAAATTGTGTTCCAGATCACCTATTCTTTGAGGACTCTGCTGATCATGAAGTTGGCTTGAATTGGTTTGCACAGCACAGCTGGCTTGCAGTGGCAATCCCTGATAAACTGATACAGGCATGCCCCAGTCTGGGTGTTGAGAATAGCCATCTATTTTCCTCATGTACATCCTACTATGGTTTGGCCACATATGCTGTGAAATTGGAGAAGGATCAGGACCTTTCATGAAATGCAAGTTCTCCATGTAGAAAGCATGATGGGTCTGGTCATGATTTGTAGAATCTGAGGGAAAAATACAGCATTAGAACAAAATATGCAATTTATTAATAAACAATTAAGCCATATAAAAATTTTACATGAATTTAAAATTATCAGTATATTAAAAGATGATGCGGAAGAAGAAATAGCAGGGTTAAATTAAACATTAGTAACATGGTAAGAAAACATAATATTGCACTAGAACTCCTAAAAGAATCTTGAATAGGAAGGTTGAAAGGAATTTATTAAGACTATGTACAGAAATGTACAAAATACAAAAAATGGTTAAATATGCATAAAAAAGGAAAACAACTAAGATGGGCTTTTTTGTTTTGATTAGTGATGCTGCCTCACTGCTAAAGGAACCAGTGCTCATTACATGCCTGATCCTTGCTTATGAGGAGTTTGCACGTTCTTCCACAGTCCAAGAGGTTTTCTCCAGGCACTCTAGTTTCCTTCCACACTCAGAAGAAAGCACATATTTGAATAAGTGGCAATTATAATTTATTCCAAAACGAGTGTAAGTCTTCCCAGACGCGAAGTGGCATCCCAGTCAGACACAGATTCTGGCTTCCTAAGAAGCAATATTGGAAAAGCATGTTAAGATATGAATAGATGGATGAATGTGGCCAGAACAGGAGATGACCCACTTTAGTCATAAAACTAGTACTTTACGTTGTGAAAATGACATATAAATAAAAAATACTAGGTTTATGGCAGCAAATATCAAGTAATTAAGTAAATGTATGAACAAATCATTAAAACTTTGATTTTCTAACTTGTGTATTGAAAACTGCCATAATCAGAGCAATAATGATCCTTGGGTTGTTTAAAAATAAAAGCCAGAAAAAGTGAGAAGAAAGGAAGAGTAGAAAGAAGAAGAAACAACACATACAGTTTGGAGAAGGAGAAGCTGAAGGAGAAGCACTGGAACATGTATAGGCCTTATCTTGAAATACCATTACAGGATCTGATACATATGAGCAATTTGAAAGTTTAATGTTGGAAAAACATTTAAAACATCTTCAACATACATCACAAATATTTATAAATTAATATAGTCCAAATTAAATGTATAGTCAAATAAAATTTTTGATAGCCACCTGGGTCAACTAACCTATATTTATCAGAAGGATGAGAAAAAATGTTTCTTTATTCTACAAGGGACTGCACTAGACTCAAAAAAAGTATCAGTTATTAATTCATTTGTATTTTTTGCTGAAATCCTTGGCTCATTTTAATTTTATAAAGTTTTCATTGAATTTTTGTTGGTCTTTTTTCTTAACTGTTGACATTAATGTAGATTTACTGTAAACATTGCATTAATTTACTTTGTGTTTTCTTCTTAATATAAAAGACCATGGTTTGGAATTCACACATGTACAGTATATATTGAGACATTGGAAAGCTGAAAGGAATTTAAGAATTTTTAATGATTTTGCCTACTTGTGACAAAGAAATCTCTTTTTTGTGAACTCTGCCTCAATGTACTTTGTAGAGAGGGTTACAATGGACTATGATAGGTAAAGTGAAAAGTTTTTCTCATAAACCCAAAATGTCAGGGAAATTTATTTAAAACAATGACACTTTATACTCATTTCAGTGGTATACACAAGGTATAAAACATTAAGATGAAAACATTTAGAGTATAATGTAAAAAAACGAACAAATCTAAACTCACAAGTTCAATATGAGAGATAAATAAAACCAAAAATTGCAGTACTGTAATGGCAAAATGACAAAGTGTTTAGCTGCATCGTTGTAAGTCAAGTTAGTGGTGGTATACTAAGTTAAGTTACAACATGTGGTTAGGACACAGACAAGGTAATTAGGGCCAAGTGAAATAGGATGAATAACAAGAAAATTTGTGTTTTTTTCATCGTTGATGTTCTTGATATCATCAAATTAAATTTGAAAATGATGCAAGAGCTGAGGAGAAAATTACGCAAGCCGCCCCATTGAAAATACAAACTATCATGAGTAATCATTACAAAAATTAACATAAAAGAAGCATTACTGAAATTGCAGTATGGCAAGTAAAAAAAGTTATAGATTTGTGAAGACATTAGGAACATTTAAGAGGAAAATAGTTAAGCATCAAAAAATGCAAAGCACTCAAATGTAGGAGGTGCTGCATCACTATTTAAGTTCCCTCATCTTTAAAAAATGCAAGAAAAGAAGGAACGCAAACATATAAAAACTGGCTGCAAATGTAGTTGCTTTGAATCTGGGTTGGACCGAATGTGAAGTACAATGACAGCTGAGGCATAAAGAAAACTAAACATCACTAAATACAAATATTTGGAGAAAGTGGATAGGAGCTTTCTAATTGTGTAGAATTTGTACCTGTTTTGCAGGTTCCTAGGCATATTTTATTTTAAATTAATCAGTATTATTATTTTGAACTAATTTCAATGTAATTAATTTTTTGTTTAGACGACAGTGTCTGAGCAACCAGGCCACCATATTTTATGATATTACAATTTAAAAATTATTGAGTGCACTGAGCATGAATCAGCCAACTGCATAGACACAACAAAATTATAAACAACATATCACCTTTGTAGTTTCATGCCAAACTCCTTTACAAGTTGAGTAACTGGTTGCTAAAGTGTAGAGACTATATATTGCTACACTCTTGTTGACATGCAAAAGTATTATGAATGCATTTGATAGAAATTATATATTAAAACATTTCTTACACATGTTTTATTGATCAGATATTATAGTAATTAAGTAACCAGGAACTCAGATGGAATGGAAATCAGTTACGCCTGTCGTCCTCATGGATGACAGATGGGGAAGTTCTGCTTTCAGGGAAATACCTAAGGTAACTGAAAAGAGAAAAAGAAGGTAGTTGTATGTGGATCATGGGAATAGGAAATACTCTACTATGTCAGTTTATTAATAACACCCTCCTACCAACAAACTTTTTTTTTATCCCAGATAAATAATGACTTAACAATTTTTATACATACACCTTGATACTGCCATACTGTAAATTCAGAATCAATAACTACTTTGACTATGCTGAAAATAAATAAAATTAAAGTAAGCAAACGAAAAAATATTGTACCTTGGTCTTCTAGTCTTCCTTGTTCTGAGGAACCAGTAGAATATGAAAGAAACTTCCGCTTCTGGCTAGGTTTCCTGCATGTTACCTCAATTCCTGCCTCTAGTTTGGCTTTGTTAACACCTGTCAGTCTCTTTACATTGACTAATAGCTCTGGGTGTCCTTTCTTGAAGTTAGGATGGAGGAAATGATGCAATGTCCCATCTGTAATTCTCTGGTCCCCCACTGTATTAAGGTATCTGTCAGTATCTATATTAGAAAGCAGGTCTTTACAAACAGAACCATTAACTGCTTTGATGTCTCCTCCAAATTTGCCACTTTGAGAAAAACTTCCAGAACTCATAGGAAGCTTTCGAAACCCATACAGATTCATCTGTCGAATGAAACTGGTGAAGTTAGTGGTCTTGAACACATCTGATGATTCCACTGAAAGCTTAACTGGTGACAAAAGTTCACTTTCAAATAGCTTCTGATGAATAATTATTACTCCTTCAGCACTGGGATTCCAGTTTATAGACTGAATTTCTGGATTATTCACCAATCGCCATAGTTTTGCTGGGAAGTTATTAGGATTGATAGGTATGGAAAGTAGGTCTTCTTCTATCACTGGGTGGTCGATAGCCGCTGGCAGCACCACTGCAGAGGAATAAATTCAATATTGTTCATATGAATTTGAGGGATAAGTTTGGTATTTTTCAACTCAAGGTTATTTCTTCCCAAACATAGTATACATTAATTCTCAACATAAAATTGTGTTCTAAAGTGAAGCAAATTTTATAAATTTAAAAATTAACTATTTTGCCCTTCTGTTTTATAATGGAGCTAATGGGTACTGGGGTCCCATTGTGAAAACAGCTTTAAATTTATCAAATATATCCACTTTGTGGCAGTGAAAGTTTCAATTTAAAAAAACCTACCTTCTGTGTTTCTGAGGCATTCTTGTGACAACAAAAGAAAACTGGAAATAATACATTTTAACACAGATTCTGTTTTCTTTTCAGTACTGCTTTCTTGAGGTAATGATACGTTTCTTGATACGCTTCATTTCTGGTAGAGGAAGCCATGACTGTAGTTATACCAACACCTCCCAACCTTACAAGGCCATATTCTGTGTATTATCCTAATTTTGCTTCTGCAACTTTGCAGTATTCATGCCAAGTGGCAGCATAGTTAAAAGAGCCAGCTTCATTATACTTTGCATAAATAACAAACTTTAAACTGAACTACAGTATTACAATTTGCTGTATTTTAATAAAAATCAATAATTTTTTCAGAGTTAAGCCATCTGTATGCCACACTTTCTGTGGTGTGTCATGCACATACATGACAAGAAAAAGTACTCAGAAATTGAAAAAGGCTGGTTGTTTAATAGAGCAGTTTTAAGTGCCACAGACCAAATCTCAAGTTTTTTAACGCATGACAAAAATCTCTTGCTGAGGATTAGATATTAACAGAACTGTGCACGACATTTTAAGTGCAAAAACTCACTGACACTCACTGATACCAATCAATGTAGGCACCATGCAGAACCCAAACAGCTCTGCTCTACCACACTGCCTATTCTAGAACATCTTTACTAAACTTAAATAGCTTTGACCTGATTAAACTTGGGAGAACTGATGTTGCTATATTGGCTTGTATGTGTATTTGTTCATCTTCCAATGGACTAGTGCTATCCTTGGATTGTTTGGCATTGCACCTAATGATTGCAAAAGTTTAGCAAAAGTTTTTCCAAAAGTTTAGCAAAGGACTTTGCACAGACTGTGTTCATATCTCACTACAGATAGTACAACTCAAGTTAGTTTTCCTAATATATACTGTATATATATTCGACAGATTCATTTAATTTATTTCTCAAAAAGTTGATTTTGATTCAAGTCCAAAGACATAACAGTGTGACCATAAACTGATGTGGGTGAGTGTATATGATTTGGAGTGGATTGACCACTGCAGCTGAGAGATGCTTTGGCTGTCAAAACCCATAATCATGAAGAGAAACCAAAATATAAATATCTGCTGTGTCCAGCACAAGATTTTCTCAACTTATAACTATTAAAACACTTAACGCTAAAAAACTTGTTTACAGTTTCTGTGAGATGAAAGGATAACAGAACAAAAATTCTCTGCAGGGTTTTTATATGCAGTTATCTATATACAGCAAAATTGATTTAACTCGAAATACATACGTATTTGGCATTTTACAATGGTTATAACTGCCCTGTGCTACAGACAGCATCTATATTACTAAACGACAGTTTAATTTATGCATGGACGGCGGACGCAACTGCATGCGCACTGCGCCTCAGAGTCAAACCCAGCGGATTCCCAGAGTCAGTAGGTGGTGCCCAAACAACACAACCTGTGAACTAAACCTGCTCTAATCCACTGTGCCAGCAGTCTGTGTCAGCAGAGGCAAAGCAGTCACGGCTTCAAATGGAAAGAGCTCAACGATTTTTAATACAAAACCGAGCCCGTAGTTCCCAGAGTCAATGCGTGGCACCCAAACACCACAACCTGTAAACTACACCTGCTCTAATCCACTGTGCCAGCAGTCAGTGTGTGTAAGTTGGAGTATGCTTCCTAACAGTAAACGACTTCTACCTAACGACACAGCCACAGAACAACAAAGACGAGACCGTATGGGTAAAAAGAATACACGGAGGCTCCTACGACGCGCTTCAGATACACCAGAAGCAAAGACATCACGGCTCCACAATGAAAGAGCTCAACTAACGGAAATACAAAACGAGCCCGTATGGATAAACACAATGAACGAACGCGCCCACAATGCGCTTCTGACACAGCAGAGGCAAAGGAGTCACGGCTCCAAATGGACAATGAACGAAGGCGCCCACACAAAGAAACCGCTTTAGTACAAATATGTTTATTTAATTAAATGAAAACTTTAACATGGCTATGACCTGTGAACTAAACCTGAGGCATAGCGTGCACGCCAGGTTGTACAGCCGCCCGAACGCGACCGACCACACCACCGCATATACCACGTTCGTTTAGTAATGTAGCCCTCCATGCCCGGATCCGCCGCCATGGTCACTTCAGCACGCGAATCCGCCGCCGTCAGCAAACGACTTCTCGCTGACGACACAGCCATAGAAAAACAAAAAAGAGACTGCATGGATAAAAACAATAAACGAAGGTGCGTACAACGCGCTTATGAAACACCAGAACCAGATGAGTCACAGCTCCAAAAAGAAACCGCTTTAATACAGATATGTTTATTTAATGAAATGAACTTTCCCAGGACGCGCCCACCCTCAACAATATTTCATCCCTCCAAGTATCAGAGGGCACAGAAAGTGATTGCCATTCTTGGATTTGCGATTCTTTCAAGAATCGCAGGCTTGCTGGTTTATGTTAGACTGTGAAATTTGTAGCTCAGTCAAAATTGCCAATTTGTTTGTAAAAAAAATCTATTTTTAAACTCAAAAGGGGCAATCATGATTGATCTACAAAATTAAAGGGAATACTCCATGCAAAAATAATATTTTTATCTTTTACTTACCCTATATGTTCTATGTGGTGATGGACAAGAAAACTTTTTACTTGCATCACATAATCCACATGCCATTTACCTAGTCTTGTGCTCAAAATATCCAAAACAGATAAATATTTTGCTAAACATTTTTTGCTTTAACTATTGGTAAATAAATACTTCTGCAGAATGAAAGTATTGTAAATGAAATGTAAAACTGCTCTTATGGGATTAAGCTTTTGAATTGAAGATACTGTACAAACCCTCCCACCTTTCAACTTTAAAGCTCAGATCGTCTTAAACATGCTTTATATTGTTAAGTAAACATTAAATGATCAAATCAAGGGCACAATAAATTGGGGAAGCAGGTACTGTAATTCTTTCACCTCTTGCATAGCTTATAGTTTAGTTACTGGCTGGAAACCCATCTTTAATCTTGCCAAATGTTGGATTTGAAGTGTGCATATTCCTACAAAGGGACTGTAAAAACACTTTAGGTTCACAGAGCAGATTGTACAATTAGACATACAATAATTTAATGTACATAGTTGCTGATGCTACTACTACTGCTACAGTCAAGTAGCCTTATCTAAATACAATACTATCAATTAAGTTAGAAAATGAAGGGAAAGCTGTTCTAAAATATTTTTTGTTAGTTAACCAGTATTATTTATGAAGCCTTGTAACACATACTTTCAGTATCATTTTATTGGGATAGTGAAGCTAAAATTGTATTGTATACACAAGCAATTCACATTTAAGATGAAAAGATTGGTATATATTTACTCATATACAGTATACTGTATCACTACAGAACAAAAACAATGATTGCATTCATGTATTGTAAAAACTAAAGTGGATTATATGCATAGGTTAAAGTAATGTTTTCCAAAGTAAAAACCATCCATCAATATTGAGGAGTTTGGCAAATATGGCACAAGGCTATTGATAAAAAACACTGAAAAAAAAACTCAATTTACGAAACCCCCTCAAACTGAAAGCAAATAGAAACAATAAAGCAAGGCCTTGCACAAACATCTCAAATGAATAAATGATGTCATAGTGAGCCTTAAGGCATAAAATGATGGAGTAATATTAAGTGTCTCCGTAATTAGATTTATGCTAAATATTGAAATGTTTATGTTAATTATTGAGATAACTTTAATGTATTGCATACATAAATTGTTGCATCATTTAATAACTAGCTTTCACTCTATTATAGCAGAAACATTTCAGATATGTAACTTTTATGTGCAGTATATATAAATTGTTGCATCATTTAATAACTATCACTCTATTATAGCTGAAACATTTATTAAGGAATCAACAGTCTGCAAAGTACTCAGTAAACAAACAGCACTATGCAATAATATTGAATTTCAGAAATTTCATAAATATCCCTGTGTTTATGCATGTGCAAAAGGTGGGATGGATTTTAAAAAGTATCCTAACATTCTCAAACCCATTTAGTCCTATTTAGTGTCATGCACAGTGGTCTGAGTCCATAGACTCTGGGTCAAAGCATGAATGTAGATAACACAACATTCACAAAAGGTCAAATTAGAAACTGTAGTCACCCTAGCACACACTTCTTTCAGATGTGGATAAAAAAAATAGAGAAGCTTTTAGCTTAACAAATCCACAAACAGCATGTCTGCAATGCAATAGCAGAAATTTCCAACGCAGATCCAGTGCAGTTGGAGATAAAACCATTGACCATAAAAATAAGCCACACATTTAGGGAGTACTAGAAGTTCTACTCAGTTTAAAGAAGATACGACACAATCTAAGGAGTCTTTTGACACAAAATAAATACCACGGCTAGATACTCTTAGTACAGGGGAACTGAACAAACCTCAGACACTCTCACAACTACTGGATGCTATAAATTCACTCCAGATTCAGAATGCAGTACGCCCTTAAGGCTACCCAGTGGAATTTTTCAAACAATTTTCAACTAAGTTAGCCCTGCTAGTATTAACAATGGTTATAGAAGCTAGAAAGAACAAAATTCTATCTCTAACTTGTTGCTAAGCATTATCATCATCTTTCCAAAAAAAAAATATATGCAGAGATGATATTGCACTCTATATATCGCATACACAAACATCTATACCAGTAGTCCTTAATATGCTAGCAGAATTTCAAAAGATACTATGAACTAATGTTGATCAATGAATTTCACCAAAGTGTTACAGTAAATGCCCCTTGTTTGTTAAATTATTTACTGATAATTTGGCTGGTTTAGGAGAACTTTTTTTCAGCGTCCCATAATACTTTGTAAGGTCAGTGTGACATCCCTCAGAGCTGTAACAGCCAACATTAGATGGGACCGCCCCATGGGTATATAATGCTGATAATCTGCTTTACAGAATGGTTATGAAGGTTGTGCATCTCCCACTACTTCTTTCTTCTTTGATCTTATGAAGGCATGCAGTGGTTGGCACTATGAAGAGCACACAGTCGCGCTCACAGTTAGTATCACAAGTCTACTGGCTGACACACTGCAGATTTGAATACTGGGAGAAAACTCATGCAGATAATAAACAGAGCATGCAGGTTTCATAGAAATCAAAGGTGCTAAGGTACTTGGTGAACTACTATAACATCAGTATTCACCGCAGTCTTTTGTATTTTCCATAAAAACAAAAGCTACAAAATGTAAAGCCATAAAAGCACATTAATACTGTGTGTGTAGTTGGTGAACTCAATTTAAGGAGCGTAACAGATAAGCAAATAATGCAAGTTCTCAAATTTTATTTGTTATGAAATATATACAGTATAAACAATTAGTTATCTGTGCTTGTTGACAAATGTGCAGGTTAAAATTCGAGTTTCATGTCAGTATAAGAGAAGGAGGCGTGTACCCTATGCATGTGTAATTAGCTACATGGAGAATGAAAACAAACCTTCCAAGACCCTGATATCCCCCTGAACACAGAAGACTATGAAATAATAATGAAAGACATTTTTATCTTTTTGAAAGAAGAAAAAATGCAAAGCATCAACACAGATAGTTTGGACAGCCTTAAATAGAATGAGCCAGCGGCTTCAATCATGACACGCCACTTTGAATTTTTTGCCTTCAACTATTTTTATAATTGAATTTTTTTGCTTTCCTCCCAGAGCTGAATATTTTTTACAACAAAACTCATTTTTCTGAAAAGCACACAAAGCAATAGTTTCTGATATAAATCAAAATAAAACAACCTATGTATTATTTCTGAATGTTGACTACAATTTCTGTATTTCTGCTTTGTTTTGATGAAATATACGACTGTGAGTCTCTGTGTTCTTTAATCTCATGGAGGCACAGTGGTTGGCACTGCTGCCGCATACCTCAGATTTTCCTTTTGGCCACAGTAATCAGTCCAGTATAGTTGGCAGATGTTTCCCTAGCACTCAGGGACACTTTAAAGATGATTGCGGCACTATAATCCAGTCAAATCTAGTTCAGTTAGTCTGTCCCCAGTGACTTCAATTCATTTTGCCAAGTTTGATGATATTCAAAAAAACAATTCCGTAATTTCTCTGAACTTGAGGAGAAGTGAACACCATAGAGTTCACTCATCACTAGATAGATAGATAGATAGATTACTATCACAGCTGTGATTGGTGTACAGTACTCGCAGATGGGCTGAGATGGGGTTAGGATATTTTCCCTTGTTTGTGGTTTCTTTCTGCCTTTCTTTTTTTAAAATTTTTGTCCATGCTGTTAGCTCTCTTCTCTTGGATGAGCGTTGAATTCTGTAGTTCGACTTGATTGTATGGAAAATTATTTTCTTTGAATAAAATTTTAAAAATAAAATCGGAAAAAAACAGACAGCCGAGACTATGCTTACTATATATGAACACAACAACTGGGCATGCGATTCAAGCAGAGAATCCGAGAGGTTGCAACGCCACTGTGCCAAACTCAAATTTATTATTCTATAATATTAACGTATGCACAAGCGTACCCAAAATCCATAGATAATGTTTTGGAATTTTGCTTCATATTCATCTTATCATGTGAAACGCAAAACGATCAAGTGTGCAGCAAATTCATTTTTTATTTCACTTCCCCAATGCATATTTATAGAATGTCACAATTTATATTTGGATGTTACCAACTGTAAAAAAACTGACATATCTTGCTATATTCTTGGAAAGGCTACAAGAAACACGGAATGTCGAGAGAAAAAAAAACAGATCACAACCAACCAGGACCGTTGCGGCGTCTTCTGAGAGTGCGCGTGCGCAGTTGCATCAGTAAATGGCGCGCGCATAGGGATAGAAGCCGCCATATTTCGCATCGACAGCGAACTAAGGTGGGGTTTCATTTAATTGTCTGTTTCATATGTTTATCTGTGAGATAACAATTTTTATCAATGGTCCCAACTCAATTTGACAACCGTCTTATAGTCTTAAAACTCGAATCTTCTTTGATAGGAGTCGGTTAGTAACGTGCGCAAGTTCACGGCCAGTTAAAAAGTACACCTCTTCCACTATAACTTACTAAAATGGCCTAAAAGCAGTTTCTGCATGACAGCGTTTAATGTTTACGAGTCAAAAAATAAATAAAAATAAAGACATGTAAAGGGATCCGTTCCCATGGCATAGTACGAAATTATCAAAAATGTCCATGTTGCCGAACGAAATCTAATTCAATGCAACTATGATTTTATTAGTTTATAAATATTTTTACATTCATCAACAACTAGAAAATATAGCGCGAGATCAGCACTCCTATTCGTACCTGAACCATAAGCGACACACAACAGCTGAACATATTACTTCAATGTCAGATCAGTCCATTTGAGGTAGATAAGTTTCACGACTGCACCTAAAACCTACCTCCAGATGGGCGAGGGCAAAAAACAGGTTTGTAACTGTGCAGACTCTTCATTGCTTTGATGCTGTACGTCCTAACGTGAAAAGGACGTAGCTAGTGCGCAGTCCAGCCTATGAATGCAGGAGTCCCGCTATATCGCACAATTAAAAACGTGGACCCACCGAGGAACTGACGTAAACGGTTGCCAAGATACCAAAAGGCTTCTAAAGTTGCCCTGTGTTAAAGTCAGTGCGACACAGTTAAACTGTGCCAAGGTGTGTGGTTTGCATAACAAGCGGAAGTCATTAGTTCACGTACACCTTTACAAGGTGGTCTGTCACAGTCAAAGACTCCGTTATTACGGATGAGTGCTTTCTTTTCGATCAGCACACAGATAACGGAGACCCGACTTCACGTACTTAAAGGAGCTTTGTATTTAATTTCTTCTCATATAATAAAATTATATGTTAACACGAACCCTATTATTCCTTTCAAAAGACCACAATGCGACTAGCACAGGAATACCGACCATTTCCCTCATGAGTTTTAGCGATTAAAATATGTCTAGAACGTGGCCATAATTAAAGCGATTGTGGAGATGACCCTGGTTCTCTAAACAAATCGCATACGGTGCGGCCTGGACCTAATGTAAAAACTAGTCTAGCTTTGCTCTTCCATAAAAGACATAATTAAACTCTGCTTCGTAATAGCGAAGTTAAACTTGATCATTGCAGGCCGTTCCTTACAGACAGTCCCTACACCTGTCTTATAGAAAAATGTTTTAACATTTAAACGGTCGGTACGAGGTAAATATAAACTGTGACGACAAGGTCGAGCCTCCCTTGAACTTTCTACCATGGACTGAAGACACAAATAAGCCTAAACCAATGAGTGAAAACTTATGTAATATTTGTGTGTTATTCGCCTTGAAAAGGGGGGAGTAAGTTTACAGCTGAATGCTGTTACAAAGGATAGCCTGTAAACAAAGTACATCTAAAACCACCATAAGCTATGAATGCCTTTTTTCATTATTATGCATATTATTTTTGTTAGTATTGTTTAAGTAACTAAAATATTTTCTTCTTGTTCTTGAACTGCAATAAACAGTTAAGTAAAAAGATGGTTGAATGATGTTGGTGTTATATTTAGTGAGTTTTAAAGACGTCATATTATGTTCAAAGTTAAAGAGATTCAAGAAGTATTATTAGATTTGGCATTAATTAAGTGCTGTCAACACTTTCCTTGATGCCAATGATGGACTTTGGTACAACTTGGCACAGTCATTTAAACTCATGTTTGCTTCTCCACTTGGTGAATGACTGAGAGAAGACCGACATCCTTCCAAACATCCCTTTTAGACTTCATGAATTCCACGTGGGATTGGTGGGAGGATCGGGCACAAATCCTGGACAGGGCACAGTCCACACTCATATACACACTAACACCCATATTCACATATAGAAGGCAAGTTTAGAGTCACTGGTTATTTAGCTTAATGTCAATAGACTTTTTATAGGATGAGAAAACATATTTTTAAAATGAAAAGTACTGGCTACCTTATATTTATTAACAGTAAAAGCTGGGATGAACTTGAAATTTGTTTGTATATTTTTAAATTAACATCTGAATTTGTTAAATTTACAAATGAATGTATGATTTATTAGTATACAGTGTACTTTATACACAATATATGAATGTTACATGTTTATGTTTAGTTACATATAAACAACAGATTTACATGTCCATGAAGAAAGGGAGGCTTAAAAGAAAAATAATGTATACACAGGGAAATCATGAAAAGCTTGTGTCAAAGGCATGTTAACATGGACAAGAAACTGCAATCCGGTTTGTTTGAACAAACACTGTCTCAGTCTATCTTCTGTCTTTTCACTTTGAATCTGTGAGCCTATCCTTTCAGCAGTGGATACAAGGTATGTAGAAAGCAACACCAGACAGGGTGCCTTTCCATCTTAAGACATGCTCACACACACCCAACACACTAAGCCAATTTAATGTAGCTAAAGTTGTGTGCTTCTGTACCAGTCCTTCAGTATAATTTTTAATTAGAAAAATATAAATATAAACTTGTTTTCACACACAATCTACCCTTCCTTTCATGTGGTAGTAGTAGTAGTAGTAGTTTATTTATATAGTGCCCTTCACAGACAAAAGGTCACAGAGCGCTGAACAGCAAATACAGTACAAATACAACAGTTAAAACAAAACATAAACAAAACCAATAAAAATAATAAATAAACAAACTGGAACTATTCAGCACTGATTAATAGCTTGTTTAAAAAAAATGTTTTCAGTTGTTTTTTAAAAGAATCAACAGACTCGGCTGCACGCAGACTACAAGGCAGGCTATTCCATAGTCTTGGTGCCATGGACTGAAAAGCACAATCCCCACGGGTTTTTAGCCGGGTGCGTAGGACAACTAGAAGGTCCTGTTGCCCAGATCTGAGAGTCCGATAAGCTGTATAGCGTTGATCTATCATTCCACTTTTCAAAATATTCCATTTCTACTTTTCAAAATAAATAGAGAAGTATTTGGGAGGGGTGACAAGACTGACAAGATTTAAATCTTTTGATGTGGAAACATAGGATTTATTAGGCTGTAGTTATTCCATAATGTTTTTTAATAAGAAATGTAAAACAGCGTAAATATTTCATCCTTGACTAATGTAGGTTTGTTTTAAATCTCAAAAATTAATTATAAAATACACATTTCCATAAATCAATTACACATTAGAATGACAATAGTGAATGATATACAAGTAGTTAATGGTCATAAAATAATTAAATACTATATAAGTATAATGTTGTAAACATAACAAAACCAAAAACATTCATATAGGAAGTACACTTAAACAAAGTCTATATTAGAAGGACAAATTTGAATCACTGGAACATTATTCATCCATCCATTATCCAACCCGCTATATCCTAACTACAGGGTCATGGGGGTCTGCTGGAGCCAATCCCAGCCAACACAGGGCACAAGGCAGAAAACAAACCCAGGGCAGGGTGCCAGCCCACCACAGAGAGACTGGAACATTACTGATACAAATAAAGCCTTCCTTCAGTTAACTATCGTCTGTAAGTTAACTATTTTCTGAAGTATTTACTTTTTCATTAGTCACTAGGGATGAATGGCATTGTATTATGGAATTATCAAGCAGATTGTATTAGTGTGTCTTTGAAAGTCTTATTCTTTGATACTGATTAGACATTGCAAATGAATTGGGGTAGTAGTTACACAAACCTAAATCTGTCTTTCTTTCAACATACTTCTTCCTGAACATGCCTCCAGTTCTTTTTGTTCATTAATGACATTCATTTTTTAGACTCACCCCTCCTCAGTCCTGTCTTCAGACCTCCCACACAAGCAATATACTGTACATTTCATATACTGTGTTGTATTTCCTTTTCTGTTTCGTCAAAGTGTTTAATTTCTAAATAATCTTGGAATTGCCGGTTTTCTTCCAAAGAGCAGTTTTTATCACTGGTTATGCCTGTTATCTTCCTCTAGATTTCTTCTCTCAGATGGAAACTGAATCACTTAGCAGAATTTCCTAAGGTCTTCAGTACCCCCTCCCCCCCCACCCATATAGATTTTTCCAGCTTCTAGGAGTCACTATTGCCCAAAAAGTTCAGTCTTTTTCTACAGTTGACATTAATGCTGTTCCTGTATTCTTTTAGAGGTCAAACATTCTCCTGTAACTTATGAGAACCACCTAGATGAACTATGTTTCTGCCTCTCTCCAGTCATATTTTCAGGTCTAGGTATTCTTTTAGGGTCCTTCAGCATATATGTTAACTCTCCTTGCTAATCTAACGTCCTTACTTTCTTTTCTCATTCTTTCTAAACTGTTGCTCCTTCTTTTTCCTTGCAAACTCATAGGTATCGACTAGAACTCATTTTCACACACAATCTACCCTTCCCTTCGTGTTGATCTATCATACCACTAAATGTCTGATAAGTTTTCTGCACATATCCTATTTGCATTTTATTGCTTTTCTTCTGTTCTTTGTCCTCTCTCCATCTCCTCAAGCACTCCTTCATCATAACTCACATCCTTTAATTTTATAATCATATGAGATTTATTAATGTACAGTTTTTATGCCTAATGTATTTATACAAATTGTACTTATTGTTTCGTTTGTATAAAGATTGGTAATTCAAATTAGCACGTTATTAAAAGGTTACTTAAATTTTAAGTTAGTATCCATTAATATGTTGTACTTACTGGGAGGTTGATTGTCAAATATAATTGTAAGAAGTTACACTTTCATCCTTCACAGTTTTTATGAAGAAAAGCTCACAGCCTTGATTGGGTTTGGTAATCAGTTTAGTAAAATCTAAAGTTTAAACTCTTTAACAAGAAATAGTTGATATTAGCCTCTGTATTTTTCTATGTATTGTCAATTGATATGTCTTCTGAACAAAAATAATCCAGTTTTTAAATAATTGCATATAAATTTATGCATGCTTACCCAAGATTGTGAACAGTTATTGCTTTGCTTTTGTAGTGGAGACACCAGAACCTTGAATGCTTTAGGAATGGAAACTGAACAGGCTGTTCCATTAGTCTTACATTTGGCTGTTTTTCAGAGTTAATGGTGTAATTGATGGTATGTGGTATAGCGGTTCCCCAGCTCCCATTAAAGGCCAGTTTTAATAAATAATCACTGCGCTCGCAGCTATGTGCACAGGTGAGAGACCGCCCGCATCCGTGATTGTTCCTGGGGCTACTAATTTGCTACAGCTGCCATGCCCTCTGGATAACATAGAAGCCCGAGTTGGCTAGGAGAAAAAAAAAAGAAAAGGAAAGAAAGAAGAGAACGGGAGGTAGCAAGAGAAGGCAGGAAGCAGGTGGAGAGAGCCGGTGTGAGGAAGAAGGTGAGCGAGTGAGCAAGAGCAGGTTCGAATGAGAGAAAGCAGGTAGCTGGGAGGTGAGCCCACGAGGGGAGTGTTTGGCCGACACTCAGTGGGGCTGAAGGAAGCAGTCGGTCCAGCTGAGCGATTTAGGAGCTGGAGTGACCAGTAGAAGAGACGACTGACCAATGAAAGGAGCGGGAGTCGAGGAGGCTTTGGGCTGGTTTAGCCCCAGCATGAATGCCTTGGCCAGGGGAAATAACCTAAGTCTCGGTCCGGTTTGGAGCCCAACGTAGCCAGGGATCGGAGGGCCACCGGACCAGAGTGAAAGGCAGCTGTTCCTGCAGGTAGGCGACTCTCCTGTTGAGTAGCCCAGATGGGAGTAGGAGAGGGGAGCCGCCATGGTAAAAAGAAGACACCGGGTGTTGTGTGTTTAAAGGATTGCTTCCTGTGCTATTTTAACCACATTGTTTTTAGAAGATTTTTCTATTTGTTTTTTTTTTTTAACCTCCAGCATTTGAAGCGGTTGGTCCTTCAAAGCAGATTCAGGTTGCATTTTGCTGTGAAGCAGAATCATGTCTACATTTACCAAGCATGAGCTGGTGTACTGATAACTGGGATTGGCTGATTTTTGATTCCCCACTGAACATTGCATTTATATTTATGGATAAAACAGTGCAGATTAGATGTTGAAAAGTGATCTACAGTATATTATTATAATAGTAAATTATGAAATACTTAACCACTTAAGCACTAAGCACCCACCAAGATCTTCATTAAAATTCCAATACCATATTGCACATCACTCCCACTATACTTAAAATAAATACAGTAAAATTCCTTAGATATGCCTAAGCAATTAACCTTGAAGAATAAATGTAGGAAAACAATGTAAAGTGGTTAAACAGGTATGTCCACTTAATTAAACTAGAACTCAAACATACTGTAACATAACTACATCAATGACAAAATATTCAGCTACATTTGCAGAGTGTAAAAAATTGATTGTGATGTGTTTATTTAATTGCAAAAAGAGATTTGTTGGATTAACCTAAACCTGGTAATTGTTGTAACGGGTAATGATTAAAAAATGTTGACTGAAACATCTGGGAAAGAGAGAACAGATGTTCCAACATCTATGCATATATTAATATATAATAGCTTTAATAAAAATAAAATCATTGATAATTTTTCACAATAATACTGCACATAAAATATATGCAGCCATCCATTATCTAAGCCCATTTTTGCCATTACAGTGTCGTAGGAAGTTCACAACAGCATCACTTGAAAATCAGTAACCTACCTTGGACAGAACGTTAGTCCATTAGTCCATTTCAAGACAAAGTCAATTACTCAGGATTGGATTATGTGGGTTTAAAAAGTTATGTTATGTTGTTTTATGTCTTACTCCGGGTCTTCCCATTTTTCCTTCATACTATCTCCAGGTTACTCCTTTTTTTGATTCTCTCACAAAAATTCCAAAAAATCATTGAATTGCAAGGATATTGGAAAAAAAATAAAATATTAACATAATAACTCAATAAAGTAATATCATTGCACCTGTCTTAAATTATTTAATATAGTTTGACAACGACCTGGTCATTTTTATAAATATGCAGTTTGTCATTAGAATATTAGAAAACATTTTTGTGCTGAAATGGAATTAGATAAAAATAATACTAAAGTTTCAAATAAATAAAGAAGTCTTTAAATATGGTTTTATATAAAACTACAAAACATTTGCCATGACAAACTGTAATTTTAATTATGTCAAACACCACTATTCGGTAACGTTCCCTTTTAACCGAATAGTTCTGTGATTTGTTGTTTTTGTATTCTGAACTTTTATCATGTGGCGATACACATACTGTACACTGTCTTAGATTTTAGGAAATACCTTTTAAGAAAGATACTGGATGCTGCTGGGCTGATGGAATTATACACCAGTTGAAATTTTGGTCCACGTTCCTTGTAGAATCCAGTTGTGCATGCTATGGCAAGGAAATTAATTGTATGGTGTTTACGGCTTGTGAAAAGATTTTTTCTAAATGTGAAACATGGGTATCATGCCTTGAGAAATATCTGTCAGTTTGTTTGATTTAAACCTCTGGACTGTTTGGCCACATTGGTTGTAAAACTAGATCCTCATCAAGATTTTTCTTGCTCAGTGAATTGTCTTGGTTTGCTGGAGATGCAGATGGTTAATATTACTCTGCATCCATGGAGAGTAACATTCAAGAAAAAGTGTAAAAGCTATCACTGTTTGTGTGTACCATAACCTCTGTATTTCTATAATATTTATTACTCATTTGCAAGCAATCCATGCCCTCTCATCTACAGTTGTGCTTGAAAGTTTGTGAACCCTTTAGAATTTTCTATGTTTCTGCATAAATATGACCTAAAAGATCATTAGATTTTCACTCAAGTCCTAAAAGTAGATAAAGAGAAACCAGCTAAACAAATGAGACAAAAATATTATACTTGGTCATTTATTTATTAAAGAAAATGATCGAATATTACATATTTGTGAGTGGCAAAAGTATGTGAACCTTTGGTTTCAGTATCTGGTGTGACCCCCTTTGCAACTAAACGTTTCCGGTAACTGTTGATCAGTCCTGCATACCGGCTTGGAGGAATTTTAGCCCATTCCTCCGTACAGAACAGCTTCAACTCTGGGATGCTGGTGGGTTTCCTCACATTAACTGCTCGCTTCAGGTCCTTCCACAACATTTCGATTGGATTAAGGTCACGACTTTGACTTGGCCATTCCAAAACATTAACTTTATTCTTCTTTAACCATTCTTTGGTAGAACGACTTGTGTGCTTAGGGTCATTGTCTTGCTGCATGACCCACCTTCTCTTGAGATTCAGTTCATGGACAGATGTCCTGACATTTTCCTTTAGAATTCTCTGATATAATTCAGAATTCATTGTTCCATTAATGAAGGCAAGCCGTCCTGGCCCAGATGCAGCAAAACAGGCCCAAACCATGATACTACCAGCACCATGTTTCACAGATGGGATAAGGTTCTTATGCTGGAATGCAGTGTTTTCCTTTCTCAAAACATAACACTTTTCATTTAAACCAAAAAGTTCTATTTTGGTCACATCCGTCCACAAAACATTCTTCCAATAGCCTTCTGGTTTGTCCATGTGATCTTTAGCATACTGCAGACGAGCAGCGGCTTTCTCCTTGCAACCCTGCCATGCACACCATTGTTGTTCAGTGTTCTCCTGATGGTGGACTCATGAACATGAACATTAGCCAATGTGAGAGAGGCCTTCAGTTGCTTAGAAGTTACCCTGGGGTCCTTTGTGACCTTGCCGACTATTACATGCCTTACTCTTGGAGTGATCTTTGTTGGTCGACCACTCCTGGAGAGGGTAACAATGGTCTTGAATTTCCTCCATTTGTACACAATCTGTCTGTGGATTTATGGAGTCCAAACTCTTTAGAGATGTTTTTTTAACCTTTTCCAGCCTGATGAGCATCAACAACCCTTTTTCTGAGGTCCTCAGAAATCTCCTTTGTTCGTGCCATGATACACCTCCGCAAACGTGTTGTGAAGAGCAGACTTTGATAGATTCCTGTTCTTTAAATAACACAGGGTGCCCACTCACACCTGATTGTCATCCCATTGATTGAAAACACCTGACTCTAATTTCACCTTCAAACTAACTGCTAATCCTAGAGGTTCACATACTTTTGCTACTCACGAATATGTAATATTCGATCATTTTCCTCAATAAATAAATGACCAAGTATAATATTTTTGTCTCATTTGTTTAACTAGTTTCTCTTTATCTACTTTTAGGACTTGAGTGAAAATCTGATGATGTTTTAGGTCATATTTATGCAGAAATATAGAAAATTCGAAAGGATTCACAAACTTTCAAGCACAACTGTAGCACCTGAGTATTTGGACTTGAAAAGATAATGTCTGAAGGGTGATCAATTTGATTGACTATCTAATGCATACATGAGTGCCGAGCATGTGTGTGACATACAGTATGTAAAAGTCTGTGATTCACTTGCTAAAAACAAATAAAAACTTTATCTTATGAGAAACATTATTCATGAAAATCTTGGTGAATTTTGTTTTGGCAATACATGATAACAAAATACAGTAGGTCTAAATAATAAAATGTTAATGCTGATTATCTTTTAAATTTTGTTACCATGTTTTTTCATGCTTTCTTCTTTTATACTGCTGACACCATGTACTGTAAAAGAATCTCCTGTTTCTAGTTAGACTGTTGATGATTTAGATCAATCCTTTTTTGTACTCTCACATTACTGGCTTTGACTTTGGACCTTGTTACATTTACCAGCAACTCAGGAAGCTTCTTGAAACTAAGGTTGTGCTAATTTGACTTCTCTTACCTTCTCATTAATCAGTAATTCAGCATATGAGTTTCTTTTTACTATAACTGCTGACATGCTGTTTCCAGCCTGTCTATGGAGTTGTCTTTTCGCAATACTCTGGTTGCATCCTACATTGGTTTTCAAGTTGTCATCTCTTTTGCTTTTATCAGTTTTCTAAACCCTTACAGATTCGTTTGTTGAATAAAACTTCTGAAATTGGTTGCCTTGTATACATACATCTGTTAATGTCTCCAATACTATTTCTGGAGATGAAAGCTTTCTTTCAAACAAGTGCTGGTCAATAATAATCTGTTGAGTCCTGCATAATGGACTCAGTGTTTGGATTGTTCATTAGTTGTCATAGTTTAACAGGAAATCTAAAGTTTATCGCAGAAACAGATAGAAGCACATCATTCTGCTACTTGATGGGTATACCAGTATTTTTAAGCTCTTGTTATTCTTAATATTTATATATTTTATATTGTATTACACAGAAAAAAGCACAATTTTGTTCTTTTGAATCAGTAGCATAGCCAGAATTTTGTTGGTGGGTGGGCATATATGAAACTAGGTGGGTGAATAAAATTTGACTGATATTGGTATTGAATGCTAAAATTCTGATATTGTGACATCCCTAAGTGGGGCAGAAAAATAAAGGTGTGTCACTACACTCAATTCAGCTGTCTCATGGCTCCAGGAAAATAGGTATGACTACTGGTCATTATTGGTGCAGAGTTTGCACATTCTCCCTATGTCTCGATTTTCTCAAGATACTTCGGTTTCCTTCCAAATTCCAAAGAACATGGAGGCTAGAATATTTTGTGAGTCTAAATTAGCCCTGTATGAGTGAGATTGAGAGTGTGTCCAGTGATGGACTAACCCAGTCAGCGGCCTGTTCCTATCCTACACTTAACACTGCTGTGATAGACTCCAGACCCTGTAATGGAGGAACCACATTTGGAAAATGAATGGGTGACAGGTTGAAATTAATTAGATACAATATTTTACTGATGATTTGCTTTATTAGTAAAATTCCAATAAATAAAAGGTGGGCCTAAACAAAATACAATTAAAGGTACATTTGCCTTTTTTTAATTCAGATAACTTTGGTGAGTTGGATGTAAACAGATCCACAGTGTCTGGGCACTCAGTGAGCCAGCATTGTCGTGTAGTTAGTTGTACTCATGCCGCAGCAAATTCTTTCAGTCTAACCAGTGTAGCATTCTCATTTGTGGACAATTTGTATCTTTTGTCCATCATAGCTGACACATTACTCTCATTACCAGCATTTCAGACTTCCAAGATGATGGTCTGAGATCTATATTTTGATGTGTACTAATTCATTACTGCTTCCTTGAAGCTTTCATGTTATAATCTTTTATTTTCATTCTTCAACAACACCTTCTGTCTGAAATAAGAAATTGTCACACACGTGTGCATGGGAAACAGCTGAAGGCCCTAAACAATAGTAATTTTATGCCAGGCCGGGGGGCGGCAGAGTGTACTGACTGTCTCTCTCAGTCCCTTGCAGACCTTTCCCGGGAAAGCCCACCTGTTGCCAGCTATGATGATGACATCACTCCAGGCATGAGGACACCACTCCCAGTTCCTGCATTGATGACGTCATTTCCCCTCCGGGCCTTTAAAACTGCCATCTTGCCTCAGTACAGGCAGTTCTGTTTTGGACTCTGGTGTAGGCACATCGTGCTACCATAAAAAGTGACTTTTGCAGCCAAGAAAATAATATATGGGTGGCTGCCCCAACTCTTTATGATGTCTCTGACTCATTCTTGTGACAGTGGCGTAGTCGGCAGGATGGTTATTTCCCAGAAGAAACCGGGAAGGAACCTTGGATATATTCAGGTAGGAAAGTACCGGGGCTGTGTTTCTGGGTGGGGGGTGTGCCCAGTGGTCCGGAGTGACGCAATTTAGGCTTTGCTTCCACCAATAGGAAACAAACCCCTAGTCCTACAGAGGGAGAATGTGGAGGAGACCCACAGGCATGGGCTGGTTCCTGGGGGGGAAACGAAAAGGGCTTATTATGTTCTCTCAGAGGAGAGAGCTGAGCCACCCATTGGGGCTAAGGTCCCAGAGACATATGGGCTATCCCCAGACCAGCAGGTAAAAGTTTTACAAACCTGGGAGTACGATCTGGAAAGATCAGCCTGGGAGCAAGCTTATGCTTTTTGGGAGCTAGTGGCACAATGGCTGCGGCCATTTGAACTAAATACTATACAAATTGTGCAGCAGGTTGCCTGCTTCATTTTGACAAAAGGTCTTCCCACTAATTTTGCCCAGCCGGTCTGAGGAGACTTCCATTCAATGGACGAGTTGATAGAACACCTGAAGGCAATTAAACCAGCCTCACAATCTGTGAGACCAGAACGGCCCTCTAGTGGACCCCATAAGGATTATGTCCTATAATATATGCCTCTTCCATATAAGCTGAAACCTGTTCTGATGTCCCTGGGGCATGGGGTGGGCCGCTAGCCTCGGGGCACAGAAGAATGTGGGTGGAAGGGGAGAAATCAGTTGTGTGCACTTGCGAACCCCCTGGCTGTTGGTCATACGGGAGTAGTACTTGTGAAAGGTTTCCGAGTTACAGCCCTTTTTGATCTCCATTGTTGATTGCCGTTATGTATTACCGCGACAGTGGATGAAAAAAAAGACCTGTATCCGATGTATACACAGGGAGACCCGTATCTATAGAACTGCCATATGTGTCATTAGTTATGAAGGGTCGGTAAAAAAGCTCCCAGTGGCGGTCCACCCACACCCACCTTCTCCCATGATCCTTGGGTGGGACTGGTCTGACAATAACTGCGGTGTACTGTTAAGTGCTCCCCGTGCTCCTGTAGGCCTAGTGATAGAAGGGAACCCGGGCCTCTATGAGCCAGGAGATTTCCTCACCCCTTGAGGTCAGACCGGACGCTCTCTCCGAAATACATTTTCAGTTTAGAGAAACACCGGCTTCTTTTAAGTGGGAGCAATGGAATGATGAGTCCCTGAAATTCGCAAAAAATGCAGTTGTGCTTGTCAATGGCCAACACACTCATCAGCCAATGCCACGTGGCCCTCACTTTGTACTAGAAAATGATCTGTTATATCATGTAGCTGAACACGAAGACGGGGTGAGAAAGTTGTTGCTAATCCCACGAACCTACCAGTGGCAGGTTTGTGAGTTGGCACATGCCCACCTCCTGGGAGGCCATTTAGGCACCGAAAAGACTTTGGACGATTCAAGTTCCGATTTTATTGGATGGGGAATAACAAGGAGGTTTGCCATTTTTGCATCTCTTGTCCAGAATGTCAATTACGGCAAATTCCCAGGAGGGACCGCGCTCCTCTCATTCCCCTTCCCTTGATTGACGTTCCCTTCAAGCGTATTAGGGACAATATAGTAGGACCTATGAAGCCAACAGCCTGCGGACATAAATATATACTCGTCCTCGTAGATTATGCTATCCGATATCCAGAGGCAGTTCCACTGCACTCTGCCACGTCTAAAGCTATCGCATGGGAACTAGTAGGGGTCTTTGCGCCTATCAGGATCCTTAAAGAAGTCCTTACAGACCAAGGGACGCCCTTTACCTCGGAGACGTTCAAGGAAACGGCCAAGTTACTTAAAATAAAGCACTTAAAGACCACAGTGTATCATCCTCAAACTGACGGTCTTGTCGAGAGGTTTAATCAGACTCTCAAGCAAATGCTGCACAAGGTGGTCAGTGAGGATGGGAGGAACTGGGACCAGCTCTTCCCCCTTGTGCTCTTTGCCTATCGGGAAGTCCCACAAGCCTCTACGGGGTTCTCACCTTTTGAATTGTTATATGGATGACAACCCAGAGGAATATTGGATTTTTTAAAAGAAGGATGGGTAGGAGAGGCTCTTCCCTCTGCCAATATACAGTAATCCCTCGCTTTATTGCACTTCGACTTTCGCGGCTTCACTCTATTGTGGATTTTATATGTAAGCATATCTAAATATATAATGCGAATTTTTCGCTGCTTCGCGGGTTTCTGCTTGGACAGTGGATCTTTTTACTTCTGGTACATGCTTCCTCAGTTGGTTTGCCCAGTTGATTTCATACAAGGGACGCTATTGGCGGATGGCTGAGAAGTTACCCAATCAGATCACACAGTTAAGTTCCTGTGTGCTGATTGGCTCAGTGACGGAGTGCCGAATTTGATTCCACTGCGTTAACCAGGAAGTCTTGTCTCGCTCATTCAGCATCAACGTGTTTCACTGTGTAAAGAATTAACTTTTGTGCTCTTTTGTGTTTATCTTTGTGCATAGTCAAGCCCCTCGTTATGGCTCCAAAACGATCTGGTCCTGCTACTGCTTCAGGGGCTGTGCCCAAGCGCCAATGGAAGATGCTAACGATTGCCGAAAAGGTAAAAGTTTTGGATATGTTGAAGGAAGGGAACAGCTACACTGCTGTAGGATGCCATTACGGCATCAATGAGTCCACGATTCTTTTTATTTAAAAATATAAGATCTACAGCCGCATCATCCTTTAACCAGGGTGCAAAACGAGTTGTAAGTGGACGTAATAAGGCTGTAGTCCGGATGGAATCTGCTTTAAAGATTTGGATTAGAGACTGCCGGAAGGAGAACAACGGCGGTGCTACACAGTCACCTGAAGAGGCTCCTTTAGAAGAGCTGTAACGCTCTCCTTTGTTGTGCAGTAAAATTAAACTCATCGTTATCGGACAAGTCGTCATGTCATTGTTGGTGAGTAACCGTAATTAATTTTCTACGTACAATACTTAGTACATGTGTGTACGTTTAGTGTCACTGTACACACATTTTACTGTATACAATTTTTCTTGCATTGTACGTATTTATTGCTGGTGGCCTGTCTGTCATAATGGCTGTAACATAACATGTAACATATGTGATATCGGAGACGCTCGATATCTATAATATTTAGGTTTTACTGTATATAAACAGTGTGTTTACATATATAATTTCAATGAATCTTACCTTATATCTAAGAGAATACAAAGGGTTTATGCTGTATAATTGTGCGGGAAATGTTTATGAGTATGGGAGAGTTTATAAGGGCTTAAAATATATAAAAATAACCATATAAACATATGGTTTTTACTTCACGGATTTTCACCTTTCGTGGGGGGGGGGAGGGGGGTGGGTTCTGGAACGTAACCCCCGCGATAGGTGAGGGATGACTCTACTAGAATATATCGCGCAATTACGCAATCGATTCAGGAAAATTCGACCTCTTTTAAAAAGTTACATGGAGGAGGCGCAAGCAGCACAGGCCCACTATTATGATCGTGGCACGACTCTTCGGGAATTCCAACCAGGGGATTGGGTCATGGTGTTGATTCCTACCTCTTATTCTAAATTACTTGCCCATTGGCAAGGTCCGTATAAAGTTAAGGAGAGGAAAGGGCTCGTCAATTATTTGGTAAGACAACCCAATCGTTGACCGAGTGAGTGGGTATGTCATGTGAACTTGCTGAAGCCGTGGAAGGAGAGGGATCCTGATCCCTCCTCCACTCAGCCCAGCTCTTTCTTTGATCAAAGCAACAGCCTTAACTTCGGTCCCGAGTTAAATGCTAGGCAGAGACAAGAGCTCAAAACACCTGTCCTGTCGGTTCCAGAGGTAGTGAGTGAGAAACCCGGAAGGACCTCTCTGATTGCGCACGACATAGTGACAGTCTTCCCGAGGCAAAGATGGTAGCGGTTTAGCTTGAAATCAAGCGTATGCTGGAACTGGGTGTGATTGAGGAAAGTTATAGTCCCTGGTCCAGCCCGATTGTCTTGGTCAATGACTTCTGTCGACTGAATCAAGACTTCCAGTTTGATGCCTATCCAATGCCTTGCGTGGACAACCTCCTTGAGAGACTTGGACAGGCAAAGTTTTTGACCACACTTGACATGACTAAGGGGTACTGGCAGGTTCCTTTAATGGACTCTGTGAAGGCTAAGACTGCGTTTAGCACCCATAGTGGGCAATGGCAGTACTGGTCCTCCCATTCGGGTTACATGGGGCTGTAGCCACTTTCCAGCGTCTGGTGGATAGAGTGCTCCGGCCCCATAACGCGTTTAATGCTGCTTATTTGGATGACGTGGTCATCTATTCCAGCACATGGAAGGATTATGTGTGGCAGGTTGAAACGGTATTGCGGACACTGAGTGAAGCTGGGCTTCGAATTAATCCAAAGAAATGGTTTTTTGGTTTAAGAAAAGCTAAATATTTAGGCTACCTAGTGGGTCGGGGTACCGTGAAACCACAGTGCTCTAAAGTTAACGTCATATTAAATTGGCCCCAATTGAAAACCAAGTGGCAAGTGCAGGCCTTTCTCTTGTACCCTGGTTCTACGAGAGAGCTGCGCCCTTGACAGACTTAACAAAGAAGAGGGCTCCCAACCACGTGATGTGGACTGACAAGACAGACGCTGCATTTTGTGACCTAAAACAGGCCCTTACATCAGCGTCCATATTGTAAGCACCTAACTTTTCGCTTCCTTTCATACTCCAGACGGACGCTTCGGACACATGCCTAGGTGCTGTGTTGAGCCAAAGTGTTGATGGTGTTGAACACCTCGTCATGTACCTGAGCCAGAAATTGCTGGACCAGGAGACCAGATATGCGGCAGTGGAACGGGAGGCCCTTGCGATTAAATGGGCGATTAAACAGTTGAGGTACTACCTCTTGGGCCGTGAATTTACTCTGATGACGGACCATGCACTCCACAAAGTCGAATCCACGGGTCACTAGGTAGTTTCTTGACCTCCAACCATATAAGTTTTCGCTTGTTCTCCGTAAGGGCTCTCTTCATGCCAATGCTGATGCTCTCTCTTGAGTCCACAACCTCTTGGACAGGTCTGCCCGACCTGATGGGTCTGGGCTGAGGGTGGGGCCTTGTCACACACACACTTAGCTGAAGGGCCTAAACAATAGTAACTTTATGCCAGGCCAGGGGGGCGACAGAGTGTATTGACTGTCTCGCTCAGTCCCTGGCAGACCTTTCCCGGGAAATCCTGTCTGTTGCTGGCCCCGATGATGATGTCACTTCTGGGCACGAGGATGCCACTCCCAGTTACTGCACTGATGACGTCATTTTCCCTCCAGGTCTTTAAAACTGCCATCTTGCCTCAGTACAGGCAGTTCTGTTTTGGAATCTGGTGTAGGTACATCGTGCTACCATAAAACGTGACTTTTGCAGCCGAGAAAATAATATATGGGTGGTTATCTCTTTGTCTCCGACTCATTCTTGTGACAGAAATACATGTAATACAGTGGATTATGATGTTTTAATTCTTTAAATGTACAGTAAATGTTTCTGAATAGATAATATAAACCACACAGTAGAAAGTAGTTGTTTAGAAATATTAAACATGGTAGGTGCTCCTCTTTGGTGTTTCTATCGACAACGTCATGAGTTTGCATTATGGTTTGCAGGGCAAGGCAACTTTTTGGGGGAGGGGGCATAGCACCATACCAGCAACTCCTTAGATCCAACGTTGCTTACCACGACAGATTCGACTTTGCACTGGTTGTTTTTATACCTCGCATTTGACCATACTAGCCTCAATGTGAATGTATTCAGCTAAAACTGAGCATCATGTCAGGATTTGTGGGTTTCCTCCGGGTGCTCTGGTTTCCTCCCACAGTCCAAAGACATGCAGGTTAGGTGCATTGGTGATCCTAAATTGTCCCTAGTGTGTGCTTGGTGTGTGGGTGTGTGTCCTGTGGTGGGCCGGCACCCTGCACAGGATTTGTTCCTGCCTTGCGCTGGCATTGGCGGGGATTGGCAGTTTAGCTGAAACTACAGCATACAGACATAAGAAAACTAGCAAACTTATCCTAGTAATTATAAAGAAATATCTCCTTAGAAAATATATAGCTTTTATTTTGCTTTGATGCTTTCTTTGTGAAGTTATTTTTCAGTACTTCTTGCACCTTTAAAATGTATTTTTGAAAATAAAAAGAGAGAGGTCAAATAAACATGATCCAATGCAACCTAATAAAAAGTAGCACCCAATGATGCATCACTTACAAACTTTGAGTTATATATTTCACTGCATTGCATTGTGTGGTGTTGATACCATCTTTGGAGGGTTGTACTGGTTTATTTACAACAATAAATGAGTAGTATCATGGTCCAAGGACCACAAGGCTTTTACAATAGCAAATGGACAAAGGAAGGAGGAACGAGAAGGGCTTGTATTGTGACAAAATGAATCAGGATGCAAAGCAACACAGTTTAAACAAGATGAGTTAATAAACAATGTGGATACCTACAACTTACAAGGCCAGGACACAAGCTAATTCTGCTCACATTTTGTTAATGTTTTGTTTTATTTATTTATTTTCAGTTTTTTAAATATGTCCTATTTATAAATTTTACTGAAAGCATAAATCAAAAGGGAAACTTATTTATTTGAGGCCTTGTGCAATAGCACATAAACCAATATTTAAAAAATAAATGAAAAAAGGTAGTTGGTGTTCAGCCCAGTGTTTTATAAGATTCAGTATTTAGAAAAGGTCTTCATGAAAGAGCTGTTGTCAAAAAGCCATTCCACCTACATACACGTAAAACCACAACGATGGAGATGCTAACCAATGACAGCAAATGCTCAGAACTGATGAGTACTCTATAGTACAGTATTGATGAGAACACTAAAACCAACCCTTCCAAAAACAAATCCAACCACACACACCCCTCTATAAAATCAGGACATTAAAACAATCAGTAAATAAACAGTCCAATGAAATGCTCAAAGTTCTTAAAAGTCCTCTTTCAGCTTGGGTCTGTGGGTTCTTTAAAAGTCAGACATCTATGCTTCCCTTCCAGTCTATCACCAAATGTGACAGTGCGGGTTAGCTCCACACTCCCACTTCTGTTTTGGGAGCCTCTTGAACCCACTGCCACGTGTTTCCTTTCAACATGCACCGGCTCTCACTCTCATTCACTTGCTTACTTTTACTTCTTCCTCTTCCTCTGTGTCTTCTCACTGTCCTTTTAAACACTGGGGAGGGTTGCAGGTGCAATTGCCCGATTGCTGGAAAGGTAAGAAACAGGACTACAGCAAATAGATCAAGACTGGAAGTATGCCTGGATACAAATAATGTTAGTTCTGAAAAAGGGGAAAATAAAATAATACAAAGATTACAATCATAGCACTAACAGCCAATGTCCCTTAGCTAATGTCCTTTGTAGAAGCCAAGGACAGACTGAGCACCTGCAAAGATGTAATTTGGGAAACAGCAACACACAACCGTATCTGATGATTCATGAAGTTATTTAAAGTAAGCTCTATCTTATTATCCATCCATTTCCTAATTTGCTTTTTTCAGCTAAGGTGTATAGGAACTGAAGCAGCAACAGGCAAAAGCCAGGAACCAATTGTGGAAAAGGTAGAGTCTGACTTACTTGTAAAAGGCAGATTTACAGTTAAGTATACTTTTTTAGTTAACCCCGAGGAAGGGATCAAAAAATATGTTTCTCAGTGTTTTTGGGAGATGTTTTTAATTTTTACCCCCTGAAAAAACACTCTGATATGTTTCCATGGGTAAACCTGATCAGTGTGAATCAGTGTGAGAGTGGCCAAGATGTACCACTTTTGGATTTGCACTTGATGCTGCAAAGATTAAAACAGTTCAGAAAACAGAAGGGTGCTTAATGTTTCTATAACTTATCTTGTTCTTGGCTTACATTGGTAATTTAAAATATCGTATCTTGGAAGCCCACCTATCCTGAGCAGAGTCACAGGGAAGCAGCCGCCTAGCCCAGTAAGCATCAAGCAGAAGGCACAAATAGGGCACTAGCCCATCTCAGGATAAACACAAATACAACCGAGGCCAAAAGGGGCGTGGAAGAAAACTGGAGCACTCCGAGGAAAACCATGCAAACATGGGAAGAGCATGCAAACTCTACACAGGGAGCACACATAAATTCGGCCACCAAATTGTATTTTATATGAGGAGGAGATTAGGAAAAAAAATTTAAAAAGTGGGTCTCCGGTCAGTAAAGTATGTATAAAATTTAATTTTTAAAATCATCAAATTAATTAAAATAAACAGTATATTCAATTATATGGAAATGTAACTTTAAATAAAATACAAACTTAAGTTTGTATAAATTCAATTGTCTTTGTCGCTACCCGATCTGCGTGCCTACCAGATTTGCGCGCGCAGGCGTATTGAAAGCCTAGCATGCCGTAAAGTGTTCACGCATGCGTTAAACAGATTGGGCAGCACCGTAAAGTGAGTGATGACGTTTTCGTTCAATACGTATGCAATAACACACTCCGCATGCGCTTAATAATAAAAAAAAAATATATACTAAACATTTCGCTTTTCGGCACGGATCGCTCTCAACTGCGCATGTCGATACACAACGGGCAGTACAGTATTTTCGTTGAAATGCCGTAGTAGTTGACCATAATGATAATATTATTAAATATTCATTGTACGTTCTGTTTTCACGGCTGAATTAAGCTTGTCATACTCCTCGTTATACACGTTGTTTATCACTGAGATCGCTTCGTTTAGTTTACATAGCACTTCTTTTTTCAGTTCCCATTGTACAAAGTATTTAACCATTGTATGTTATTATAGTCTACATATAAAAAATAAATGACAGTTTTAAAAATAGATGTATTCAAGTACTTTACTGACATTGAGTAACGCAACGAAATTACTCGTGTCAACTTCACGTTGCATTTAAATTCCACTGTCAAATAGTTACGATATATAATAATACAATAAATAAATAATGAACTAAAAACTGAGTAATCATACAAAATATGTTCAAAATATTGGCAAGATGCCATATATGTTAAAGTAACCAGGATGGATTATTATTGCATAAATGCACAGCAGTATAGATTACCTATACTACATTAATTGTACATGATCAATGAAAACTATTTCAGATTGAGGAGATATACGAGTTCAATAAGTTTATTGCAGCTGGAAAAAAGTTTTTTTTTTTTGTCCATTTGTAGCATACAGATTGATAATAATAATAATTCTTTGCATTTATATATCTGAAATGCCTGCCAGATGGGAGAAGCTTAAACAGGTTCTGTCCAAGATGAGTGTTCTCCTTGATGATGTGTTCAGCTCTTCTTACACAGGGAATCTTGTATCGATGATCAAGTGATGGCAGTTCAGTTCCATTGAACGTCTTGTGATGTTTTTATGATCCACTGCAGGGCTTTTTTGGCAGGTTTGGTGTAGCTGTTGTACCAGGCTTTCATGCAGTTAGTCAAAACAAGTGTGTATATATGTAAAAATGAACTGTTGATGCACTTTTCATCCCTGGAAAAACTCTTTAAAAATAACTTTACATATTATTATTAATGAAATACACATGTCATAGGGCATCATGGTTTACAAAATTTTGTTGCGGTGATACTAGTGGATTGCATAAACAGTCTTTTTAAAGAAAAAGAAATCTTCATTTCATGTCTAACCCACATAAAGCACAACCCCAGCACCATCTTCTGTGATACTATTGCTCGTCTTGTACTCAAATTTAAATGGCTTTTATTCACCCATATAGTGTCTTAAATGTGAGTTAATAACTGAATAATGAAAAAGGAAACACTTTTCATGCAAATTTTATTGAATAAATGTTATGAGAACAACAAAAGTGAACAATGCACCTAAAAAAAACATTTGTCAAATGTACAAAAAAACCCAAAGAAGTAAAAAAAAATCACCACATAGCTTTAACATATTTTATCCAGAGCACAGAAAATTTAAAGTTACATTGTTTTGCTATTTTGATTATTAAAATTATTCCACAGATAACTTCTAACATATTTTAATACTAATAAAGCCCAAACTGCTAAACTGCTTAACAAATATATATAACTTTATCAAAACGAAAAAATATATATACAATTTAAAAGTACACAAGAGGAAAATTGAAAGGTCCTTCTCCTTAACTATATCTGGATGATCAGATGGCCCTGTTGAAGAACACATAAAGGTCCAGTTGGTCAGGATGATTGACAAAACAACGTCTCAGAGTCACAAGGTCACAGCCTCCCCAGGCCCCTGTGGACATTCTCAGCGAGCATACTGTTGTTGTGTTAATCCAATTGCAGCTCCACTTCAAGAGGGTCTTCAGAAATCTTCTCTCTTCAGCACCACAGTCAGCTGCACAAGACTTGACCAGGGTGCACGGCAAAGGGCATCACTGGACAAAAAAAAACAAAAAAAAAAAACAAAAAAACAATTGTTATTATCTGGTGTAAATCTTTCAGTGTATGCAGTTCCATTCATAAACCAGAAGTAAATCATAAACTGATAGAAATGGGAATTAAGCAGAGGTGAAGTTTAAAAATGGAGTTTTAAAAGTATTTTGAAAGGTTTTTCATTTATAGCCGGCATTCTATATTTTTGGTGTACATGTGCAAGCTGCTTCACCGGTTCTTTCATAAGCTAATTAGTGGTTGTGGATTAAAGATTACACTGAGGAGTGATGGGGGAGAGACAGTACCAAATACAGGAAGGGACTAAATTGTTCAGAGCTTTTTATGTAATGAATAGTATAGTACTTTAAAATCAATTGTGAAGGACACAGCCATCCAGTTTATTAAAGCTAAGGTCAAGTAAATGAGCTTGGAATATGGAGAAAAACAAAATGTAAACAAAACAAGATACATTACCCCAGAATACTTGGCAATGACGCAGTAGATTCAGACCCAAGACTCAAATGAAGGATTCTGGAAGCACTGGGCAGTAGCATCATCTTCTATTCCAACAGATATCGCAGCATTCCCTCCTTCTTTAATTGCTGCCCTATCTTTCAGTTAAATTCTTCCACTTCACTAAGGCAAGTAAAATATAAAAATAATAAACAAGAAATATTTAAACACTTACTTCAAACATTCATAGACTTGACTTTTACCTGATACTGTATTCTGGGCCACCAAGAAATAAGTCTTCTGCCTCCTGTCCTGATACACCCTGTAGAGCAGCCAGGGCATGGATGATGGACTATCCAAAATTAAGAAAGAACAGAATACAAAAGTTGCTTGCATGTAACTGAAATCTGACCACATCACATTATAAGTGAAGGCATACACCAATTACCCAGTAACAAAGCATAATACCCTAAGAATGTGTGCTTTATTTTGCAAATGAAACAGCCTGGTTTTGTTTCTATTGAAACTCATACAATGAGAAAAACACAACAGTTACTGGGATTGCGAGGATTCACACACACACTAAGATATTGTGGTCTAATGTTGGGAGTTGCATAAGAAAAAACACATTTTAACATTCGTTAGTGGATACCAATTTACTTCTCTCTTTAAAAGAATTGTAAAACTTAGACACCTGATCTGAGATACATCTAAGGCAGTTCAGATTTTCATATTCCCAAAAAGAGAAAACCTACTAATCCATTAATCAAGTATAAATCAGTAAACAGGAAAGTCCACCTGAGCAGTTTTTTTAATAACACAATTTATTAAAAGTTTTGCATATTTCAAAACATTCATGCGCGTTCACTGAAATCACCAGCCTATTTAAAACGGTAAATTTTGTAATATTCCAATTATTAAACAAAACGTCAGATAATCCTAAATATATCTAGATTATATTACAGTATATACTGTATTTTCAAAAATTGAAAAGCATTCAATAAACATTACATACAGTACCTTTAATCATAAAATTCACGGACACACGTCGTATTTCACTTCGCTCTCTGACCGTTAAATTGTTGCTAAATTCTTCCCGTACAAGATATTCTTTCAAGTCGTTGTAAAATTGAAAAGTCTTCATTTTTTCAAGAAGTGAAAATTATTCTTCTGCCAGGAGAAAAATTCAATATTCTCCTATTCTCTACAGCGTTCTTCTTTCTCCTTCTCACTCGAATGGCGAAAGTTCTATTTGTTAATGCAGACCGAGAAATTAAAATCCCGTGGTAACTTTTTTTCTCGTGTGTCGTAAAACATTGGACATGCGCAGAACAAATCGGACAGCGTCGTGAAATGAATTTTAATTAAGCAGAGAGCGCGTGCGCGAGACAAATCGGATGGGGACTCCTGTAAAAGAAACGCAGATCGTGCAGGGTCATAATAGTTACGCTATGCGCCTGCGCGCGCAAATCTGGTAGGCACGCAGATCGGGTAGCGAGTCTTCACTGCCCAGCTGGCACATCTGAAGTCAGACTTCGACTATGACGTCACTTGGGACGGTCGTCCTATCACGAATCGTTTCCGGCGCACTTGGATGACAACGAGCATCGCGGCCTGATTGTAGTGTTTGGTTCTAATCTATTCTCTTTTTGTCACTGACAAGAAACAGTTTCATTGTTGGCTGTTTCTTTGTTTTTATAATGGCGTTAGAGACAGTACCTAAAGATCTTCGGCATTTGCGAGCTTGTCTGCTGTGTTCCTTGGTAAAGGTAAGAAATGTTCATAGGTAACTCGAGGACTGTTCGTTTTTTTTAACAGCAGTTTTTAGGATCTGCTCTTTCCTTTCCTCTTGTGAGTCAGTTGTATGTAGGGTGGTTAATACGAATGGCAAACATGCTGAAGCGGAAGCCTTGGTAACAGTAAAGAGATGGTCAATTTGTTTTTGAGAAAACCTCTATATCGCACTATCGATACACTTACTTGTCGGGTTGTATCATTGAATTCTCGAAAGTAACAACGCAAATGCAGATTGTTGCTGTGATTCACCAAGTTAAGTAGTAGTAAGTCTTTTCAAGGGTTCTCATGTTAAAGTTACGTTTTTCACATCTTTTAGAAAAGTGTACATATTTCATTGTTTATGTCCTTGTGATTACCATCATTTCTCTTTTATCCGCTGTAGACAATCGATCAGTTCGAATATGACGGCTGTGATAACTGTGATGCCTATCTTCAGATGAAAGGAAACAGGGAAATGGTTTATGATTGTACGAGCTCTTCATTTGACGGGTCCGTAAAAGTAATGCTTAATCGATATGCAACTAAATAATATATAATACTAATGCATTTTTTACACAATTCTATTACATGTTAAATTTAGTTGTTTCTACATAGTTGACTGCAAAGAAAGAAAACTGCACATTTTTTATTTAAGAAAAATCTATAATTTGCAGTTCCTTAGCCAAATTGAATTGAATTAGACACAATACTGTGTCTAGCCATCCTGTTAATTACTTTATGAAGTTACAATTTTAAAATTGCCATGGTGTTGTTATTAGTGATTATAAATAACCTTTCAAAGATTTATTTTTTAATTGAACGAAACACATTTTTTTCATTGCACATGTTTAATTTAAAAAAATATTTATTTTTTGTTGTAGAGTCATTGCAATGATGAGTCCTGAAGATAGCTGGGTTTCTAAATGGCAGAGAATCAGTAAGTTTCAAAAGAGTAACTGATTGATGACTTGAGTAGGAAACATTTACGTTTTTGCCATACTGTCACACCAGTTGGGTTTCTTTACACATTTAAGCTAAAATAAATTGATTATGAGTACTTAATGATTGTGTGTCATTGAGAGGATATCCAGCAGTGTCAGTTTTGTCTTCATTTTCTCCTTTGGTACGACCTCCAGTTTGAGTGTCTTCTATAAACTGAGCCTGCTTTTTTTAATTAGCTTCTTTATTCACTGAGTCTCTCTTGAAGAGATGTTATTGGTCCAAGACCACAGAGTAGAGAATCATGCACTGACTAGAACATAATTGTAGAACATGTGAAGACTCTAGTTCCCACATGAAATGAACAATCTTCTATGAAAAGAAGCTGCTGTGCTCTTTCTTAATGTAGTTCCTCTGTGTTACTAGAATAATCTAGCTAGTCATTTATGTTGGCTTCCAAGTCTTTGTACAGTCTAATAGAGTACACTGAGTCTTGTTTGTAATCTTCTGTTCTTATGCAAGTCTTAGGCACTTTATGGTAGTTCACAAAACATTTGTTTTGGGTGGTTATTTTATCTCTTCTGTATTAGTGTGTCAATAAAAAGACTGTCTTGTAGGGTGTGTTACAATGTGCTATCAACTCGAGATGATCCTGTGCTGATCTGGTCTTAGTTTGTATTTGCAGTAACGAGACTAACTTTTGGGTTTAACATTGTTGTAGTTTGCCCCAGAACTGTAGACTAGTAGCAGACCAAGACAAAGACTTGAGTGCAGTTGCAGTGGGCTTCTTGGAGTCGGAGATTGTGAACAAGTTACATTCTAATTTACGCCACTTCCTGAGCAGGTTTGAGGACTTGGTATTTTGAGTAATTTTACAAAATTAATTCAGCATGCATCAGACATGAAAAAGCACTTATGCTGCCATTAAAGCAAATATGGAAGCCATATTATACCTTTGTATTTGGACTGAAGCATATAGCATGATATGGAATCAAAATATTTTTAACTTAATACTACAGAAAAAGTCAAACTATGCATGGAAACATTATGCATTATAAATATAAGAAATGTAAAAATGCAGATCAACATACATATAACTGTAGTCTTCAGTCGAAAGGTGCAGAGTTGGTATCCCTAATTAAGAAATCGATTGGCCGCCAGTTCAAACAGTGCATGTTGAAAGATGGTGTCAGTTTCTTCCATGATGAATTCCTTCAGAGTTTCGTGGAGGAATGAAGAGGGACGCAAAAACTCCCAGAATTTATATATATTGTTAATTTTATTATACAACTGGAAACATTTCCTGTGCCCATCTTTTGTTATAGTATTTAGAGCCTTGTGTGTTTCCTTCAATCTCAAATTTTATTTTGAGAACAAAAGTAAAAGTCGCTGTGAGCGAGATCTGGTGGATATGGGAGGAATGAAGCAAAAACTATATTGTTTTTGGTCAAAAACTCTTTGACTGATAATGCAGTATGTGCGAGTGAGCTGTCATAGTGCAGAAATGTGTGCAGGTGTGATTTCATGGTGCAAAATACAGTTTTGTGTGCGCCACTACTCTGGATGTTTCTTTCCTGATACTTGCCAGCAGATGCCTCAGCAGTTCAGAGTAATGTGCTGATTAACAGTCAGTTCCAGAAAAACTCTTTACTAACAAGTCCATTAATTTTGAAAAACACAATCATCATTGTCTTAACATTCAATATGTCCTGACATGCTTTTTTTTGGCGTGTAGCAAGAAAAATCGCCAAAGTTATGTGCATGATTGTAGAATAAATGTCAGAAATAAGCATCTTCATCAACTCGGCACAATGTGACTTGGCAGACTGAGTAACAAGGCTGTAGGCATGCAAGTCCCAACAGCATAGTTGATAAATAAACCCTATTCCCATACTATTGACTGATTCTGGGAATTTTTGGGTTCCCCCATTGTATTTTGCAATTGTCCTCCAGATCTGATATGAGATATCTCACGATATGTATTATATAGAATTTTTACTCTAGTATGAAGTTTTCTCTGTGATGAGACATTCTTTATGAATGATTACGAAGTTCATATGCTTAGGTGACTGTTGAGTTGTTTTTTTCAATTTGGAAAAGCTGGATGTACAATGAATGACAAGTATCAAGTCTTCTGTTTTATCTATAAAAAAATTGTATCTGCTTCAGATACAATTTTATTTATGTGTATCTGTTGCCTTTGTTACTTTCAATGTGGGGCTTTCCTCAGCCTTTTCATACGCTCAAAGTGAATAACGCTTACAATACCAAAAGCATAATTAATTTCTGTCTAAAGTAGCGTGATGATTGCCATTATATTTTATTAAGCTTACATGATGATGTACCTTTTCCCCTGTGCTGTGTCCCTTTAAATCTAGAGAAATGTATAGTGGCACATTGTTAATTGAGATGGGGTGAGACATTAATTGCTGGCATGATGCCATCAATGGTTAATCAGACGACCAGTTGAGCAAGTCAAGGAAAAACGCATGACAAAAACAAGACTAGCTGTGGATTAGTTAAACTTGGGACTGATTTTGTTATGCTGATCACGGAGACAGCACTTAGAACTGAGGGCCATCATCTCTTAGTACGGTGGTATCTTGGGCATAATGCAGTTGAACCTTGGAGTTTCAAACATTCCTTTTACAAAAATAGAAGTAATACTGTAAGATATCTGAATGTTTTTTAAAGAAATAAACTAATATAGTAACAGATCACTTTCCAGTTAAAAAAAAAAATCTTTGTAGGAATATAGCTCAGTGCTTGATGAAACAAATGTAACAAACAGGTGTTAATGATGAAGGAATTAAGTTATAGGTTGAACCAATATAATATGCCAGTAAAAACTAGAAATTAAAAGAGAGCATAGGGACAAGACACAAGATAGTTATCCTGCATCTTCAAGGTCTATCCCAAGTAGGAATATCCTGATACAAAATGTTTTGTATTCAGTACCAGCAAAATTCTATATTACTCCATACCTTTTGATACCACTGCAAAAAAGACATCCTATTCATTGGCTTTTTATTAAAGTACCTCTGTTATCCAAGTAAACAATGTTGTACCTTTTTCTGTGATACAATAGAAAATTCCCTGACATTTTCTCTCTAGTAACTGAAAAATGTTGCTTCAAATCAATTCTAAAAATAAAAATTCAAACATAGTATCTGTACTATGAGTACTTCAATGAGTATGCGTTTCTGTTAACACAGTTTTAAATTTTATTTTAGTATTAACACATGGAACTCTTATAGTAATTGTCCTGTCAGTGCATTTGCACCATCTGATAACTAATCCAGGAATGATTAGGTAAATAAGCAGAAGATTTTAAGGAATTCCAAGCATGGCATCGCCCAAGACATCACTCACTATTTCTATAGTGGTACCATCTTTTCATGGTTAAGAATAGTGATAAAACTATGTACTTTTTTTATACCGTACCTGTTAACGTTTGAGCCGTGCTGTATGTTATGTATGATTTATTATATCCCATACATTTTGGAGCCTCGTTCAGTGTCACTGGCAAATTTTCTAGTTTGACCTGTAACACATTTATAGCTCTAATAGCATGCAGCAGCTTAAAGTACTACATATTTACTTGATAATTATAATATACTGTTGGGCCTATAATCCATTAAAAGTGTGAAATGATTATTCAGTACTCATTAAACATGTATTATGTTTCTTTCAGCATATTTCAAAACCTTAATTCTCTCTGTTATAGTGTTATTAGCCTCCTGCTAAAAAATATTTTATTAGTAGCTATAGGTATCCGCAGATTAGAGAAGCAAGCGTAATACATGCGGTGATCCAGGCATGAAATTTCAATGGTCACAACATTTAGCAATGTACATTATTAAATGATTCATAAAGTAAAAAGTAAGTAATCATAAAGTAAGCTAAAGCTTTGTGATATTATCCCACATTCAGTCTGTAAGTATGCAGTTTATCCATTCTTTATATGACAAGTGTTTTTTTTTCTTTCTTTCAAATGGGCACCCATATGTATATGTATGATATTTTATGTAAATTTAAAAAATAATCTAAATAATAAACACAAATTGTGAAAAAAATAAAAACATGACAGATTTAAATGCAAAACTCTTCAAAGAAATGTGTTATTTTTCTATTTTGTGAAAATGCTCATTTAGTTATCTTGTTCATGTAGTATTTTCAATAAGTTTACATGTTTGTCCAGGTCAAAAAAAATTGTCAGTTGTCATTTTAATTGACAAAAGTAATACTGCATATATCACACATCAACATTTAGTTGAAATTCTGTAATTAAATTATTAATTACAGTTTAAGAGGGATCCATTAAAAGTTCCTTCCAAGTTTTTACCAATTTGTCTCAATAATTGCAATATTAATACATTTTCAATATGAAAGAAATGAAGTTACTAGTTCTTGTAATCATTGGCACATTGCAGGAAGCAATTTAAGAATGTAAGTCTGATTATAGCTGCATTTACTTTTCATATTCAAAGCTAGACAAGAACAGAGTTAACAATTTTGGTTATAGGAACAGCATTTATTGATTACAATGATTTTTAGCAAGAAGTATTTTATGGTTGCTGAATAAAACTGTTTCTGTTGTTGGGAGATTATTTTTTATAATTTCTTTCTTAGAATGTCTTGGAAGTGTAATAAAACTAATAATTAATTAAATACAGTTTGATTGCTGTGTTCATTATTTGTGTTTGTGCAAACAATGTTCAATTATCCAGTTACCTATAATTGCATTTCTTCTATAGGTAATTTTAAGCCAGGTGTTTATGCAGTATCAGTAAATGGACGATTACCCCCAGGTATGTGTACTTAAAATTTTTAATTAAAATGTGTTCATGTTAATCAGGTCAGCAATTATCTTTCTGTACAAATATCTAAGGGAAAGTATAACACAGTAAGTACTTAGAAGTATGTTTCTGAACACTAATAGTAGAATTGTAGTAATTGTAGATAAGGTAGGGGTAACTGTTAGTAGTCCCATTTGAGAAATTATGATGTATTTGGTTGTATTTTTTTTTTTTATTAACATGAACATTTGTTCAGACCTGTAACAACAGTTTCAGAATAAAATGACATTGTTTGACTTGTACAGCCGTGGCCAAAGGTTTTGAGAATGTGAAAACCAATACTTGTGTCAAAGTTTGCTGCATCAGTGTTTTTAGATCTTTCTGAAACATGGAATGCTGCATTGTGGCATGTATCAGATTCCATAGGCTATGTAAAATAACAACACAGAATATAACTGGTTGGAGGGTGTTAGGTTGTCAAAGCTCCACCCACAACGGCCACTGTGAGCAGGCAAATAAGCAAGAAACGTATCCTTAACCTGTGAAAATTGTACCAAGAATCTGTGATAAAGTAACTATTTCTAGTTTCCTTTTGTTATCTCAAGGACGCCTTATATGGAAAGCATGTTTTCTTAAAACCTTTGCCACTATGTATTTGGTACCTTTTAAGGCCTTGTCTTTCACCAGTACCCTATATACCCACTGTAAACTATAAGAACAGATAATGTACTTTTAAAATTAAAAAAAAAAAAAAAACTCTCAGGTAAACCAGATATTTAAAGCTGTCTGAAATTGTGGATTGTGTCTGGCAGTATAGATGGTCCAGATTTAATGCTTGAAATTGCCATGTAGAAAGGTTTCATTGCCACTTCAAAGCTACAGCAGCAACAAAACAAGAACAAAAAGCAATGCCAATTTTAAAAAAAAATGTATACTTAGCCAGTAGGAAGTCTTTCGTCATACAAATCCACAATCAGCCCATGTAAGGGGACCCCTATTTAAAGTTGACAGAGGTGAATGCAGCAGTCCGCTGAGGCACTCTTTGTGCTCAAGCCATTATGTTCTCTGGGTGCTGCTGGAGCCTGCACAAGTTTGGAGGGGGGAGGATTATGGAGGGCTACAATTTGAAAGTCACAGGGTTGACTGGCTGGGGTTTCCACTGTCCGTGTGTGGTAGCACACTTTTTGAAACTTTAATACTGTTTTTTTTTTTTTTTTTAAACCAATTAGTGATTAAGAGGGAGCTTTGCCTTATTGTCTCCCTCCTGCCACATGCTTGAAAATCATGAGGAACAAAGGTTCCTATCAGCATTTCTTCTGGCAGAACTCAAACATTTTATCACAGTGTAATAATAAAATAATGAAAACAAGAATATATAATAAAAAGGAAAATCAAGCAATTTAGCCTAACACAAACCAGCTGAAATGCCACAAGAAATAGCAAGTAATAAGGATGCTAGCTTATTGAATATGTATATCTCACTCACTCACTCACGTCCGTCCGAAGCCGAATGCGCAGTCGCCTTCTGCGCAGCTGCCCGAAAAACCTTACGAGACCGACATCGTGGCAGGCGGCGGATTTACAGCCGCGAAAATTCAAAGAGATAGGCGACTTCGATTAAAGCTCTAGAGGCCTGAAAGGCGATTTCGACTACAGCTCGAGGGATAATTACGCATTCATTCAGTACACCTATATCAGGTTTGTGGTGCTTATACTTATTACTATTCCACTCGTGCCTGTTTCATCTTACGTTGTCAAAACGGGCTCTTTGTCTAGTTAGTTAATAAAACTGAACTTCATGGCTACCTGAATGATTGGAAAAATGTACTAGCATTAAAGACTTTAAAGCAATTTAGTACAATATTTAAGGAGAGGGAAGGAAAAGTCTTCTTAAACTACGACAATTTTCTTCTTGCTTATTACAAAATTACCAAAGGTTCTAATTTTTTTTTTGGGTTAAAAACTGTCTGGAAGGCAAGTTTTTGAGCACAAATTCCAAGCAGTAAAACAAATCTAATCATTGTAGGAGGGCTATATATGTTCTTGTTTTCTTGCTACTTGAAGCTGCCATTCTCACACAAAAAGGAAGTACCTATTGTGATGATTGTGCCTCGTTGTAATACCATCCATTGTACGAAATTTAAGTTCATGTTTCAACTGTGCATTCTTTTGTTTATATCAAAATGAAATGAATTGATTTTCATACCATAAAGTTACAATTTTCTTTGGAAAATTTTTTTTGGCTTTGTGTGGCACTCCTCAATGACTGCATTCTAGAGAGAGGTAAGGAGCATGCACTGATAAGCGCATTGCTGCATCCACCACGTGACAAACCAACTCGGGATCCCAAATTAGGACCCGAGTGCAGCCATGCAACGGGTGACGCCTCAGCACCACACTAGTTCAGATAGAATGGAACCAATGTGAGGTTTTTTATGGTGGCTGGAGTGCCAATTCTGCCACCAACCCCCAGGTTTTTCCCTGCAGGTTGGAGGGCCTACATGCAGGGCTGGATGCAGATTGCAGGTTAAGGGCCTTGCTTAAGGGCCCAACAAAGTAGAATCACTTTTGGCATTTACAGGATTTCGAACCGGCAACCATCCGATTGCCAGCGCAAAACCCTAGCGTCGGAGCCAGCACTCTGCCCCATTCTAGGAAAGATTAAAAAAAAAAAAAAGGTTTAGAATGAGCGGTTTCTGAAATATCTACTCTGATATCCACTTGGAATGCTGGGAAGTATGTACAGAGAGTTCCAACTTTTTCGGAATTTATATCTCTTTTTGTAAACAAGTTGCATCCTGTTTGCCTTGTTACAGGCTTCAGACCTATTGTTTTTGGTTCAGTAATTACAGTATATACCCCTGTTCTACAAAAATGGTCTGACATGTGTCCAACGATAACTGCTGTAAAAATTGTTCTATTTAACAAGTTTTTTTGATGTCTGTTCTGTTTAGTCATGGGGCCAGGCTTATTGATTTGCAGATATTTTAGTTAAGATACATAATTTTAATTAAATATACATATACAGAGGCACAAGCAAGTGTACATGCATGCAGGTATTCACTCAAAAGAAATTTATATGTGCAATAGCTGACAGGTTGGTTGTGCTACCAGAGCATATGCTGGATTGGATGTTTTAGAGAAAGAAATGAACACAAACGCACGCACACACAAAATAGATCTGGAAAGGTCAACCTTGACAGTGGCATTAAGCCAGCCCTGTACCAATCAATTTGTACAGCTCATTTACTACATTTGACCCAATTTGTTTAGTTTCTAAACAAATATTATGCAAGTTATTCACTTGATTCAATTTCCTGTTTCTTGTAATCTATATTTACTTGTGTATGTAAGAAATATTATGCTAATGTACTTGATTGTATAATATTGTACAGTACAATCTTCCATGGAGTGATCACTTGCAGTATCACTAAAGTGAAATTCATGTGGAAGTGTTGTTTGGACCATTCCATACAGATTTTTTTTTTTTTTTTTTTTAGATTGACAAAAAAGGCATTTTATAAGCAATAGAACCTAGTATTTCATATAGTTTATGCCATTCATCTGTGTAATAATGTCTGCCATATCTTATTTCATTCCCTTCTGGCTGAGTGGATTAATGTATCCAATTGTCCTTTATAGATTAATTTGTAGTTCACTCCCCTCTGTCCAGGAATTCATCTTCTTGATCTTTCATGATCTTCCATGTGCAACATTTTGACCTCATCTTACAGGTCTTTCATAATTTTTGACAATTCCTGAAAGACATGTGTTTTTATTCTATGCTTTTATGTTGTGTTTCATTTCAGGTATTGTGAGGGAGCTGAAAAGTAGGGGAGTCATTTACAAATCCAGAGATACTGCGATCAAGACATAAAAGATGACATCGTTTTGTTTTTTTTTCCTGTTTTGTCGTGAATTGATCAGCAACTGAAGAAATAAATTACTGCTGGCATTAAGCACAAGTTTGAGCCATTCATTCTGTTTTGGCTGCTGCGCAGTATGGAGAAGTCATAAATGTTTGTTTTGCTTTGCTGTATCATTTAAAAAATTGTTAACTTGAAGTTCAACTATACAAGTAAACAGCTCATAGAAAGTAATTGGAACAGTTGTTTATGCTTTGTGGGCGGGTTAGTATTTGATAAATCTTAATTGTTTTTTTTTTTTTATATACATATTGAAAATAAAACAGTGATTAAAAATAAGATGACAAAAATCATCTTTGTTATAATTTGTTGTAACATGTCAAAATACAATTTTGAGAACTTCATACTTGAGGTAGATGTTCTTTCCTGAGATGTTATTTTTTTCATATTTACTGTAAGAACGTAAATTTTAAGATATGGTCAAATAAAACTGTTCTGTTAAAAGAAAAACTAAATGCAGAGTTGTTTCTGTATATTAGTTAAAGTGTTTTATGAAAGATACAAGAGCTGAATGTTGGTATCCATTTAAAAGCAGAGAACATATTGTTGGGTAAGCTCATTTTTAAGACCCATTTACTATTACAAATGATGTTAACATTACATTTGTAAGAACAGAAAACCTCCTTTTATTATTGGTAGGCAATGCTTGGCTCTCGGACAGACCTCTTGTATTTATCCTTGGTTGGATATGCTTTAGCTTCCCATCAATCTTTTTGACGGAAGTAGATAAAGAAAAATGGAACTGTTTGTATTTATTTTATATTCTCAATAAAAACTACAAAGGAAATATACATTCAGCATATTTTCATGAAAAGGAACAAGAGGTGCATATATACAGGTGCTGGTCATAAAATTAGAATATCATGACAAAGTTGATTTATTTCAGTAATTCCATTCAAAAAGTGAAACTTGTATATTAGATTCATTCATTACACACAGACTGATGTATTTCAAATGTTTATTTCTTTTAATGTTGATGATTATAACTGACAACTAATGAAAGTCCCAAATTCAGTATCTCGGAAAATTAGAATATTGTGAAAAAGTTCAATATTGAAGACACCTGGTGCCACACTCTAATCAGCTAATTAACTCAAAACACCTGCAAAAGCCTTTAAATGGTCTCTCAGTCTAGTTCTGTAGGCTACACAATCATGGGGAAGACTGCTGACTTGACAGTTGTCCAAAAGACGACCATTGACACCTTGCACAAGGAGGGCAAGACACAAAAGGTCATTGCTAAAGAGGCTGGCTGTTCACAGAGCTCTGTGTCCAAGCACATTAATAGAGAGGCGAAGGGAAGGACAAGATGTGGTAGAAAAAAGTGTACAAGCAATAGGGATAACCGCACCCTGGAGAGGATTGTGAAACAAAACCCATTCAAAAATGTGGGGGAGATTCACAAAGAGTGGACTGCAGCTGGAGTCAGTGCTTCAAGAACCACCACGCACAGGCGTATGCAACACATGGGTTTCAGCTGTCGCATTCCTTGTGTCAAGCCACTCTTGAACAAGAGACAGCGTCAGAAGCGTCTCGCCTTTGGACTGCTGCTGAGTGGTCCAAAGTTATGTTCTCTGATGAAAGTAAATTTTGCATTTCCTTTGGAAATCAAGGTCCCAGAGTCTGGAGGAAGAGAATAGAGGCACAGAATCCACATTGTGTGAGGTCCAGTGTAAAGTTTCCACAGTCAGTGATGGTTTGGGGTGCCGTGTCATCTGCTGGTGTTGGTTCATTGTGTTTTCTGAGGTCCAAGGTCAACGCAGCCATCTACCAGGAAGTTTTATAGCACTTCATGCATCCTGCTGCTGACGAACTTAATGGAGATGCAGATTTCATTTTCCAACAGGACCTGGCACCTGCACACAGTGCCAAAGCTACCTGTACCTGGTTTAAGGGCCATGGTATCCCTGTTCTTGATTGGCCAGCAAACTCGCCTGACCTTAACCCCATAGAAAATTTATGGGGTATTGTGAAGAGGAAGATGCAATACGCCAGACCCAACAATTCAGAAGAGTTGAAGGCCACTATCAGAGCAACATGGGCTCTCATAACACCTGAGCAGTGCCACAGACTGATCGACTCCATGCCACGCCGCATTGCTGCAGTAATCCAGGCCAAAGGAGCCCCAACTAAATATTGAGTGCTGTACATGCTCATACTTTTCATGTTCATACCTTTCAGTTGGCCAACATTTCTAAAAATCCTTTTTTTGCATTGGTCTTAATTGATATTCTAATTTTCCGAGATACTGAATTTGGGACTTTCATTAGTTGTCAGTTATAATCATCAACATTAAAAGAAATAAACTTGTGAAATACATCAGTCTGTGTGTAATGAATGAATCTAATATACAAGTTTCACTTTTTGAATGGAATTACTGAAATAAATCAACTTTGTCATGATATTCTAATTTTATGACCGGCACCTGTACATGCTTAAATTTAAAAGTGCTTTTAGTGTCCTGTTTAGTTAAGTATATATATTCAGGTATCATTTATTTGCTGTAGTAAATGGAGCTATTGGGTTCAGTACCGTGGGAATAGCTTTTCTGTATTGTTTCTCTCATGTTGCTTTTGGGAACACCTGGAGTAGAACCTGATGCTTTTTTCAAATGTGTTTTGGTGTAGTTGGTTAATTTCTTTTTGGCTTAGCCTTTTGAGTTGTTTTGAGGGGCAGCTCAGTCCCCTTTTTCAGGCAAGATGTTGACAAATTATTTCATCCAGGAGAAGAAATATTGTAAACGTTCCAGCACTTGCCTCTGGAAATGCATCTTCTGGACTCTTCCACCACTCGCACTAACTGTGGCTGCTGGAAGTGTCTGTGAAACAAATGTGCAGAAAACTGTGGTGACGTACAGCTGTCTGGCTCTGCCCAAGCAGATGTTGTATTGAGCAGAGCGACGAATATGATGTCAGATTTGGAGACCTAACTGTACAGCATGGCGGCTGTGTATCTGAAATGGTTCATTACAAAGAGAGGCTTATGATGAACGAAGGGCACAGTATCACGCAACAGTTCCACAAAACACAAAGACCTGCAAAAACATTAGAGATTTATCTGCTCATCATGTTGCTCCCCTTGGGGCACAGATATATTCATGTGAGTGGTGGTGTTATGAAGATAACGCTTCTGTCACTGCTTTTGGTCAATAGGTCTGACACTTCTCATTTTCTTCCTCATAAAGTCAGTAATAGCAGGCACCATTCTTGTTCTATCAGCAGAGTTTCACGTCCTCTGCTGTGGTGTTATTAGCTATGTGACATTGACTAAAGTCTGTCACAGAGTACGAGAATATCAACGAGTCAAAGTCCCCAAAATGTCAATCCAACCTAAGAATGAGTGACGTTACACGATTAGGGCTTGCACATAAATCAATATTGGACCACTCCCTTCTCCATGGATCATTGCAAGGTCCAAATTTTGTTTCCTTAAAAAAAAAAGCTATTGACCTTTATGAATACTCCGCTCTTAGCAAGGAAAATGTAAGAATGCACATTTCTATGCCTTATTCGCAGGTGCCAACTACGTGCGCAATGCTCGATTCTTTTAAGGTGTAGAGCTCTGAATAAGCACGAAGAATCACAAATATGTCCCTTTATTCATAAGAGATGTATCATTTTACAGCATTTCCTAAAACATTTTTTTGCCTCTGTGGCTTTGTTCTCGGGCGTATAGGATGCATCCTGCCAAATACAGATGATCGCTAGTGAGGGGATACCAGTTGATTTACCTGTGAGCTCCCGAATTTAAATCTGATCAACTGCGAGTCAGCGTGTCTGTTCGTCAGATGCCATCAATGTAACTTAATGAATCAATAATAAATAAGAAATCCGTTCATTTTGTTTTAAAACATTATTGTGTCTTATGATACAAAAGGAACAAGCAATCACTTTTAATTTTTCTTTTTGAACTGAAAATTAAGGGGGCACCAAAATTGGAAGGTCACCAAATTCGGTCCCCCTTTAATGCATCAATGAGTAAGAAATCAGTTGATAGATACTTTAAACCATTCTTGTCTCTTAAGACTAAATATTCACTTTATTTCCTTTCTTGATGGTTAGGGTCATCACATTTGGTTCCCTTGATAATTTAATGTAGCAGTAAGGAAGAAAACTCAATTGATACCTGCTTTAAAGCGTGCGTGTGTCTAATAATATAAAAGGAACAAACCTGCAATTTTTTTGAACTGAAAATAAAGGGGGGATAAAAACAGACATGAACAGTAAATATCTACAAATTTGGTGCCCCCCCCCCCCCCCATAATTTTAATGTGCCAGTAAATTAATAGGAAATCAGTTGAGATTAGTTTGATACAGTTCTTGTCTCTCATGATATAGAAAGGACAAACCTTCACTTAGTAGTTAATTTGAAGTGGAAATAGTGTGTGGGGGGGGGGGGGGCGTCAGTAGCATCAGTTCGCTCAGCAAATGTTCAGTTTCTGAAATGCAGATAATACACTCACTCTAATTAAAATCCGGTGTTTTGGATTAACTTGGAGAGAATTAAGAAATAATTAAGTGGTGTTTGGAGACTAACATTTTAATTGTGGACATAATTCTTATTTTGCAGTGTCGATCAAGTAAAAGTAATTGCAGTGCTGGTCAGAAAGTTTTTAATTTCAGAGCCTTCATGAGAAAAAAGGGACTACCTTTGCCATGGTGGTCATGTGAGACTGTTCCACATCCAATCAGCCAGGTGGAACACAACGTGATACATTTGTTCTGAAGGTACTGTCACGTGTTGGCGTCAGAGGGTCATCTTCTGGGCTCATCAGAGGTAAGTGCTGCCATGCTGGGACACAAGGGGGTGCTGTTGCAGATACTATTCTCTCTTTTTCCACCCAGAGCTCTGAGAAGATGCCCAATGTTGGCAACTGACTGCGCCTCTTGCAGTCCAAGGACTTTTCAGACTAAGATGCTTCTGGAAGGTGGCATCTCGTTTGGGAAAGAGCAAACCGCCTGGTGGAACTCCCAATGTAAACAATGGCCGCTCCTCTCACCTACCTTAACCTTTGTTTTTTGGAGGCTCTACAGCCTCTTGATGGTGACAGTCTTAATAATTTGCGGCCTTTTTTTCACTTGCCTTTTCTGTCAGATGTTCTCGAGTGTGTTGTAGCATTCCAACTCACCAATTACTTAAAACTCTAATAAATTGATGGAACCTTTTCAGTCTGCTTTCGGGGCGCAGCACAGCTGTGAAACTGCTGTGCTTCAGGTAACTAATGATTTGCTTATGGTAGCAGACTCTGGACAAGCCAGCGTATTAATTCTGTTAAACCTCACTGCAGCATTTCACACTGTCAGACATAACATTCTACTGTCCAGAATGGAGAGCATGCTGGGTATCTCTGGCACTGCCCTCCAGTGGTTTAAGTCTGATCTGACTGACAGACAAGAGTTTGTTAGCCTTGACAACGGCAGGTCCAGCTCAGTACCCATCACACAAGGGGCTACTCAGGGCTCTCCTTGGCCCTCTGATCTTCTGTATCCACAGTTGGTTGAAAAAGTATTCAACCCCCCTAGACAAAGTTTAAATTTCCTGTAATATTTTTCTTGGAAAATGCATCTTTAGTTTCATATTGTTACATATAAATGAGGGCCTCTTGGACAATACATTTTTACTAAAAAATCCTGAAAATCAAATTATGCTGCAATGATAAAGAACATATCAGTGAAACCTGCTGTTGATTAAGTATTTGACCCCTAATAGTCTGGAGACTGTATGATTGTTAACAATGTAATAAGGGTATTGAAAACAGGTGTAAACAATCAAGCAATTAATCTTCTAGCTTGTTAATTGGTCTGTAATTGATTATTCAGGCCAGTTTTTAGGAACACACAACTGAGAAATCCGTACAAGTGGCTTATTTGGTGAAACCTCAAAACCCAACAAAAATGAGGACAAGGGAACTTTCTATTGACTTGAGAACCACTGTGATTTAGAAGTTTAAATATGGCAATGGTGCCAGGAAGGCTACCAAGCTCCTTAACCTCAGTGTGTCCACTGTGAAGGCCATCATAGCGAAGTGGAAGACAACTGAAAGCACAGTGAACCAGCCTAGGTCAGGCCGCCCTGTTAAAATAACAAAGAAAATGTCAAGAAGACTAGTCAGAGAAGTAAGAGCAAATCCTAAGGTGACTCTCAGTATCTGCAGCTGGAGTGGATGTGCACAAGACTACAATATCAAAGGTTTTGCACAGAGTATGGCAGAGTTGCCAGAAAAAAGCCACTACTAAAAAAACGTCATCTGAAAACTCAATTAGAATTCGCCAACAGACATCTTGACAAGAGTCCTGCATTCTGGAGTCCTGTACTTTGGTCTGATGAGACCAAAATTGAACTTTTTGGTCAACTTTTTGGTCAACACAAAGGCGTTTGTCTGGCGGATGGAAGAGACTGCCAATGATCCAGCAAACACCATACCTACCATCAAGCATGGTGGGGGGAGCATCATGCATTAGGGCTGCTTCTCTAGGGCAGGTGCTGGGTCCCTTGTCCGTATTGAAGGAAGAATGGATTGTAAGAAGTATATCCAGATTTTGGAAGAAAACCTTCAAACGTCAGCCATGAAATTGGGACTCGGAAGACGCAACTACTTTCAGCAGGACAATGACCCGAAACACTGTGCAAAAGTAACCAAAGCATGGTTTGACAAAAAGAAGATCCAGGCTTTGCAGTGGCCTAGCCAGAGTCTGGATCTGAATCTGATTGAAAATTTGTGGCGTGATCTCAAAATTGCAGTTCACAAACAAAAGCCTTCAAACTTTGCCCAGTTGGAGCAGTTCTCCAAGGAAGAATGGGAAAAACAGTCTCCATCCAGATGTGCTAAGCATGTAGATGGCTATCCAAAGTGATTGTAAGCAGTTATTGCCGCAAAGGGTGCTGCTACCAAGTATTGACTGTGAGCCATATGAAGAGGTCAATTGCTTTTTCAACAGCATGTTTCACAACATGACTGTCAATTTGCATTTGTTTAGTTCACCAAGCTCTAAAAGTTTCAAAATATGTACACAGAGAAATAAAAGTTCACTGTCATACTCTGCATTTATGATTTTTATGGGTTGTAATGATGTAAGATGGAAGTACAGTGGCTTTCCAGAGGGGGTCGAATACTTTATCCACCCACTGTATATGCTTCCCCTTGGCCATATCATTCATAGCAATGAACTGGTTATTATTTTTATGCAGATGATACTCGACTCTATTTCGATGTTAAAAGTGAAAGTTCATCAGGACTTTCTCAGCTCACAACTTAGCCTCAGTAAAATTAAAACCTGGATGGAGCAGAACTCTTTAAAATTAAACTGCAACAAAACTGAACGCCTGCAGATTAGGACTAAAGCACAACTTAAGACGATGAGCTCCTTCTCCGTCACTCCTCAGTCAGACCTTCTTCTGATGCAAGGAATCTTGGTCTCATTTTTGATTCCTCCTGTTCTTATTCTTATACGGAAATGACATCACTTTCTATACATGGCCTCCCATTTCAGGGCACCAACATGTTTGGGACGATTGGCGTCACAGATGTTTGTGATTCCTCAGGTGGGTTTCCTTGCTTTAACAGATACCTCAGTTTGCTTCTACACTTTAGAGTGTATAGTTGCTATTGTTGAACAAAAGGGCAAGAGCTGTGCTGATTAGAAGTCTAAGAAGCCATTATTATATCAAGGAAAAATGTGTCTTGTTATAATTATATACTGTAAACTGCTCAAAAAAAATTGAACACTTTGGGTCAGTCAATGGTATCAATTTCTTCATCCTCCAGGAACTGCCTGCATACTCTCGCCACAAGAGGCCAGGCATTGTTGTGCACCAGGAGGAACCCAGGACCCACTGCACCAGCACAGGGTCTGACGATGAGTCCAACGATTTCATCCTGATACCTAATGGCAGTCAAGGTGCCGTTGTCTAGCCTGTAGAGGTCTGTGCGTCCCTCCATGGATATGCCACCCCAGACCATCACTGACCCACCACCAAACTGGTCATGCTGAATGATGTTACAGGCAGCATAATGTTCTCCATGGCTTCTCCAGACCCTTTCATGTCTGTCACATGTTCTTGGGGTGAGCCTGCTCTCATTTCTGAAAAGCACAGGGCGCCAGTGGTCGGTCAGTGAGTCATCATCCAACCCACTATATCCTAACACAGGGTCACGGGGGTCTGCTGGTGCCAATCCCAGCCAACACAGAGCGCAAGGCAGGAACAAATCCACGGCAGGGCGATAGCCCACTGCAGGGTGTACACACACACACCCACACCAAGAACACACTAGGGACAATTTAGGATCGCCAATGCACCTAACCTGCATGTCTTTGGACTGTGGGAGGAAACCAGAGCACCCGGAGGAAACCCACGCAGACACGAGGAGAACATGCAAACTCCATACAGGGAGGAAATGAACCCAGGGAAATGAACCCAGGTCTCCTTACTGCAAGACAGCAGCATTACCACTGCGCACCATTGGTGGACCTGCCAACCCTGGTATTCTATGGCAAATGCCAATCGAGCTCCACGGTGCAGGGCAGTGAGTCAAGGCCCACTAGAGGACGTCTGGCCCTCAGGCCACCCTCATGAAGTCTGTTTCTGATAGTTTGGTCAGAGACATTCACACCAGTGGCCTGCTGGAGGTCATTTTGTAGGGCTCTGGCAGTACTCATCCTGTTTGTCCTTGTCCAAAACAGCAGATACCAGTCCTGCTGATGGGTTAAGGACCTTCTACGGCCCTGTCCAGCTCTCCTAGAGTAACTGCCTGTCTCCTGGAATCTCCTCCATGCACTTGAGACTGTGCTGGGAGACACAGCAAACCTTCTGGCAATGGCACATATAAGTGATTAGTTCCTGTATTACAGTGGGGCAAAAAAGTATTTAGTCAGCCACCAGTTGTGCAAGTTCTCCCACTTAAAAAGGTGAGAGAGGCCTGTAATTTTCATCATATGACAGACAAAATGAGAAAAAAAATCCAGAAAATCACAATGTCTGAATTTATTTGCAAATTATGGTGGAAAAAAAGTATTTGTTCAATAACAAAAGTTCATCTCAATACTTTGTTATATACCCTTTTTTGGCAATGACAGAGGTCAAACATTTTCTGTAAGTCTTCACAAGGTTTTCACACTGTTGCTGGTATTTTGGCCCATTCCTCCATGCAGATCTCCTCTAGAGCAGTGATGTTTTGGGGCTATCGCTGGGCAACATGGACTTTCAACTCCCTCCAAAGATTTTCTATGGGGTTGAGATCTGGAGACTGGCTAGGCCACTCCAGGACCTTGAAATGCTTCTTACGAAGCTACTCCTTCGTTACCCGGGCGGTGTGTTTGGGATCATTGTCATGCTGAAAGACCCAGCCACGTTTTATCTTCAATGTCCTTGCTGATGAAAGGAGGTTTTCACTCAAAATCTGACGATACATGGCCCCATTCATTCTTTCCTTTACACGGATCAGTCGTCCTGATCCCTTTGCAGAGAAACAGCCCCAAAGCATGATGTTTCCACCCCCATGCTTTACAGTAGGTATGGTGTTCTTTGGATGCAACTCAGCATTCTTTCTCCTCCAGACACGAGTTTTTTTCATCTGACCATATGACATTCTCCCAATCCTCTTCTGGATCATCCAAATGCTCTCTAGCAAACTTCAGACGGGCCTGCACATGTACTGGCTTAAGCAGGGGGACACGTCTGGCACTGCAGGATTTGAGTCCCTGGCGGCGTAGTGTGTTACTGATGGTAGCCTTTGTTACTTTGGTCCCAGCTCTCTGCAGGTCATTCACTAGGTCCCCCGTGTGGTTCTGGGATTTTTGCTCACCGTTCTTGTGATCATTTTGACCCCACGGGGTGAGATCTTGCGTGGAGCCCCAGATCGAGGGAGATTATCAATGGTCTTGTATGTCTTCCATTTTCTAATAATTGCTCCCACAGTTGATTTCTTCACACCAAGCTGCTTACCTATTGCAGATTCAGTCTTCCCAGCCTGGTGCAGGTCTACAATTTTGTTTCTGGTGTCCTTTGACAGCTCTTTGGTCTTGGCCATAGTGGAGTTTGGAGTGTGACTGTTTGAGGTTGTGGACAGGTGTCTTTTATATTGATAATGAGTTCAAACAGGTGCCATTAATACAGGTAACGAGTGGAGGACAGAGGAGCCTCTTACAGAAGAAGTTACAGGTCTGTGAGAGCCAGAAATCTGGCTTGTTTGTAGGTGACCAAATACTTATTTTCCACCATAATTTGCAAATAAATTCTTTACAATCAGACAATGTGATTTTCTGGATTTTTTTTTTCTCATTTTGTCTCTCCTAGTTGAGGTATACCTATGATGAAAATTACAGGCCTCGCTCATCTTAAGTGGGAGAACTTGCATAATTGGTGGCTGACTAAATACTTTTTTGCCCCACTGTATAATATGTTCTGTGGTCATACGTAATTTCCGTTTCAAACGCGAAAAGAATTTTATATATATATATATATATATTACACACACACACACACACATACTCCCTGGCCACTTTATTAGGTACACCTTCCTAGCTCTGGGTTGAACCCCCTTTTGCCTTCAGAACTGCAATAATTCTTCATGACAGATTCAACAAGGTGCTACAAATATTCCTCAGGGATTATGGTCCATATTGACATGATAGCATCATGTAGCTGCTGCACGTTCATAATGCGAATCTCCCTTTCAACCACATCCCAAATGTGCTCTATTGGACGGACATCTGGTGACTGTGGAGGCCATTTGAGTAAAGTGAACTCATTGTCATGTTCAAGAAACCAGTTTGAGATGATCTGAGCTTTGTTACTTGGGAGTGTTATCCTGCTGGAAGTAGCTATCAGAAGATGGGTACAGTGCAGTCATAAAGGGATTGACATGGTCAGCAACAGTACTCAGGTAGGTTGTGGTATTTAAACAATACTCAGTTGGTACTAAGGGGCCCAAAATGTGCCAAGAAAGTATCCCCTGCACCATTACACCACCAGCCAGAACTATTGATACAAGGCAGGATGGATCCACGCTTTCATGTTGTTAATACCAAATTCTGAACCTACCATCCGAACATTCAAGCAGAAATCGAGACTCATCAGACCAGACAATGTTTTTCCAATCTTTTATTGTCCAATTTTGGTGAGTCGTTATTTGTAGCCTCAGTTGCCTGTTCTTACCTGACAGGAATGGCCTCCTGCTGCTGTAGCCCATCTGCTTCAAGGTCTGACGTGTTGCGTGTTCAGAGATGCTCTTCTGCACACCTCAGTTCTAACAAGTGGTTGGATATTTGTGTTACTGGCCATTCTCCTCTGACCTCTGGCATCAACAAGGGATTTTTGCCCAGTGTACTGCCATTCACTAGATATTTTCCCTTTTTCAGATCATTCTCTGTAAGCCCTACAGATGATTGTGTGTGAAAATCCCAGCAGATCAGCAGTTTCTGAAATACTCAAGACCAGCCTGTTTGGCACCAACAGTCATGCCACATTCAAAGACACCTTTCGTCCTCATTCTGATGCTCGGTTTGAACTTCAGCAGGTCGTCTTAACAATGACTACAAGCCTAAAGCTGTGATTGGCTGAATAGATATGTGTTAACAAGCAGTTGGGACAGGTGTACCTAATAAATTGGCCGGTGAGTGTAATATACATATATCTATATATCGTGCATATATCCATCTTCTGTTATCATTATGTTATATATATAAATTGTATGATTTTGTTTATTGCAACAAGCATTGTAATAAGAGGGGTGTTTCAGGGACCTCTGGAAATTTGCAGGGTTTAGCTAACAGAAAGCCAAGTGCAGGAATCACAGTCAGATGACTGGAGATAAGAGACTGTTGAATTCCAGTATTTTATATTTTATTTAATGTAACAAACAACTGAAAAAAATAAACAAGCAAACATACTGTAGGTAAACTAAGAAAAGTCTCTCGCGATCAGGCAACCACTTCCAGTCGAGGAGGTGACCTTATTAAACTTTCTTACAAGCGTATTTAGGTTATTTGCTGAGGAAAAGTCTCATCTCTGTGACTGAATCACAACAGCGAACGGTGCTTGTTCATCAATTGTTCAGATCTCTTCATAGTTCTGGCAACCCAGCTAAAAAGTAACAGAGAGACCACTTACTCAACCTACACTAAATCTGGTGTGCCTTGGTGGGCATCTTGTTAATTGTTCTCATTAGTTGTATTGCTGGGGACAAAACAGATAATTAACTGATTTTAGATTAGTTTGGCCCTTTTCCTACAATTGTAAACTAGCATTCTCAAAAAGAGTATTACTGTATAGACAAAATGATTTGATTGCCAATGGGTACCTTAAACAAAGTTAAAAACTGAACGTGCTGCTTATAAGCCCTGAGACTCCACACCATTAATGCTGCTCAAGACCTGGGGTGTGACGCTGGCTACAGTGTTTCATCAGAACCAACTGTCCCCTTGTTTTAACTTAAATTCATTGTTTAATTTCACTACCCTTTAAATATTTTGGTATTTTAATTAGATTACCTATTCTGTTTTTTTTACACAGTCTAGCAAATTTGGAAAGCTCTCAATAATCAAATCAAGAAACTCTATTGGTTCTCTTTAACTTATGTTTTACTGCACTGGTTCTCATTTTACTTGTTTTCTGTCTTCTCTTTTTATCATACAACAATTTGGGGAACTGTGACAAATAATTATCCATCCAACATCTTTTATATATATACACACACAAACACCAGTAACAGCACGATAGCGTGCAGTGAATACACTTGACTTGAGTATTCATCCTCTTTCTCTCTATGTTTAGCATTCGTTTGCTCAGAAGTTGATGCGCTTGTTGCTTCCTGAGCAGCTCTTGTTTTCTGCACTCTAGCGGCCCGCTTCTTCTCTTCTTTCGTTGGCATCTTTTTGCGTTAAAACTTAAGTCAGTGTTTGTGTTGCAATTACTTAGTACGTTTTCCTTAATTTTTCACTTAAGCGGGCACTTAAGTCTTCAATCTGCCTCAAGAATGATTTAAGATATGAAGTGGTAGGGGAAGTGATGGCGAAGGTGGTAGGGAATGAGAATGGCACCCGTACGCATATGCCGCACAGCCGCCCTGCTGGCCACTTCCAAGAGTTGATTTAAAATAAAAATAAAAAGAGGAATAACCTTGGAGGCCAATCATCGCCCTGAAAGCAGATAGTAGACGTCACGTAGCATATGTGTACCAAATGTCAGGTCAATAGGTCAAACGGTTTGAGAGCTACAGGTGATTTAAAATCCTGGACAGACAAATGAACAGCCACGGAGGCATATTATACAAGAAGATATATACATTATATGTATATACTGTATATAAAGAAGTAATTTCATGCATATGCCTGAGGTACAGGGCAGGCTATCTGGTTGTATTGACACAGTTAAAAAAGGATAAAAAATTCTCTGTATTTCAATCTATTGCCTGGATAAAAAGTAGAGAAACCGGATGGCTAATTTTTAGTTAAAAGCGGGGGGTTATTTAACAGGTTTGTTGTTGCAGCACATTGGCAAATTAACCAGCTCAGCTACAGATGGTGACAAAGAGAAGATTAGAGGGATAGCACGAGGGAAAGGAGAAAAACAAAGAAGCAGCATCGCTCATTTTCAGGTATTCAGTTTTATTAAGGCATATTTAGACTTTGAAACAATTGTTCTATTTATGACAGGCTATATTTATATTATATTTGAAAAGAAACAAATGAACACGTATGCAGTACTCTAAACCTCAACAACTTCTTTCTTACATCATCATCAAAACTTTGTGTGTCAAGAATTAACCAAAAGTGCAGTGTTAAATATCAGCTGATTTGTGCCTACTAAGAGAATAATGTAACATTAGATATTTCTCCTTTCTTACAGTTTGATTATTATAGCTTAATTTTCCTAAAAACAAACTGTATTATGTGGCTTATACAAATTAATTTTACAAACATTTTCATTAAACTGCTATGAATATATTTACCCATTGACAAATTGGGCCTCTTCAGCAGACAAGTACAGATAATTTCATAGATAATAACAAGCATTAAAGAATAATTAATTTAGTTACTCCTGTCTGGCACAGAAATGTACACATGGCAAGGCCTACTTGTTTATCTTTAATTCTCACATGAAGAAATTGCTGTAAGACAGATGTGAAAAAGAAAAACCAGTATCAAACTAGCACACAATAATACCCAGCTTTTAGTTATACACCTTTTTCTAAACAACAAGTATAAAACAGCATAAATATATCAACCTTGACTACTGTAGATTTGTTTTAAATAGAAAATATACATTTCCATGAGCCAATCCCAAACTGCATTAGCGACAGTGAACATGTAAAGTGTGATCTTTTCAACGTAAAGAAACCAAAGAAGACACTCTTATAGGAAGTCAACAGTGGAACACCACATTTGAATCACTGCAACATTAACACTCTAAATAAATTCCTCCGTTAGTAAAAAGCCAGTATTTTGAACAAACTTCACAGGCTTTGATCCCAATATATTTATTTCTGATTTGAATATTACATTTTAGAAGGTGCTATTAATTTATGTAAAATGTTAACTTCATTAAGGAACCTTTAAAAAAACAGAAATGGCAGAATTGTTCCCAAGTTATCAGACAGGAGTTCTGATGATTAAAACGACATAAGGCCTCAATCGTTTATTTACTGCATTAGAAGGCTTCATATTGGCGGACTGGACGACAGGAACACGATGACACTTTACTGTCACAGGGAACCTGACCGCAGGCAACAGCAGCTAATTGCACGAGATCTACAAAAATTAAAAAAATAAAATCAACATTTTTAATGATTTACAGAAGAATAATTTAAACTAACATCCATCCATCCATCCATCATCCAACCCACTATTATCCTAACTACAGGGTCACGGGGGGGGGGTCTGCTGAAGCCAATCCCAGCCAACACAGGGCGCAAGGCAGGGAACAAATCCCGGGCAGGGCGACCAGCATACCACAGAATTTAAACATGATTTTAATATTTTTGTCCATTTTTTATTTTTTTATTAACAAAATTAGCTTTTCGTTGTGAGAATGTAAACTCTGTCAGGCTCCATAAAGAACTAACCCAATAAGATTTGCCAAATAATCATGATGTTTCATAAAAGTGCAGTGGCGGTCCCCCTTCTTCAAGTACCTGCCACCAGTTCATTTATGAGAATGACGCCGAATGCCCTTTCTAGGATAATAATCTTATTCATAGAGAGTGGAGCACACCTTTAGTAATGCCAAAAGTAAATTATGCAAATGCTCCAAAATTTAAACCTAATTAATTTTACTAATGCATAATGTTATTAGTTTACTGATTTTAGGTAAAATGTATCAAGATGAGAAAGCTCCAACTTTTAGATGAAGCAATGCAGCTTTAAAAAACACTGACTGACTGCCGCTGACATCATCACATTCAGCACATTACAAAACAATGAAGAAAAACATGAAATAAATGAGGAAAGACCTCCTAGGTGAAGGCGAACCAGGTACGGTGAATGGCGCGCAGCATTTGCACTGTTATTGTTTGCTGTTAAGATTTAAACTCATTTAGCATCAAAGCAGGGCTGCAGTACTGCTGATTCATACATCGTCAGTGAGGTTTGTTTCAGCAGTTGCTGTCAGGAAGAAAGGATTAACTTTAAACTGGAATAAGTGGCAATAGTACACCAGCAGGAAATGGCACATCTACAACTAAAACCCAAAGGAACGGGCCCAGTAACACTCTGTGATGTTAGTTACACTATTGCTATTTTATAAATTGTACGTCTTTGTCCTTTGCATGCTGTTTAGTTTTGAAATGATCAAGCAGCTTTTCTTAGTGTGTCATTTAAAAGTCTCATTATTCTTTGATACTGAATCAGCATCTCCTTGAAAATGAATGACATTCCCTTTTTACTTTCTCATATACAAAGTGTAGGGAAAGTATTGTAATTGTCTAAAAACCTGATTGCCGAGATTTTGATGAATCTCAACGTTCAAGATCTCCCTGATTCCGAAAATACCAATTTTGGAATTATGTTTGTGTGTGTGTGTGTGTAAACATGATAACTTGAGCACGCTTTCACTTAGGTCAACCAAATTTTGCATACAAGTGTTAGGTACCAAACATAGACTTCTATCAACGTTTGGGCTATTTCCACTAACCGGAAGTGGTACTTTACCTTTTATTCACGCAGCTGCAGATTTATTTAACTTTACTTTTATAATTGTTCAATATATTATTAATTTGATTTGTTTTTGCTGGTTCTTTAATGTACATAATATAAAAATATAACCACCGTCTTGCGGTTTACTCCTCAAATAGTTAGAGTATACAAGAAAGTCTAGGGGAGACCACTCCCGATTTTTACACTTACCCCTCAACTGTCTTTACTTCATATGCCCTCCGACACAAGTGATGTAAATTTCATATATTAGATTTCTCTTCCTCTTTAGTCTAAGCGTTTAATTTCTAAATGATCATGCAATTGCTGGTTGGTTCTGAAAAAATACTTTTCATCTTTGCTTATGCCTGTTATGTCCATCTAGCTTTCTTATCGTATCACTTCACCCAATTTGCTAAGGTCTGCAGTTCATTCCTCCTTGTTTAGGTTTTCCCCCAGTCTTGGCACCACTACTGCCTAAAGCGTTACTTGCTGTTTTAAAATTGATTGCTATGAATGCTCCACTGCGGTGGGTTGGCACCCTGCCCAGGATTGGTTCCCTGCCTTGTGCCCTGTGTTGGCTGGGATTGGCTCCAGCAGACCCCCGTAACCCTGTGTTCGGATTGAGCGGGTTGGAAAATGGATGGATGGATGAATGCTCCATCTTCTCAAACAATCTCTCCATCATAAGTTACTCCCTTTAATTTTCTAACCATGTCAAATGTATTAATCTACAGTATTTTATGAACAGTGTGTTTATACAAATCATGCTAATTGTTACATCTGTATAAAGATTGGTAATTCAAATTATTATAGCCAACTGTTAAAATATTACTTACATTTTACAAGTTAGTTATCCATTAATATGTGGTACTTACTGTACTGGGAGGTTGACTTTGTAGTATACTATTTATATTTTCACCGTGAGTGTAAGATGTCATGCTTCCATCTTTCAAGGATATCAGGGATTGTTCACTTGGCAGTGCACACTTGTTCTGTTCAAAGTGTCTGGGAATCTGGATAAATTAAAAATGTGACATCATTATCTGGAAAAGGATGGTGGTGTAGTGATTAGTGCTTCTGCCTCACAAATTTAATTTTGGGGTTAAATCACGGCCCAGACTTTGAGAAATCTGTGCTTTCCTATCATGTCTGTGTGTGGTTTCCTTCCCCATTCCAGGTGACAGGACTGTGCCTTGTGAAGAATGCATTCATGTTTACCTTATGATGAAGCCAGTTTAGGTCCTGGACTGAAGATAAATGGAGGGCTTATACGTTCATACTTTATAGGGCACACAGTCATGTATGTACCCCCACTCACTCACACAGGGTTAATGCTGATTCATGTTTGCATTGTGAATATGGTTGGTGAAGGGCACTTTGTGATTTTGCTTTTTATGAAAAAAAGCTTACAGCCTCACAGGGCATGTATGGCAATCTCACAGGGCATGGATGGCAATCTGTTTAGTAAGAACTAAAGTTCAAACTGTTTAACAAGAAATAGCTGATATAAGCCTCTGAATTTTTCCCATATATTGTCAATTAGTCTTTTTAAAAGTATTTCTATGTCTTGTGGACAAAAATAATTTTCTTTTCTTACATTGGTACATTGGCTATGAATAATAGCAGAGATTAACATTCTGCAAAGTATGTATAACCAGAATACCACTTCTTACATTTATGAATCACAAACATAATATTATTATATGCTTACCCAAGATTGTGAACAGTGGCTGCTTTGTTCTTGCAGTGGAGAAACCATAATGCCAGATGCATCAGAAATGGAAACTGAACAGGCTGTTCCATCAGTCTGGCTCTTGGGTGCAGTAGGCATTTGGCTGTTTTTCAGTGTTGATGGTGTAACTGGTGGTATAGGGATCATTTGTGAAAGTGTATTATCGGGAATATAATTTCCAGCATTTGAAAGCGGCTGCTCCTTTGAAGTAGATTCAGGTTGCATCTGACCGTGAAACAGGTTGGTGTCCACATTTACCAGACATGAGCTGGTGCACTGACACCTGGGATTGGCTGATTTCTGTGCCCACACTGGACATGGCATCTGTATTTGTGGAAGAAACAACGCAGGTTAGATTTTGAAAAGTAATCTACAGTATCTTATCATGGTATGCAACCACTAAGCACCCACAAAGATCTTCATTAAAATTACAATACACAGCGAAGATCACACAAACTGTAATTACTTTTCAGAATATAAAATTTGCCTAAGCAATTAAACTTGAAGAACAAATGTAATACGAACAATGTAAAATGACTGAACAGTTATCTTCGATTTTTAAAACAGAAATCAAATATAACATAATTATACCAATAGCAAAATAAAATACTCGGCAATACTTAAAAAGTTGTTTTTTTTTAAAAATCGATTGAGATTTGAATTTTTAACTGGAAAAAAAAAAGTTTTTTTATATTAAACCAAACCTGACAACTGTTGTAGTGGGGAAAGGTGTAAAAATGCTGAACAAAGTTTGTTGACACTGAGTTAAAAGAAGAAGGGGGGCAGCCATAACACATTTCTGCAACAAAAAAAAAAAAGATTATTTTTTTCAAAATATTTCAGAAAGCGACCTCAGAGGTTGCAATGCTTAAAGCATATATTAATATATATTAGCTTTAATAAAAATAATAATTTTCCAAATAAAAATGTCCATGACATATATATATAGCCATCAATTATCTATGTCAATTTTTTCCGTTATTATACAGCCATCCATTATCTATGTCAATTTTTTCCGTTATTGAGTTGTAGGACGCTGTAGCATCACAAAAGCATCACTTGCAAGAACCTACCTTGAATTATGCAGGTATAAGAATATTACGTTATATAGTTTTTAGAATGTCGAAAGCAAAAATGTTATTTAGTAATCAATACATTTAAAAACTCCAAAAATATAATAAAGTGTAATATAACCAAAATAGTTCAGCAGTACCACACTTGCTTGCAGCATCTGACTACTGCTACAGTCTTGGGGCCAGTTTATACTTCACGCTCAGAGCGCGTACGCCCACGCATCATGGCTGCCACATGTTTCCAGCGTTCATTTGACGCGTCCTCAGAGCACGTCCTCGGAAATTAATGCGACATGTGCACGAGTTGCAGTACCAGCAAAAACTCAGGGGGGTGCAGTGTGAGTGTGTTTACTATCTAAATGTGACAGCAAGCCGCTTTGCACATCCTACAGGATCACGGTGCGCACTTCAATGTTTGATGAATGGTTCGATGTGGTAGAAGCAAAATGCCAACATACAAATGAATTTATGGTGCTTTTATATTCAAGTGTCCCTTATTTCCCAACGTAGTGAGACAATACATTTTAAAGTTCTCACATCTTCTGTGCCATCTTTTTTTTCACCTTCACAACAGCATCACAATGTATGGCAGCATATTTGAGCCACAGAGAAAAAAAAAATTGGGGACACAGTCAAAATATCTATTTTGTGATTAAAGTGGAAATTTCAGTTTTAATCTTGAAATGTTCACTTTAATCTCGTAGTTTATTTTATCATTAAAGTAGACCGTCGTAAATGTCATCCTAAAACTGACCCAGTTGTTAATCACTATGTGCTTCTGAGGCTTCTTCCTGACCTGACAGCAGTTATCACCACACACAGAACAATTACATTTATGGTATTCCAGCTCTCTGCATATTTAGAATCCTTAGATTTATACTTGATATCACTTTCACGATGAAATGCATTAAAATATGTGTATTACATTTTACAGATGATAAATCGTTAATTTAAATAATGAATATTGTTAATAATTACACATGTAGGGAGGCACAGTGGTGGCGCTGCTGCCTCACAGTAGGAGTCATGTACCTGGTGTTCCCTCCCTGAAGTTTCCATGTTTTCCTGGTGGGTTTCTACAGTGTGCACTGGGTTTGGGGATTTGGTGATGCTGAAATGACGCTAGTGTGTATGTGTGTGTGCTTGTATTCACCTTGCAGTGAGCTGATGGCTCCATTCAGGGCTTGTTTTCTGCATCATGCCCGATGCTTGCTGGAATGGGCGCATCCCTGGATTGATGGTTTTAATCATTAAACACCTTTTCAGAGATATTGTGGCAAGGAAAGGATGTTTTGGGTAATTCACAACACAGCAAAGCCAAACGTTTTCTAACCATGATGATATCTCACACTGCCGCCTGGTGGAATCTTCCAGATTTGCGTAAAGTAGGCACGCAAGTATAAACAGTACAACGCTTGTATAGCAGAAGCATCCACAGGCACACATGTCGCGTCGCATGAAGTATAAACTCAGCCTTAGTAAGCATGCAGTCTCCTGTTAAGCTACCTGAGTCTTCCAAATTTTCCTCCTTACCATCAGCAGGATTATTCCTTTCCTTTATTCTCTCAATAAAATCCCACAAAATAATCATCAGTTTGCACGGATTTAGTAATAAAATACAGCATACATTAACATAGTAACACAATTAGGTCATATCAATGCACCTGGCTTAAATTATTTAAAATAATGAGACAACTACCTGGTCATTTTTGATAAAATATTAGAAGTTACATTTTAATGCTGATATAAAAGTAGATATAAAGGATATACTGTATAAGTTTAAAGAATAAAAAAGTCTTTAAATGTGGTGTTATACTAAATAACAAACAAAAAAATGTACTGCATGAAACTAAATTTTAAACATCTCACACACCACTATGAGATAATTCCATTACTTTCTCTTTTAAATGGATAGTGCTGTGATTTGTTGTTCTTCCATTTTTTAACTAATATCACACTGTGATACACATAAGACATGAGGAAATACCTTTTAAGCAAGATGCTGGATGCAGCTGGGCTGATGGAATTATACACCAGTCGAAATTTTGGTCCATGGTTCTTGAAGAATCCAGCTGTGCATGTTGTGGCCTGGAAATGAATTGCATGGTGTTTGAAGCTTGTGGAAGGAATTTTTCCATATGAGAAACTGGGGTGCCATGCTTGGAGAAATATCTGTCATTCTCTCTCATGTAAGCCTCAGGACTGTTTGACCACATGGGCTGTAAAACTGGATCCTCCTCAAGATTTTTCTTGCATTGTAAACCGATTTGGTTTGCTGGAGATTCAGATGGATGGAGAGGTTGATGAACCTGCTCAAGATCTGGAGAAATTGAAAACAAATCATTTTTTTATATCAAGACACAGCTGCATTCACCAATATTTTATCTACTCACAAACTCTGATTTTCAGTTGTTTATTTAAACATGGTTGATGAGGGGATTATGATCTAATCAGTATTACATTATAACAACACTTGTCTTTAAAGACAAGTTAAAAGAAGACATTCTGCAAAGAAAAAAACACATCAAGTAAAGCTAAATAAAGAATTTACATGCAACAGCTTCAGGCACAAATGAGCACAGCTAACAGAAATACCAATTTTGTATATTTCAGGTTTAGCATTAATGACAACAGACTAATTTTGGTGTTAGCATGTGAATTTTTTTAGAGCTACTATTCCATTCCTCTGTCTAATGCACTCTGTGGTTTGTTACAATACTTCACTAGTAAAATACCTATTAAGTAAAGATGGACCTAAATAAAATTCAATTAAAGGTAAATCATCTGGGCTATTCATTCAAATAACTTGAGTGATGTGAATGTGCAAAGTTCAATAATGACTGGGTCTCAGAGTCCAACTTTTATGTAGCTAGTGTGATGAACGGTCGGGTCCCATGCCCGGCCGGGATGCCCCTGCTACTTATGTTCCGGGGGAGCAACCATGGGCAATCCAATACCTCCCCCGGGATGCTTGGTGGCAGCCTCCCTGGCCAACGGTGGTTCCCCAACCTCCCGCAGGGCTCCATGGGAGATGGAGTCCTCCACAGCTTGGTTGGGGCCCGGGGTGGCTGCTAGGGGGGGCTGTCTGGATGCAGCAGCCCGGCTGGACGAATCTTCAGCCCCACCTGGAAGTGCAATTAGGGCCAGGTGATCAAGCACCTGGAACGCTTCCGGGTGGGCTATAAAAAAGGCCAGCCACCACCACTCGAGGAGCCAGGGTTGGGAGGAGGAGGACTAAGCTTGAGGAGGAGTGGTGGTAAAGGAGAGAAGATTGTGTTGGTGTGGGAATTGTGCTTTTGTGGGACTGTGTTGGGCCTGTGGGACACGGGGAAGGCATGCCCCACGGCTGAAGAGAAAATAAACGTCTGTGTTTAAGACATACGGTGTCTGTCTGTGTCCGGGGCCTGGTCTTCTACACTAGTTGGGCCCATACTGCAGCAAACTCTTACACTGTTTGACTGACACAGCCTAACCAGTGTAGCACCCTCATTCATGGAGAATGTTTTGTTTCACTTGTTCATCTTAGCTGACAAATTGCTCTCATTACCAGAGTTTTGGATTTTAAAGGTGACAGGCTGAAACCTCCCTCTGTACTTATTTTGGTTTACCCCAATTCATTATTAATTTTTTGATGCTTTCCTGATATAATCTTTTATTTTTGCCCTCCTGCAACACTTTCCATCTAAAATGAGCAACACAAGTAGTACAGTGGTGGGTTAATTGTCGGATTATGGTGTTTTATTTATTTAAGTGTGTAATTATTCAACCACACAGGAGAGGTTAATTTTTTTACTGCTGTTTATTGCTCAAACTCTGCATGCTCAACAAGGCTTTGTAATATTTGGCAGGTCTGTGATTGGTGTAAAGTCTTCAGCTGGGAATGTTAACTAATGATGGAATTTACGAGATTCATTAAATTCATTACACAATCAATAAAATAACTGGATGAATCCCAAAATTTTATTCTGTTTCTAATTGGAGTACCCTCTTTTAAATCCTGTTATGACTTGGATGAAGATATGCTTTGGATGCATCCAATATCCAAAACATGTTTTTCCAGCACACAGATAATAAACATTTACTGTGTATATACTGGCAACTGTATTCACAAAGCGTGAACCCAACAGTGTAGCACCAATCCACCACACGGCACCCTTCTGTGCAGAAAGCAGGCCAGTTTCAGAGTGTTGTCAATGCATTCACTGAGTGCTACAAGTTTAACTGTGGTCCTTGAAGTATGAAGCAGTGAAACCTCAAGCCCACAGCTCAAAGCCTTATCTGGAAATACTAATACAGGATGTAATAAACATGAGCAATTTCAAAGTTTAACCATGGAAGAACAGTTTGGCATAAAATTGTGGAATTTCAAAATAAATGCATTCTAAAGGGTTACGGGGGTCTGCTGGAGCCAATCCCAGCCAACACAGGGCACAAGGCAGGAACAAATCCTGGGCAGGGCGCCAGCCCACCGCAGGACACACACACTCATACACCCACACACCAAGCACACACTAGGGACAATTTAGGATCGCCAATGCACCTAACCTGCATGTCTTTGGACTGTGGGAGGAAACTGGAGCACCCGGAGGAAACCCATGCAGACACAGGGAGAACATGCAAACTCGACGCAGGGAGGACCTGGGAAGCAAACCCAGGTCTCCATACTGCAAGGCAGCAGCACTACAACTGCGCCACCGTGCCGCCCTCCTCTATTTACATTTATAGAATTTATAGAAAAACACATAAACCTTTGCTTTCTTTCCTTAACCAATTGTGCAGATACCCAGACAATCCCAGGTACTTTGTTTAAAATAAAATGTACATGGAAACCTGCAGAATAAGCTACATGTTCTACAATAAAGCATCCATACTCTTTTTAAAAATATGAAAACATTTTTTTGCATTTTTTCTGCAATAAGATGCTGCAGATGTTCTATCAGACGGTTGTGGCGAGTGCCCTCTTCTACATGGTGGTGTGCTGGGGAGGCAGCATAAAGAAGAAGGACGCCTCACGCCTGGACGAACTGGTGAGGAAGGCAGGCTCTATTGTAGGCATGCAGCTGGACAGTTTGACATCTGTGGCAGAGCAACGGGCACTGTGCAGGCTCCTGTCAATCATGGAGAATCCACTTCATCCACTGAACAGTATCATCTCCAGACACAGGAGCAGCTTCAACGACAGACTGAGGAGATCGTTCCTCCCCCACACTATGCGACTCTTCAATTCCACCCAGGGGGGTGGGGGTAAACGTTAACATTATACAAAGTTAATTTAATATTGTTTCTTTATCAGTATGCTGCTGCTGGAGTATGTGAATTTCCCCTTGGGATTAATAAAGTCTATCTATCTATCTATCTATCTATCTATCTATCTATCTATCTATCTATCTATCTATCTATCTATCTATCTATCTATCTATAACATTAGCAAGATTTAAGAGGAAAATGGTTAAAAGACACCAAAGCTGTTACTCAAAGTAGGAGGCGCAGATTCATTATTTAAGTTCCCTCATTTTAAAAAAAATGCCAAGTGTGAATACAAGGTCAAGGACAGAATCCTAATGACCAAATATGTATTTGTATTTATCATTACAGCTGTTGAGCATGTAAGAGCGTATGACAATTAATGTTGATTAGAAAATTAATGTAAGAGAAGGCTACAATTAAGGTGGCAACCAAAAAAAAATGTTTTAATATTTTTAAAAAGTGTATGGATGCTTTATTGTAGAACATGTAGCTTATTCTGCAGGTTTCCATGTACATTTTATTTTAAACAATCTAAAGTACCTGGGATTGTCTGGGTATCTGCACAATGGGTTAAGGAAAGAAAGCAAAGGTTTATGTGTTTTTCAAATGGTGGCTCTCCTGTAACTATTGGCTGTCCCACCCGTCATCTACACTTCTCTCTATCAATGTTTCTGCCTTCATAAGTTAATAAGTTTTTTTTGGGGGGGGGGGGGTCTGATTGGATTCCAGAATTGCTGTAATGATAAACACTGTCATGTCTGACTCATCCCCTTAAATCAAGGTGGACAGTTCGTAGTGCTTAAATTATTAAGAAAAGCTGCCATGACAAACAGCCATTCTTTGATTTTATTTTGTGTTGCACTGCATTTCCAGTCTCAATTAACAGCAACTAGCAAAAGTGCAACAAATTCCCTTTTATATTACAGTAGAAAGAAGCAGCATATGGCTTTCCCGGGTAAGTAATGTTAAGCTCTGGTCATTTTTGTCTGCTAGTCAAGCTTTTAACCTGTTTGGATGTTTCACTTGCTCTGTGCCAGCAGATGGCACTGGTGAGCAAATTGTAGCACACAGGAAAAGAAAAAGTGAGTTCCAAAGTAGTCTGTCTTGTCAGTATGGTCCTCATAAAGAAGCTATAACTTTGAACTGATTTCATTGTTATTAGTTTTTTGTTTGTGTGACTGTACCTCAGCAACTAGCTCACTGTACTTTATGACTGTATTCCAAATACAAAATTACTGGTTACACTGTGTATCAATTAGCCAATTACACAGACACCACAAAATAATAAAGAACATGATACCCCTGTAGTTTCATGCCAAACTGGTATATCATTTCGGTAACTGGTTTGCTAAAATGCAGAGACAAGATTCCTGTGATCTTGTTGACATGCGAAGGCACAAGGAATGCATCTGATACCGAGAGGTTGGGAGCACGCGCTGATAGCATTTTGCTGCACACACCACACGATGATCCACTTGGATTGGGACCCGAGTTCAGGGGATGACACCTCAGCACCACAATGGAACAGTTTGAGGTTTTATACAGTGGCTGGAGTGCCAATCCTGCCACCAACCCCCAAGTTTTCCCTGTAATTTGGTGGACCTGCTTGTAGGGTTGGATGCAGAGTAATGTCATACCCACGGAGAAGCAATTGCAGGTTAAGGGCCTTGCTCAAGGGCCCAATGGAGTTGAGTCACTTCTGCTGTTTACATGATTCAAACCGGCAGTGTAGATCCCTAGCCTCAGACCCACCACTCTGCAATTGTTAGAAATTACATATTAAAAGATTTTTTTTAAATGTATAATTGATCAGATATTAAATTGCATAAATAAACAGGAGCTCAGATGTAATGGAAGTAAGTTATGCCTCTCATCCTCATGGCAAGTCCTGCTTTCAGGGAAACAGCTAAATGGGAATAGAAAGTGCAGCACTGTGACAGTTTATTTAATAACACCCTGCTACCAACAAATCTATCCCAGAACAATAATCATTGTCAATCATTTTCTATACATCAGCGACCACTATGGTTATTGTGAAAATAAAATAACAACAATTAAACAAGCAAACAAAAATACTCTACCTTGGTTTTCTAGTCTTTCTTTTTCTGAGAATTCAAAAGAATATGAAAGGTACTTCCGCTTCTGGCTGGGTTGCCGACATGTTACCTCAATTCCTGCTTTTAGTTTGGCTTTGTTAACACCAGTCAGTCTCTTCACATTGACTAATAACTCCGGGTGTCCTTTCTTGAAGTTTGGGTGCAGGTAATAATGAAATGCTCCATTTGTAATTCTGTGGTTTCCCACTGCATTATCATGCTTGGCTGTATGAAGAACTGCTTCATCTACAATAGAATACAAGTCCTTGCAAGCAGATCCATTAACTGCTTTGATGTCTCTTCCAAATTTACCACTCTGAGAAAGACTTCCAGAGTTCATAGGAAGCTTTCGAAATCCATAAAGATTCATCTGTCGAATAAAACTGGTAAAGTTGGAGGTCTTGAACCCGTCTGAGGATTCCACTGAAAACTTGACTGGTGATAAAAGTTCACTTTCAAACAGCTTCTGATGAATGACTACCCCTTCAGCATTGGGATTCCAGTTTATGGACTGGATGTCTGGATTATTCACCAGTCGCCATAGTTTAGCTGGGAAGTTATTAGGGCTGATAGGTATGGAAAGTAAGTTTTCACCTATCACTGGGTGGCTGATGGGTACTGGCATCACCACTGTAGAGAAAAAAATTCAACATTGTTCATAAGAAATTAAACACAATAAAAATGTTCATTATAAAGAACATTGTTTCCATTACAAGGTTGCAGGTAACTAAAGACTACCTGAAAGAACAGGACACAAAGCAAAGCCCAGTACTTCAAAAAAAATTCCAGTCCGTTGCACAGTACACTCACGCACACATGCACACACACATTCTGTCAAAACGTATCCTGAAACAGCTCAAGACTCTCCAGAAACACTCCACTAATATTATCTGTAGGACAGCAGTACCAATCATGACCTCTCCATGCTGTTCAAAGGATGACAAAGTCACAGTCGAATCTTAGTTGGTGTCTGCAAACTATTAAATTAATGGTAAGAAAAATATTTTCCTACCTTTATTTATTAAAATAACTATGTACTTTAAGAAAAGTGAGGCTTTTGGTGGAGTAAATTACTAATTACAAACTATCATCCTCCACACTGCATCACAATGCTTTTATGATTAGATTACATTTAGCTTCCTGTATGTCACATTCTCAATATACTGTAGACCATCTTTAGCCTAGAAAACAAATTCATTCCACATAAACTAATAACTTCCTTTTTCCTGATTCATTTTACTATTAGAGAAAGGAAGGTGCATTCACAATAGAAGTCTGTAAACCTCAATTACTCAGCTACACAAAAACTATAAAGAACAGCAGACCTTGCATTGCAGAATAACAAATGTTCAGTCAAGGACTTTGAACAGTCTTTGCTATTACCTCACTGTGCCCAGTAAAACTCAAAAGTTAATGTTCTTTACATACAGTTTATTAATTCAACAGAACCATTTAAAGTATTTGTTAGAGCTATGATTTTGACTTAGCATCCAGAAAATAAAAAATGGATGGTCATTTTAGCCTGGCAATTTCAAATTGATGTGATAGCATTTTTTGTGAGCTAAAATAGTTATTATGATCAATCAGCTCTCAACGTTTAGACACTGCAGCTCTTTCATCCTTCTGTAGGACACTCTGCAGTTTTTGTATATTATCCACAGAGAACTTGCTGCTTTTAATACATATAATGTATATTCAAACTAGTTTATTAATCGGTGTTGCTATCTTACTGGGATTGCTCTCTTTTTCAGATCCTATTTGGTATATTCAGCACATTGCTTGCATATTTTCTATGTTTATATATCGGTTGGCCTTAGGGATTCCACTGATCTCTCAAGTCCAAATAAACAACAGTGTGACTATAAATTGAGGTGGGTGAGTGTGCATGGATTTGGGACTGGGCTGACCACTGCCTGACACTTATTGGCAGCTGAGAGTTGCATTGGTTCAGGCTGCCAACACTCATAATCATGAAAAGAGGCAAATTTTGAAACTTATTTCAAGTTTCAGGGCGATAAAATGATAAGTAAAATGGAACAAAATTTCTGTGTTGGATTGTTATATGTACTTATGAATACACAGCTCTTTTTTCTTGAGTGGTTTTGCTTTAAATACGTAAATTTTATAGCATTTTACAATGGTTATAACAGTGGCAGGTTTAATTTGAATCAAGTTAATTCAATTTTAGTCATTATCTCAACAGTATCACATCCTGACCCACAAACAGAGATTGAAAATGGTCAAATTCCTCTTAGTATCTTAAGGGATAATTAAAACAAGTAACCCTTTTGAACCCTCAAAATCATAAATATTAATGCTATATTGGGAACGTGTAAGTTTGTCAAGTTAGACAATCTGTGCATTAAAAATGTTATTTTTTTCAATAGAAATTAAGTAATCATGGTCAATCTACCCTACTAAAGGAATACAACTCCCAATTATCAATATGCATCTTTTAATTACCTCTTGTTCTTTGTAGTCATCACAGAGAAAACAAATTTAATCTCAAATTTTTATGGAAAACAGGGATAACAACTTTCTCACACAATTGACTTTGAAGAAGGCCAAAAATCAAGAAAAGCAAACAATATTAAAATGTTCATGAAAAAAAATCTCGAGTTACTCATGTCACATGATCCACATGTTAGTTATCCAGCCACAAGGGGGCTCCACCCCCTGCTCGCTTCGCTCACCTACCCCCGGCGTTGGGCATCCTGAAATACATTAGTCGAGCTTGTTCGTTTTGGAGCCGTGCCCACTTTGCCCGCGGCATTTCAGACGCGCGTTGTAGGCACCTGCGTTCATTGATTTTATCCAGGCGGGCTCGTGTTTGTATATCCGTCAGTCGAGCTCGTTCATTTTGAACCCGTGCCTGCTGTGCTTCTGCAGTTTCAGACGCGCGTTGTAGGCGCCTGCGTTCATTGATCTTATCCAGGTGGGCTCGTGTTTGTATCGTTGAGCTCTATTGTGTTTGAATTTGGTGTAAAGCGTTCAGCGGTTTGTACAATCCCAAGCAGCACATTATTCCTAACTTCACTCCGCAGTAGTGCCACTCACAATATGGTGGTGACGCCTGCGCCTTCACTCCGCAGTAGTGCCACTCACAATATGGCGGTGACACCTGCGCCTTCCGTACTATGTCGGGTTTCACTATGCTGTGTAGGCGCCTTTGCCTTTCGTACTTTCCCGCGCCTTCCGTACCATCTTTGTGGACCTGTGGGGCCTCCATAGCCTCTTCCGTTTGAATCCGGGCTGCAGGGCAGAATCCTCTTTTTTGTGTGGCTGTGTCGGTAGTCGTTAGCTATGGGCGAGTTGTTGCTTCATTTCTCATTCACGTCAGTGGAGCTCTTTTGTTTTTGGGCCGTGACTCCTTCGTGCGCGGTGGATACGACTACGCTTGCGGTTTATGAGACATGCGCTGTACGCGCCTGCGCAGTACGTCTCATGGTCCCATCGCCGTGTACCTGCGTCAATGCCATCCGGTTTACCATTCTCGGTTAGTAATATCGATTTTGCCATTCGTACTTTCCCGCGCCTTCTGTACCCTCTTTGTGGACCTGTGGGGCCTCCGTAGCCTCTTCCGTTTGAATCCGGGCTGCAGCGCAGAATCCTCTTTTTTGTGTGGCTGTGTCAGTAGTCGTTAGCTATGGGCATGTTGTTGCTTCATTTCTCATTCACGTCAGTTGAGCTCTTTCGTTTTTGGGCCGTGACTCCTTCGTGCGTGGTGGATATGACTTCGCTTGCGGTTTATGAGATGTGCGCTGTACGCGCCTGCGCAGTACGTCTCATGGTCCCATCGCCGTGTACCTGCGTCCATGCCATCCGGTTTACCATTCTCGGTTAGTAATATGGATATGCACAAAATGGTCAAAACACACATATTTCTTGATAAAATATTGTTAAATAAACACTCCTGGAAAACCAGAGTACTGCAATGAACTGTGAAATCGTCACAAAATTGGATTGAGCAACGTGAATTGAATATGTATTAGAGGGTCCTCAATTTAAAGGCACAAATTCATTTCAAACTAATTTACATTGTTAAGTAAAGATTAATTGATTAAATCAAGGGCATAACACATTGGGGCATCTTTCACCTCATTATCCATAGAACCTAGTTCACTTACTGGCTGGGGAACCCCTCTGGTATTTATCTTGAAGTGTGCCAATTCCAATGAAGGGACTAAAAATAAAACACTTTAGGGACATACAATATATGCTAGAAGTAAACAGTCACTAAGCTAATAGTACATTCTTCTTACTATTACTATTACAATCAAAATAGTAGCCTCTGTAAATACAATATGATCAATTTGGTTAAAAATAAAGGGAAAGCTTTTCTAAAATAATAGAGTGGATTTTTAGGTTATTTGGATATTATGATTTACAAAACCTCACAACATATACTGTCTATATATTGTAGTAGTTATGTTAAAATTAGACATTGTAGTGTATTTACAATTAGTTCACGAAAACAGCTGTATGAGGCGAACGCTGTAAATATCAATTTTATTTTCCAATAGAACTAATGATTATACCCGTAGGTTAAAATAAGATTTGTCCAAAGTAAAAACCATCCATCTATACACAGGGTGGGGCATTAAGATCTCCCACATTTCGAGGGAGAACTGTGTGTGCAGTAGTGGGGGTTGAGAGGTGGGGTAGGTCTCATTCGGTAGGTAAGGCTCTACCATTTTCAGTACCCATCATGAGTTGGACTGGTGAAAATCAGGGCTTTGTTGTTCAAGCATACCATGAGAATAACCGTTTTGTGATTGAGACGCAGGGAGCGTTCCGTACATGCTTCGTGTTCGGTCGAAATGCATCTGTACAAGATTGGAAAATGATTTTGATATGGATTTCTAACCTTCGGGCAACTGAGTCCACACTGAAAAGAAAATCACCTGGCAGGCCTAGTACAGAACATGTGTGGTTTCAACAGGACGGGGACACAGCTCACACAGCACGACATTCGCTCGGGAGTGTTGAGGGAAATGTTCCCTGGGCATTTGATCTCTTTAAGTGGAGACGTGGGAGATTTAAGCCCATGTGACATTTTCCTTTGGGGATACCTAAAAGAAAAGGTTTTCAAACATCATCCCCGATCTCTTGAGGATTTGAAGGAAAGGATCAGACAAGAAATCAAAGACATTCTGCCTGAGATGACCCAGAGAGTGATGGAGAACTTCTGGGAACATCTTCAGCAATGTATTGCCAACGACAGCCGCCATTTGTTTGATATAATTTTTAAAACCCATTAAAACAAAATTGTTTTTATGTACTTTTCAGAAATATATACAAATTTTATTTAGATAGCTTCTTTTATTTTTTATACCCCTTCAAAATGTGGGAAATCTTTATGTCCCAGCCTGTATATTGACGAGTCTGGCAAATGCAGCACACTGCCATTAAGGGAAAACATCTAAAAATGAAACTCAATTTACAAAACCTCTCCAAACGGACAGCAACTGAAATCACTGAAGTAAGGCCTAGCATAGGCACCGAATCATAGTAAGCTTCAAGGCTTGATGGAATTATATTAACTTTCTCAGTACCGACGCTTATGTTGAATTATGTATGTTAAATCACTGAGATCTGTTTTACTCAAGTTTTAACATATTTTGATTTTTTAAGTATATACTGTAGTTGTGACATAATTTATTAGTGTGCTGTTAGTGCATTATAATTTCAAATAAATACTTTCAAAAGACATAATTTCTACTAGTTTAGTTATGCTTTTTAAAAGCCCTTTGACAGCACTATATCATTTTTAGAAATACTAGCATAAATAATGAAAACTAATATCAATATTCCAAAATGATAGGCAAACACAAACCAAGACTTATGGTTCAATAGTTTATATTACCAACAAAAAAAATACCATCAAAAGTCAAAAGAAAATATCAAAATATTCAAAACTGTAATCAATACAACATTGTTACGTAATAAAATGCACCAAATAACAAACAGTCCAGAAACTATTGGTCTACAACTGCTGGTAAAGAGCTGCAGTGACATTTTCTGCTGCTGCTCTGCTAAAAGATGCACGTCCCTCATGTATTTGGAAGTGTGCATTTGTCATAAAAATGTCAGACACAAATTGCCAGGTTTATATATCTTCTACCATATAATAAATCACTAAGATCTGTGTATGTGTCCAGTCCCTCAGAGCAGTCGGATTAGTCACTTTTGCTTCGGTAACATGATTGAAAGATGTGCGTGTGTGAGACATACGAGGAGGATCAAGGACATAGGAGGCATAGGGTAGTATAAAACTGGACAGGAGGCAAGAAAGGTGCCACAGAAATAACGAAAGAGTCTGACAAGCATATTTAATGGAAACACACTCAAGACTGGGAGTGGAGGTCAAGACAGGTTCAGACACACCCAGATACCGAGAAAATATGCTGAAGGCACATGTATAGCACGAGACAGCAAATATTTTACAACTACAGTATACTATTGCCTATTTTAATTTCAACAGATACCATGGCTAGTAATATACTGTATAAATTAAACATAAACTAACACTATTCAGATAGGCTGCAGCAGTGTAAAATGGCCTGCATACGTGGTTGCATCCATAAATGATGTGCACATAGTGACAGAACAGACCATTATTCAGCTTGACAGGAACTGAGGTGGCTTTTCATTTCCTCAATGCATGTACAGCAGTATTTGTTTAATAGAGAACCATTCTTTTTCTGTTGTACATGTTACTAACATAAATAATGAAAACTACTTAAATATTGTAAAACATGAGGCATACAGAAAATAATATTTTCAAAAAAACACCTGCCAAGAAAAATCAAAAGAAAACAATTATTTCCAAATATTTCCGTAATTTCCAGGATTTACAATGTGTTTAGTTCTTTATGTTTCGCAGTTACGCGTTTATATCTATGACCCTACATGAACGGACTATTACGAGTTGCATCATTCGAAAGGGCCGTGCTCCTCTACGCAGGTGATGTTACCAGGCAGGGATATGAGTATTAGGCCTCTGTTATTAACTATTCTTTATTTCACACCAAAGTATTTGGAAAGAATATCTGTTAGCAATGTGCGCAAGATTATTTCAGAGTAAACGATGGTAAACGCTTCCAGACCTCCGCACAGCCAATTAAAAAACGTACACCACTTTTTTTGCAATTTCCTAGGAATGGTCTAAAAGATCTTCTGAATTAAGGCCTGACAGAAAACAACGTGTTACAAACGAGAGTTTAAAAAAATAAAAAGGTTTAAAGGAGCCTATTCAGATTTCAACGTACGTAATTATCCAAAACTCCTAGATTATCTAACGAAACTTAACCCAAAAGTAACTATGATTTTGTTAGTATATAGAGTTCTTTCTTTCATCAACAACTAGAAGATATATTCTGACATAAGCACCACTATTCGTACTTGAACTCTGGGCACGAAACTCGTGTATTCACCAAAGAATTAAAAATCAAATACATAGAAGAAATGAATATTCGTTGTCAGGTAGATCCATTTCGGGTAGATGCGCTTTGCAGTTGCACCCAAAACTTACCACCAGACTGACGCGGGTTGAAAACGGGCTTGTAACTGTGCAGACTCTTCATTGCATTGATACAGGACGACCCAGTGAAAGAGATGTGACCGGTGAGCAATCCAGCCTATGAATGTAGGTGTCCCGCTATATCACACAATTAAAAACGTGAAGCCATCGAGGAACTGACGTAATCGGTTGCCAAGTTTCCAGAGTTTTGTATTGTAGCCCCGTCTTAAAGTCAGCGCAACACAAGTTAACAAACTTTTCCTGTGTAACTGTGGCAAAGGTGTCTGATTTCCATATCTAGCGAAAGCTGATCAATTCACTTTGTAAGTCTCCTTTTACTTGCGACATTCCGCAACATCGCTCAAGCGACATCCACCCGTTCCAAGGTGATCTGTCACGGTCGAGACTCAGTTCAACACAAGTTGTTTTGTAAGCTACAAATTCGAATTAATGACTGACGATGCTGCTAGCACAGGAGTAGGGCATTCTCGAGTTTTAAAAAATAAAAGTCAAAACTCGCCTGAATCTCGCAGTCACTCATACAGTGTGGCGTGGGGCTGAAGGAAAAACTCGCCAAGCCTTTCACTCGGGTTGCGGGAAAACTAGCCAAACCTTTCACTCGGGTTGCGGGATTATTTTTTTAATCGTTTACATATTTTACTTGTGTCCACACGACAATGAATTTGGTGGATAAACATGATCGCTGTTGGCAGTTCGTTACAGGCCAACACTACATCGGTCTCACAGAAAAGTGCAGTTTTACAAGCCAGTCACAGGTTTAACATTACAGCGGTCAGTAACAAGCAAATATAAACGTTTACAAAGTTTGACAAAAAAATCGTGCCTGCCTAGGGCTGTCTATACTGGACTGAACTCACAAATTAGCCTAACCCGTTGGTTGAAAAAGTATGCAATCTTTTGTGTCTTATTTATCTTAACTGGGGAAGGGCGGATAGTGGCTAAACGAAACCGCGCTACGAGGCTGAAGTTGCCTACTTAACTCGCATCTCCCGTTCCACCTTAAATTCTGCTGAGTTAGCCAATAGATGATGCTGAAAACCTGTTCTTGAACATTCTATATTAAATTCCAAACTGAAACATCAATTGCTATTGTCCTTTCTTTTGCACTTTTTCTCATAATAATGACACGGGCATATACTGTATAAATTGATACGTTTCACTTACTACATACATGCTGTTGTGAATGAAAGTTTACTGTGTAATTTATTTGCGGCCTTCTGAACATGACACCTATGAACATTTGGCCAACTGATACAGAATATTCTACTATGCTGCTATAGACTGTTCTTTTGTAGATCATATCACAATAACGACACTCTTACATGAAATGACATCTGTTCTACTACATATAAACTGTACTATGGAATTTTTCAGCTGTGGCCTTCTGAACATGGCACATATATTATGTTAGACATAGTACATTCTGCTTTATCATGGTGGACTTTTGTACACTGTCTCACAATAATAGATAGATAGATAGATAGATAGATAGATAGATAGATAGATAGATAGATAGATAGATAGATAGATAGATAGATAGATAGATACTTTATTAATCCCAATGGGAAATTCACATTCTCCAGCAGCAGCATACTGATACAATAAATAATATTAAATTAAAGAATGATAATAATGAAGATGAAAAAACAGACAATAACTTTGTAATGACAACAGGATATGAAGACATCTGTTCTACTACATACAGTATATGCTGACGTACATTTTTATTTGCAGTCCTCTGAACATAGCACATGTTAAAGTGTGGTCAACTGCAACAGCACATTCAGCTTTTGTGCACCCTCTCACAATGACACTGGGATATGAAAATACATGTTCTCCACTACATATATGCATATGTACAAGTCATTTGTAATGTGGATGTTTTTATCTTTGGCCCTGTGTACTTGGCAAATGGCAACATTTACTTTTATTTAATGCATGTTTTGCTTATCTGTCTTTGCCTTTGCTATTGATTAAAAAATATCTCACAATTTTGTCACTTTTGGTAATAAAAAAAGAGTAACAGATATATCATTTGCTGGACTTTCAAAATATTTTACTGAATTTTCTTTTCTTTTAGAAGCTTGTGAATGTGAATATGGCAGGTGTACATGAAAAGAAAATAGTGATTATTCAGTTAACCCTTGTATTATCTCACTGTATTTTCACAATGTACAATCATTTAATGATACATGTTATACTTTTCTATTCTCAAAATATAAAATATGTCACTTGTGTATTTTGTAATTGTCAATCTCTTAACATGGTTATACATAACAACAGTGGCTGGATCCTGAAGTGATGAAATTCAAAACAAAACAGTACAGTTCAAAGGGAAGATTAATTTGTACAAGTAATATTATAAAGCAGCATGTATCACTTCAATAAATTATGGAAAGATTAAGTCTCTATTTTGTCTCCAGGTTGTCTCTTTGCACATTTTAAGCATGTGCAAGACCCAGACTTAGCCCCACGTAGTGGACAAGTCTACATCTCTATGGGAATTTGACTGATAGCCACTGTAACAACCTTTTCCCATCCTTCCTCTGTAGCACTTTTCACTGAGAACCGGTTGGTTATGCAAGGAATGTTACTCCAAGGGTGATTATGTTATCTGCTTTAATGTTTGTATATTTAGTCTCTGAATATCAAAATATCTAGACATGCCTTGTTTTTTTTTTGTTTTCGCTTTATACAATTTCTTGTATTAGGAATTTGTTAGTTTTCGCATACCCCTTGGGGTCAGAGCGCAGGGTCAGCCATGGTACAGCGCCCCTAGAGCAATTACAGTTTAAGGGTCTTGCTCAAGGGCCCAGCAGAGAAGGATCTCTTTTGGCAGTGACGGGGATTTGAACCGGCAACCTTCTGGATATCAGTGCAGATCATTAGCCTCGGAGCCACCACTCCGCCCCAAACTTGTGATAGTAACTAAAAAAATGCCCCATTGATATACTGTACACACATAAAAGATACATTTGCTTAAGCCAGGTACATCAATGGTGTTTCCATCTTGGTACAGTCAAACTAAAAAATAAAGGTATAAAGAGCAATATATTGAGAGTATGAATTGTGTGAATGTATTTATAAAGAAATATTTATTGCAGATTCAATGTTTGCTATACAGTATACAATACTCTAAAAATAGTATTGTAGTTTTAGCAGTTTTCAGCAGTTTTTTAAAGTGCTCCACTGTATTAGCCCGGCGAATTCCTACTGGCAGGCTATTCCAGATTTTAGGTGCATAACAGCAGAAGGCCACCTCACCACTTCTTTTAAGTTTTGCTCTTGGAATTCTAAGGAGACACTCAGTTGAGGATCTGAGGTTGCGATTTGGAATATAAGACGTCAGACATTCCGATATATAAGATGGAGCGAGATTATTTAAGGCTTTATAAACCATAAGCAGAATTTTAAAGTCAATTCTGAAAGACACAGGTAACCAGTGTAGTGACATCAAAACTGGAGAAATGTGTTCGGATTTTCTTTTCCTGGTAAGGATTCTAGCAGCTGCATTCTGCACTAGTTGCAAACGATTTATGTCTTTTTTGGGTAGTCCTGAGAAGAGTGCGTTACAGTAATCTAGTCGACTGAAAACAAACGCGTGAACTAATTTCTCTGCATCTTTCGATGATATAAGAGGTCTAACTTTTGCTATGTTTCTTAAGTGAAAAAATGCTGTCCTAGTGATCTGATTAATATGCGATTTAAAACTCAGATTGCAGTCAACGTTTACCCCTAAGCTTTTTACCTCCGTTTTGACTTTTAATCCTAATGCATCAAGTTTATTTCTAATAGCCTCATTGTATCCATTATTGCCAATCACTAAGATTTCAGTTTTCTCTTTATTTAATTTGAGAAAGTTACTATTCATCCATTCTGAGATACAGGTTAGACATTGTGTTAGTGAATCTAGAGAATGGGGGTTATCAGGTGCTATTGATAAATACAGCTGTGTGTCATCAGCATAGCTGTGGTAGCTCAAGTTATGTCCCGAGATAATCTGACCTAATGGAAGCATGTAGATTGAGAAGAGCAGCGGATCCAGGATAGAGCCTTGTGGAACACCATATAGGATATCATTTGTCTTTGAATTATAATTACCACAACTAACAAAGAATTTTCTCCCTGCCAGGTAGGATTCAAACCAATTTAAGACGCTGCCAGAGAGGCCCACCCACTGACTAAGGCGATTCTTAAGAATATTATGATCAATGGTGTCAAATGCGGCACTCAGATCTAAGAGGATGAGAACAGATAAATGGCCTCTGTCTGCATTTACCCGCAAATCATTTACTACTTTAACGAATGCAGTTTCTGTGCTGTGATTTGTTCTAAAACCTGACTGAAATTTATCAAGAATAGCATGTTTATTGAGGTGCTCATTTAACTGCATAATGACTGCCTTCTCTAGAATTTTACTTAAGAAAGGTAGGTTAGAGATGGGTCTATAATTTTCAAGAGCAGAGGAGTCGAGATTATTTTTCTTAAGTAGGGGTTTAACTACAGCAGTCTTAAGACAGTCTGGGAAGACCCCATATCTAATGACGAATTTACTATGTCAAGAACATTATCAATTAGCACGCCCGATACTTCTTTGAAAAAATTTGTTGGTATTGGGTCAAGGGCACTGGTGGAGGGTTTCATTTGAGAAATTATTTTATGTAAATTAGGTAAATCTATCCTGGTGAAAGAATTTAATTTGTTTATTACTGAATACTGGGGTTTAGGAGGGTCCTTAGTGTTGGGGAGATATACTATGTTATTTCTAATATCATTAATTTTTTGATTGAAAAATACAGCGATAGCCTCACAGGTTTTACTGGAAGTTCTTAGGAGGCATTCCTTTGAGTTATCTGGGTTTAACAGATGATAAATCATCGAAAATAAGACTCTGGGATTACTAGCATTGTTATTTATAATCTTAGAGAAATAGCAGCGCCTCTCAAGACGGACTGTGTTATTGTATTCTGTTATTTTAACTTTTAATATTTCATAGTCAATAGTTAGTTTAGTTTTCCTCCATTTACATTCAGCTCTACGGCATGTTCTCTTTAAATCAGACACTCTTTGGGTCTTCCATGGTATAACAATGCTAGAAAATTTTTTAACTGTCTTTTCAGGTGCAACTAAGTCAACAGCAGCCCTCACTTTAGTATTAAATCTTTCCACCTTACTATTTACATTATCCTCGCTATTATACTTGGCACTATAAACGGACTGATTGCTTAGAATGTTTGTAAAACATTAAAAAACATTAAACATTAAAAAACTGCTGAAAACACATTATTTTAACATGGCCTTCTCATAACTTCACTGTAATTTAATCCTGATACTCTGTATATGCCATTCATTATAATAACTATTCATTCAGAATCTGTACTAACCCCTACTCTCTCTTCTGTTTCCTTTTCCGGTGTCCTTTTGGTGGTGGCTTGCGTCACCACCATCTACCCAAACACCATGATGTTCCAACAATGATGGATGGATTAAAAGCAGAAGTCTGTATGACCATCACCATCAAATGACTCCGTGAGAACCCTAACTACAAAAAGGACTATTTTCATTTATGTTAGGTAGAATGCCCAGGGGGGACTGGGCGGTCTCGTGGCCTGGAACCCCTACAGATTTTATTTTTTTCTCCAGCCGTCTGGAGTTTTTTTTTTGTTTTTTCTGTCCACCCTGGCCATCGGACCTTACTCCTTTCTATGTTAACCAATGTTGTCTTATTTTAATTTTGTATTTTGTCTTTTATTTTTCTTTTCTTCGTTATGTAAAGCACTTTGAGCTACTTTTTGTATGAAAATGTGCTATATAAATAAATGTTGTTGTTGTTGTAGTTTTAGTTTTAATTTTCTGATTCAGTTGTAATAATAGAAGTAATAATTTTGCCTCATGCACTTCGTTGTCAGTAGCTTCTACAAGATTGCCATACAATTGCTATCTGGGATTTTACAGAAGACACTGTTTTTGTTTTAAGGATAAGGTCTGTGAGCTGTGATGGGGTTGTATTTACATTACCTGGAAAACGCTATCTATAAGGTGCAATATCAATGATTGTGATTTCATTCAATAAAAGATGTTAAAATGTATACTAAAAGAAAGACAAATTAGTTACTATATTACGTATATGTAAAGTTTCAAGCATTTTGGGCACAATTGTTCTTTGATTCTATTTTGATCACTATTTTACAGGCATTTTAGATATTACCTGTTTTTATAATTTCAGTTATTCAAGCATGTCATTACTCCATCCATCCATTATCCAACCCGCTACATCCTAACTACAGGGTCACGGGGGTCTGCTGGAGCCAATCCCAGCCAAAACAGGGCGCAAGGCAGGAAACAAACCCTGGGCAGGGCGCCAGCCCACCACAGCATGTCATTACTGTTTTCAGTAATTATTTTCCTCATAAAATGTTTGAAGATACAGTTAGGTCCATAAATATTTGGACAGAGACAACATTTTTCTAATTTTGGTTTTGTACATTACCACAATGAATTTTAAATGAAACAACTCAGATGCAGTTGAAGTGCAGACTTTCAGCTTTAATTCAGTGGGGTGAACAAAACGATTGCATAAAAATGTGAGGCAACTAAAGCATTTTTTTAACACAATCCCTTCATTTCAGGGGCTCAAAAGTAATTGGACAAATTAAATAACTGGAAAGAAAATGTTCATTTCTAATACTTGGTAGAAAACCCTTTGCTGGCAATGACAGACTGAAGTCTTGAACTCATGGACATCACTAGATGCTCCTTTTTTATGCTCTGCCAGGCCTTTACTGCAGCGGCTTTCAGTTGCTGTTTGTTTGTGGGCCTTTCTGTCTGAAGTTTAGTCTTCAACAAGTGAAATGCATGCTCAATTGGGTTAAGATCAGGTGACTGACTTAGCCATTCAAGAATTTTCCACTTCTTTGCTTTAATAAACTCCTGGGTTACTTTGGCTGTATGTTTTGGGTCATTGTCCATCTGTATCATGAAACGCCGCCCAATCAATTTGACTGCATTTAGCTGGATTTGAGCAGACCATATGTCTCTGAACACCTCAGAATTCATTCGGCTGCTTCTGTCCTGTGTCACATCATCAATAAACACTAGTGTCCCAGTGCCACTGGCAGCCATGCACGCCCAAGCCATCACACTGCCTCCACTGTGTTTTACAGATGATGTGGTATGCTTTGGATAATGAGCTGTTCCACACCTTCTCCATACTTTTTTCTTGCCATCATTCTGGTAGAGGCTGATCTTGGTTTCATCTGTCCAAAGAATGTTTTTCCAGAACTATGCTGGCTTTTTTAGATGTTCTTTAGCAAAGTCCAATCTAGCCTTTCTATTCTTGAGGCTTATGAGTGGCTTGCACCTTGCAGTGCACCCTCTGTGTTTACTTTCATGCAGTCTTCTCTTTATGGTAGACTTAGATATCGATACGCCTACCCCCTGGAGAGTGTTGTTCACTTGGTTGGCTGTTGTGAAGGGGTTTCTCTTCACCATGGAAATGATTCTGCGATCATCCACCACTGTTGTCTTCTGTGGACGTCCAGGTCTTTTTGCGTTGCTGAGTTCACCAGTGCTTGCTTTCTTTCTCAGGATGTACCAAACTGTAGATTTTGCCACTCATAATATTGTAGCAATTTCTCGGATGGGTTTTTTCTGTTTTCGCAGCTGAAGGATGGCTTCTTTCACATGCATGGAGAGCTCCTTTGACCGCACGTTGTCTGTTCACAGAAAAATCTTCCACATGCAAGCACCACACCTCAAATCAACTCCAGGCCTTTGATCTGCTTAATTGATAATGACATAATGACGGACTTGCCCACACCTGCCCATGAAATAGCCTTTGAGTCAATTGTCCAATTACTTTTGAGCCCCTGAAATGAAGGGATTGTGTTAAAAAATGCTTTAGTTGCCTCACATTTTTATACAATCGTTTTGTTCACCCCACTGAATTAAAGCTGAAAGTCTGCACTTCAACTGCATCTGAGTTGTTTCATTTAAAATTCATTGTGGTAATGTACAGAACCAAAATTAGAAAAAAGTTGTCTCTGTCCAAATATTTATGGACCTAACTGTATATCGGTGTTCCACAAATCTGCAGACTTCCCTTTTCTATGCAAAATAAACGGGTACCAATATCACTCCTTGTCGTTATCCATTTTTGGAACAAACTGACCGTTTTGGAACCATAGTGTACTCTTTCCACCTTTCACTGTCCACTCTCAGAAAATAAGTGGTACAAGTCATGCATTTGTTCCCCATAACAGCATACAGGTTTTTTACATTTACATATATTGTAAGCATACCTGAGGTATGGATGTCCTATCTCCTAAAAGAAGAGTTTCATTAGTGACTCATACCCTTTTTCTAAAATTTCACTATTATGCTGATCTGATACTTAAGTTTTCAGTAAAAAATAAAATTTGCATTTGATTTTCTCAGATCTTTTATGACATTTTGAGTGCATTCCAAAATATATATTCAACACAGAACATGCAAATGTTGCATGTTTATTATGTGTCAATTATCAATGGAATTTGGGAAATTTTAGATCTTAGGCAATGTTAACTTTTTTAAATACTGTAAATACCCATGCATGAATTAAGGTACGTGACACATAGTAAAATCACCTCTAATATCAGGCTACCTTCAAAGTAAATATTAAGCTACCACTACTAATGTTACCACTGATAATAATTATTAATTAAAACTGAGCTAGGGGTACCGAAAAAATAAAGGTTTGATGAAATCAGAACAATACTTTATATCTGCAAAACAAAGAATTCTCATTTCTACTGTGCTACATTTTGTTGTGATTTAATTAGGATTTTTTTAACTTCAAAGGCATCTGTTTTTTGTACTTTGACAATTATACACCCTCCAATAGTTTTTAAAAGAAATGTCTTATGGCAGTATTTTCCCCAGTGTCTATACGTATTTTGAATGGCAGAAAATGATGAATTATAAACTTATAGAAAATTGAAACTGTTTGTTTTACAAATATGCATTGCTGTTTTGATTTCAGCCAACTTTTCTTACTTTATCTGGTGATCTCATGCTACCTTTGTGTTATTTATTTCCTTTCAATTAAGTCAGTCTCTTATTAGGGGTGATTTTACTATCCATCCTGTACCTTTACATGTGATATATAGTCTAATTTTCTATACAGGGGAGGTGTCCTGTTATTAACTTTAGAGGACATATTACAGGTCCAGTTATCATTATTGTAGCTGTCACTGACGCTAATGCCAATAGCTATAAATACCAAACCTTAGCTTTCACACGGACTTGTGTAATGATTTTAACAAAATGTATTTTGTGAAAATAGGTTGAAAAATAAGACTGTTAAAGCTTAATTTAGCATGAGTTCTCAGCATATCTCAATACATGTGTATATGTTCACAAACAGATTTGGGCATTCTGTATTTCTATGGTGACACAATTAAGACTAGAACCAATACATACTTTTTCAGCATTTTTTCTAACTCTCCATCATCTTGGCATCTCAACAACCTATACCTTACCGCTCTATCCTACAAAAGCCACTGATAGCCAAATACAGTATGAGTGAACACAAAAAAAATATATTTTTTTGGCACACAGCATATACTGTTTGCATATGTTTTCAATTCAAATGTTAGAAAAACATTGTTAAAAATCCCCCAAAAAAAATCCAGGGTTGCCCCACCACAGGGAAGAAAGCTGCTTCAGTATTTTTTTAACATTTATTAATGAAAAGCAAAACAACATATTTCAATCTGCTGGGAATATAAACTTCATTATAAATGAAGTGGAAACTAGTTTTTTTCAGTGACATTTTATATACTTTTTGTTTGTTGCACTGTGCATTCTCCAACCTTGTAAAACTTTAGAATAAAAGGAGGAAAAACAGCCCGAAAGGAATTCATGGCATAATTGGCTTTCCAGAGCATTACAATATAGCTGTGCTCAAATCATATTTTGTTGCTCCTAAAAGGTTCATCATTTAAGGCCAAGTACTACATTGCATTGGTCCTTCGATATTCACAAAAATACTTCACTGTTTATTCTTGCATTTGAATACATTATTGGCTCAGGTGTGCCTGTGAACATGTTGAGAATGAACTGTCTTCTAACCGCTCTTCACTCAGTTCACAATGTGCCATTTCACATGTTCCACTATCCCCATGTCGAGTCAATGCTTGTCGTGTACATCGTATTCCAAGATTTGTGATAAACTTTACAAGTACATTTCAAGCAAAGTTATAATTGTATTTTACCTCACAAAAATATCCACAGCACCGATAGTTCAGAATTTTCAAGAACCAGTGTGGTGCTGAGGTGTCACCCGTTACACGGCTGCACTTGGGTTCTAATCTGGGATCCTGAGTTGGTTTGTCATGTGGTGGGTGCAGCAATGTGCTGTGTCAGAACGTGCTCCTAACCTCTACTACAATCCACTTGCATCAACATGCCTCATCTGGAGTAGGAGAGATTTGGTTTCATTCCTTTGTCTCACTGGATAAGAGTGGCACGCCAGGTTCAGGAGAAAAAACAGCCACCCCTTAAGGACTACAAAATGATATTTTCACAAAGGTCCAATGTGACACAAGTTGTGCTGCTAAAGGTATTTACTACTGACAACATCTGCGATTAGCATACAGTACATAGGACACTTATGGTATGAAGAAACTAATGCTGTGTTATACCTTTGAAGTATTGCTACAACAACATACAAGATCCAGCCAAAACAGAACTGAAAAAATAATATTACTTTTTAACCCAATTTATGTGACCAAAGTAAATAGAACTTTTAAGTAACTGGAAAAGGGTGAACATTGATCATTTTATTTTTATATTTATACTGCACATAGCTCAGAGCTACATATCGTATACTTTTAAGTTATGGAATGCAATGCATTTAATTGGTTTTATGTAGATCAACATAATTCTCACTGACATGACATCAACTAAGTAGGTTTGAGAATATACAGCATTATTCCCCTCAACTTTCCATCCACCACACTTTCTTTCTATGAACAAAACAGGATGCAGAAGGATGTCTTAGAACAGCACTATAACATGTCTATGGCATAAACTTTGCAGGTCTTCCCTATGTATGCATTATTTTTCTTTTAAGCCTCCCTTTTTTCCTGGGCATGCAGCCATTCACTGACCTGTGTCCTGGTTTATATGTAGCTAGAAAGACATTCATAAAGTGTGAATAAACTATGTCTTATATAAACAATTCATACAGTCATTCATAAAGTTTAGAGATAAGTTAGGATGATTATCATCTGTATATGTAAAAGTCAATGTATGTGTGTGTGTATGTATGTTCCTGCATCACTTCCAATCGTCTGGAGCGATTTTCATGAAACTTGGTACACGTTTCTCATTGGTCGACTAAAAATACTGTAGGGTGAAATCAACCCTAACCCACCCCCTTCTGGGTAGGGTGGGGGGGTGATCTGGCGGTCTTGTATGCATGTTATCATCCAGTTGACACTTGGAACAACCACCACAGGGCTAACTGGAGGTGAATTTCTGGTGTTGTCATATAACAAAGCTCACTATCTCTCACAATACTCAAAATGTGTTTGCCCAACTGGCTAACGATAACTGTCAATTTAACAGGAACTATAAATTCAGTGCACAAACATTCAACATTTTATCTATATTTGAAAACTGACTTCAGCAGCGGCAAAATTATTTTACTGAAATGCAAAGGAAGAATAATGCGCACTATGTAATAAAACAGTATTTTCCTTTGAGAATTTACATTTCAATGCAACTTCCAGCACTGTCATTGGTATTGTCCTGTAAAAGTGTCATGAGTCCATAGTGCCTGGTTTGTTATTATCTTTGTCTAATGTAAATAATGTTAGCATTGAAGGTGTTGGTCTGAAGCTGTTACAGCATATGCCTTTTGCGAGCCATGAATTCATGGATATTCAGAATAGATTACAGAAAATCCCAATGCATTCTTTTTCTATAATCTATCTATCTATCTATCTATCTATCTATCTATCTATCTATCTATCTATCTATCTATCTATCTATCTATCTATCTATCTATCTATCTATCTATCTATCTATCTATCTATCTATCTATCTATCTATCTATCTATCAGATTTATTTAAGAAAAACTTCTCTCTCTGGACACGTTACTAAACGGAAATGCCAGTATAGACAAGGCAAAGCTACAAACCTCTTGAAAATCATATTGTCCTGCTAAATGTCAGTGGCAACATCCACCCGTAATCATTCAACATCCATGTCATTATTGATTGGCCAAGACATCAAGTTAATTTTATTCCACTGCTGCTCGAGCAGTCTGAGATTTCTGCTATAAAGTGAAATTATTGAAACGTGATCTAATTGTGGCTTATTATGTCCAAGTACTTTAGATGAACAAGATCTGCTAGTTGCTTGACACTTGTTGGAAGTCATTGCTTCATTTCCTTTATCAGTTCAAGCAGATACGTACGGAGCACTGTTTTATTTCTTCAACAGCTAATTACTCTCTATGTTGGAGTATGCTACTAGAATATTAAATTCAAGCCCAAAATTTACAGCTTAATGTGGCAAATTGTTAGCTTTGCTGTTAACATCAAATGCAAGGACTGATAATCACATAGTGATATTTGCTGGATGCATTTCAGGCTGAAGGATACTTTGATACAGACTGAAGAGTTTGTATGGTAGTTTAACAGTATAGGTAGTATCCAACTCAAACAGTTTATTCACTCTGTTCAGTTCTTTCAGTTTCAAAAATACAAGATACAATTTATTTTCAGTAGTATCATTTGGTATAAAAACATCTGCTGTTTACTACCTCTCTTCACATTTTGCAAATTCAACAAACAGGTTAAGTATGCGTTGAATACAGGAGGCAATTGAAAGCCAGTAGGCTGTGGTCAACTTCATAATCTTCAATGACTTCTGCCCAACATTAATGAGTAAAGTGCTCTGTATTTCTATTGCCATATAGCGCTTTGACTAAACCAAATATAGGTTTCAACTACTATAACTTCAACCTGATGTGGCAAAACCTTTAGTGCATATGAGGAAAAGAGTTGATTAGAACGCAATATACACTTGACATGAATAATTATTGGGTTTGTATTTCCAATCCTTGAGACGACAGAATTATTACTACTGCACAAAGTGTTACATTCATCCTTTGCCAAAACTATGCACTGTTCAACTGATAAAGACTTTCTCTCCAGGAAATTCCTGATAGTAGTGATGATGCCATCTGCAGTTCCCATCTCCAATGACAAAAATCCCAATGAAAGATGTTACAGTTTTACACACAGCAAAACTTTAATACTGCATGGCCATACAAAGTTGTTTCTCCATAGAGAAGTCAGTACTTTCATATATGAGAAGCAAATACATGTTGTCCTGTAAATCAACTATCGAGTCCTTATGGACTGATGGACTTAGAACACACTTTCTTAGCGCTGTACATCTGTTTCTATGAACTGCCAAGTTCTTATCAGATATAGTTTTAACCAGCTCACCAAAACGATTAACAGTATTGAGACTGCTGTGACAAGCGATGTCTGCAGCTAATCTCATCTTTGCAGTATTGATAATATTTTTTGATATTCTCTGAATACACTCAACATCAAACAGACTTCTTTTGAAAATGATGTGGCATTGAGGCGGTGTTAACTAGTGAAGCAATGTGCTATTATATCTAAGTGGTGTACCCAAATTTCACATTTGCAGTTATCTGCAATATGCTCTTGTGTCATTGCTGGGCGCTGCTTGAATCCAATCTTTAAGCTGGTCTTCCTTTTCCCAGTCTATACAGTATCAGTTACCATACAGTATTTCTCCCACTTACCCATAGTGTGAAAAATTAATTCTCATATTCTTTTAGAGCACTAAATATGGTTCAAAGAATGCTCACTTCTCATCTAGAGATGCCAAAGTTGCATGCACCATGTCAAGCAATTTCTAGCTGAGGAAGCATAGCTATCTGTGTTTTGCCCCAGTAAGGACCCCTTGTAGTGAGTCGGGGGAATGACTACATTCACACTATCTGGATTTGACTTATCCTGATTGTTATTAAAACAGCTCAAAATACCTCATATTTTTCCATATTAGCATAAAAATACAATTTTCTTCTGTAAGCAGCTATTGAAAATTGTCTAATTGTGTGGGAAAATTGTGGATCTGGCAATCCAGTCCAGTCATATTAGTTTCTATGTTAGTTTTTTTTATTTTACAGTTAAAAAGTCAAAAGAGGGGAATAGTGTGTATTCCAGTATGTACTAGTAGCACTGTCATCTTTCATAGTTTTAATATAATATGTTTGTATAAAAAATATTTTTTTATTAAATAGTAAATGCCAAAAAATAAATAAAATAGATAAATGGGTCTTATCATTTGTGTGGTGAACAAAATGAATGCACTGTGATTGATTAAAATAACTTTGTGCTAAGCTGAGTCTTGATTGGGGCAGATTGCCTTGTAAAGGGTGGACTCTACTTCAGCAATACAACGGAATATCACAAGAAAAATAGGCGATATATTAAGTGAATTAATGAGCTTCTGTAAGTTATTCAAATCAGACACACTGGCACAATTTAATGCAGTAAGTTTGTTAACTTGTGTTGTGCTGACTGTAAGATGAGGACAACAGTGGAAATCTGTAACTTACCTACCAATTACATCAATTTTTCCTTTCTTACCTAATCATGTAATATCTAAATCCCTAATTCCATTTCTGTTTCTTTTTTATTTTGAAATCATGCAAACATATTTCATATATTTGCACTTTTTTTACAGTTTACCCCAGTCTTTATAAGGATAGTCTTTTCTTTTTTTTTGGACTGTGCCTTAATTCCTTTGGGCTGAAATGCTAGGGAACTTCCTCCTTCTTTTCTTGCAATCTAGCTTGACCTGTATTTAAGTTCATCATACACTTAGTTTTTCATTAATAAAGTGAATTACTTTTGAGTGTACAGTGATTTCTAAGGTCTTCAGAACAGACCATAACATTGCGTATATGACAGATTGTTTTTTCAGCCATCTTCTACTATTATCAGATCATTCTTTTATTGTGCTTTTTATGTTTAAAAATCATATTCGCTAAGAAAATGAAGTAATTTAACATTGGCAGATTACATCAATGTATGTGATCTCATTTTGCCTTTTATGTGCAAGCACAAACACATTATAAACAGTACATAAAACTAAGAAAATATCCAAATTCATCTCGAGTTCAGACAACAAAAACAAATTTGGCATATTCAATTACAAATCTATAATTTTTAAAAATTATGCCAAAATTTGGTATACCAAAACTCTGGTATTGAAATACTTCACAAAACAATGATTAAAAAATGTAAACAGCATCATTTACATGAATTATCATATGATGCGTTATAAATTAAACATTATAAAGTAATATTAGTGTCTTCTGTAATGAAGTCTTTAAATAAATAGCATTCAAAAGGAACTAGGCTTTATTATCCTCTTTACAGTGATGGGTATAGTGTTGGTAACTATTTGGGGATTATTTCATATTATTCTATAGTACTGTGCAAAAGACTTACAAAAAATGTGTAAAGTAAGGATATTTCTAGATTTCAAGAAGCAGTTTACAGTAAACAACTAAATCTCAAAATTTCAAAAAGCACTAAACAACTAAATCACCTAAATGCATTTAAAACCGCATCAGTTCTCTTAGTAGTTTGTTTCAAGCATAAAAAGCTTCTTGAAGAACTTGTGCCAGTTCATCTGTCGACTTTGCCTGTCTTGCTTGCTTCTGTCTCTTCAGTTAATCCCAGAAAGCCTTGATGATGTTTAAATCAAGACTTTGTGGAGGAATGGCTTTTTGGCACCAATTCTTCCATGAAGACCACTTCCAACCAGTGAAAATCATTGGCTGAAACTGGATTTCATATACCATTGAGCTGAACAGCAAAGAACTTTAATTTATTTTTGAACATCTGTTTATGTGCCATTGCAGAAGGCCTCAATTAAAGCAGTTTCACTTTTGGCTTATGCTTTTTAGTGAAATTTAATTATGTAAGTAGCCTGTTTTTTCAAAGAGGCAAAATTAAAAAAACTGAACTGAAAATAGTTAAATAAATAAATAAAACAAAATGTAAGTGGAGTTAGCTGGCTGTGGTGCTTTCTTCATTCCTTGGCTGACAAGTTGTATGGATCCACAATGTTTAATAAGCTCAATTTGTTTAAACGGTGTTTCTTTGCATCCTGATTCAATTTGTCCCAGTATCATTTCTTCTCTCTTCTCCCTTTCTTTGTCTATTTGCTTTTGTAAAAAACGTGCGGTTCTTGCAATATATTACTTCTCATTCCTCATTGTAAACAAGCCAGACAATCATATAAAGATACTGTTCACATCACTAAATGTAATGCAATGCAATTTGACATATTACTCATATGCTTTCTTCACAAAAGTTGTAAGTAATGCATCAATGATTACTACTTTCTGTCAACCAGCCATGGATTGTGTTTGTTTGGCCTCTTTTCTTTTACTTGCAAAAATTGATTTTTGAAGATATTGAAGAATTGTTGAAAAATACTTAATAAAGAAAGCATAAAAGCCAGATAAAAGCTATGAACTGTCTGGGAAGAAATTCTTTTATAACTACCAATGTAGATTTGTTAACTTACTTATGTCAGTATGAAATTTCAGCTATCCAATTTTTTTTATATTTAACATCATTTAGATTAGTCATACATCAGTAAGTTGTAAAGCAGAATAAACAAGGCATTTTGCTGTCATTTTATAAATCAACTGCATTTTATATGTTTTAATGTCAATCTACTATCTTGTTATTGTGTGAACAATTTTCCCTTTTTGTTGTATATGTAAATCAGTGTCAAATGTAGTCAATGGCGAGGGAAGTGTGAGTGCCTGTTGAGAAAAAACGATGCACTGCATACTTAAATACATGCTATATAGACATACTCCCCTAATGTGTTTTATATAGCCCCAAACTCCCCAGACATAACTTCCCACAACGGTTCCAGGTTGAAATCAGTAAGCTTCTCTTGCAATCAGGACTACATAACACAATATAAATTAATTCCCTTTCTTTTATCTTCTTTTCTTTACTTCTGCATCTTGTTCTGTTCCACTCCACCTCAGGCCTAATCCACTATCTCTAACTGACCCTCTGAGTGAAGAGGGTGGCTCCTTTTAAGCTGAACACAGGAATCATTTCCAGAGGCATAACTGCCCACTAAGGAGGTGCGACACATGTCAGGGGAACCCTACTCTGGACAAATGTGGTAATTTTGATCAGCGCCCTCTGGCAGCACCCATGGCATCCAGCAAGGTTGTGTGTTAAGACTACATTACCCAGGCTGACCTACTGGTATGGACATGGATGCTCCAGCCATGGGTTGCTGTCATCAGACAGCTTAGGGGATTGTGCAGTTCTGATAGCCATTCTCCTCCTGTCCATCCATTTTACTGGGGTTTTGTAATGACATGAAATCCACTAATCTGGTCAAGAAGGCAGTTAACCCGGCTGTCCAATATAAATATATATATATATATATATACTAGGGGGCTTTGCCCCAGGATTTTTTTATTATAACAGATATATATATATATATATATATATATATATATATATATATATATATATATACAGTGCATCCGGAAAGTATTCACATCGCATCACTTTTTCCACATTTTGTTATGTTACAGCCTTATTCCAAAATGGATTAAATTCATTTTTTTCCTCAGAATTCTACACACAACACCCCATAATGACAACATGAAAAAAGTTTACTTGAGGTTTTTGCAAATTTATTAAAAATAAAAAAACTGAGAAATCCCATGTACATAAGTATTCACGGCCTTCGCCATGAAGCTCAGAATTGAGCTCAGGTGCATCCTGTTTCCCATGATCATCCTTGAGATGTTTCTGCAGCTTCATTGGAGTCCACCTGTGGTAAATTCAGTTGACTGGACATGATTTAGAAAGGCACACACCTGTCTATATAAGGTCCCACAGTTGACAGTTCATGTCAGAGCACAAACCAAGCATGAAGTCAAAGGAATTGTCTGTAGACCTCCGAGACAGGATAGTCTCGAGGCACAAATCTGCGGAAGGTTACAGAAAAATTTCTGCTGCTTTGAAGGTCCCAATGAGCACAGTGGCCTCCATCATCCGTAAGTGGAAGAAGTTCGAAACCACCAGGACTCTTCCCATCTAAACTGAGTGATCAGGGGAGAAGGGCCTTAGTCAGGGAGGTGACCAAGAACCCGATGGTCACTCTGTCAGAGCTCCAGGGGTCCTCTGTGGAGAGAGGAGAACCTTCCAGAAGGACAACCATCTCTGCAGCAATCCACCAATCAGGCCTGTATGGTAGAGTGGCCAGACGGAAGCCACTCCTTAGTAAAAGGCACATGGCAACCCGCCTGGAGTTTGCCAAAAGGCACCTGAAGGACTCTCAGACCATGAGAAAGAAAATTCTCTGGTCTGATGAGACAAAGATTGAACTCTTTGGTGACGCCAGGCGTCACGTTTGGAGGAAACCTGGCACCATCCCTACAGTGAAGCATGGTGGTGGCAGCATCATGCGGTGGGGATGTTTTTCAGCGGCAGGGACTGGGAGACTAGTCAGGATTAAGGGAAAGATGACTGCAGCAATGTACAGAGACATCCTGGATGAAAACCTGCTCCAGAGTGCTCTTGACCTCAGACTGGGGCGACGGTTCATCTTACAGCAGGACAATGACCCTAAGCACACAGCCAAGATATCAAAGGAGTGGCTTCAGGACAACTCTGTGAATGTCCTTGAGTGGCCCAGCCAGAGCCCAGACTTGAATCCGATTGAACATCTCTGGAGAGATCTTAAAATGGCTGTGCACCGACGCTTCCCATCCAACCTAATGGAGCTTGAGAGGTGCTGCAAAGAGGAATGGGCGAAACTGGCCAAGGATGGGTGTGCCAAGCTTGTGGCATCATATTCAAAAAGACTTGAGGCTGTAATTGTTGCCAAAGGTGCATCGACAAAGTATTGAGCAAAGGCTGTGAATACTTATGTACATATGATTTCTCAGTTTTTTTATTTTTAATAAATTTGCAAAAACCTCAAGTAAGGCTGTAACATAACAAAAGGTGGAAAAAGTGATGCGCTGTGAATACTTTCCGGATGCACTGTATATATAAACAAATGTTTATAGGCTGTGGTGGGCTGGTGCCCTTCCCGGGGTTTGTTTCCTGCCTTGCGCCCTGTGTTGGCTGAGATTGGCTCCAGCAGAACACCGTGACCCTGTAGTTAGGATATAGCGGGTTGGATAATGGATGGATGGATGTTTATAGGGTAATTATTGTCAAAATGCATCCATCCATCTGTTTTCAAAATCCAGTTTTAGTATGACTGAGAGCTACAACCCATCTCAACAGCAGGAAAAAACAAACCCTGAATGGAGTATTCGCTCATCTGTGGGCACAGTTACTCACTGCTCTACTAGGCTATTTCAGAATTAGTAACTTAATTTAACCTGCATGTTTTGGGATGTGGTCTGGAACAACTAGAAATACATATACATTAAATAATATTAATCAATTAATTATTGGCTTTACTGTTGGCAATGCAAATATTCAATGTGGCATTTTGCTAAGGCTCTCACTATATTTCCCTTGCCTTTTCCTGTAGATGGGGGTTCCTAGTCATAATATTTATATCAAAGTAGATAATTTATTTTTGTTTTTAACAAATAAAAAAATACATAGCCATAGGTTAGAGAGGGCTAAACGGTTAGGCATTTCTGAAATTAGTTATGTTCTTAAGATCCTCAGGCAACTGAGCATGTACATAATAAAATATTTGCTTGGATGACCTTCTATAGCAAATAAACTATTCTGTAACACTTGGTACAGTACTTTGTTAATAGTGACAATACCACCTCCAGCATTCAATCGCTCTTTACTTCCGTTTCGATACTTTGTTGCCATCATTTAATGAAAAAAAACTTTAAGCTGACTTTTGAAAAATCTAACGGCTTTCTAATTGTAAGTAATAAGTAATCAAATGCCAGTCATTACTAATGTGAAGCGAAAAGAAACTTCACAATTCAGTGGAGCTCAATCGGGAAGTTCCCGATCTAGTGTGACAGACGCGCCAAGCAAGCGGACCTGCTCAAGTCACATCAAGCTGAGCCGAAGCAGATGTGTGGCGTTTAGCTGCAGTCCCGCTGCACCTTCTCATGTTGCGGGGCTGTTATGAAGTGCGGGCACGCATTTAATGCAGAATTGCGTCCAATTAATGCAGTATTTTCGTTGTAGGTTTATTGATACGTTGTTACCACGTGGCAGTTATTCGTCTAGACTTGCTGATTTACCTGATGTCCCAAAGGAAAACGCCGAGTTGAGCGCGCGCACCTGGGCCCTCGGCGTCTCGCGCTCCTGTCGTCACCCAGTGGGCATCATGAACGCCAACCATCTTAGAAGATGCCCATCAGTGACAGCTGACGGCCTCCCTGGTAAGAATGTTAAATATTGAGACTGTACACATCTTTGATCACCCATCCTCCAAATAGGACCATAACAGTGCTTTCACTTTAACTAATGATGATGAAAAAGTAAACATGCAAGCGCCACTACACTGCCTCGTTTAATTAAACAAAACATTTGAAATTATCTATGTAATCGGAATCTGTTTTTTCTTTGTTTTTCTCCTTATTTATAGTATAAGCAGGTCCCGAATACAGTGCATGATGTGCGATCTTTGAAGGTCGGATTCCTATACAAAGGCCAACTTTTTAATTTAAAATTTCCCGACGTTTCTTCTGTTGATGAGCAGATTAAAATGGCGATAGGTGATGGGGACTGGTGTGCAACAATGTCCCATTTTATGTTGCCTCCGCCTGATCCACAATAAACTAGGTTAGGCTTATCGAAAACATTAAAAAAATATAGGATATGGTGACACCCATTAACCGTGTATTGTTTTTTTCCGACAGAAGGTGTTGCGGAAGGGCGAACATGAATTAGGGTATATCAAAATGAGTGCAGACATAGGTTTCAGTTAACAACATCATCATGGAAGTCCGAAAATCTGGTACTGAGAGCAATGAGTCAACCAAGTTGTAAAAAAGTGAGGGCGCTGCACTAATTAAGATGTGCCAGTCAAACACTGGAAGAATCTGTTGCAGCCTGGGCATAACTAGCTGTGCTCAGAAAACCCTGACATCATGAAACTGTCCACATCCACCTCACTCAAGCTGTATAAATGAAGACCTGACAAACTTACCTTTAATTATATTTTGTTTTGCAGCATCTTGTCTTTATTGGTAACTTACTAGAAAAGTACAGCATATAAAAAGTAATATAATGTATCTATTAATTTTCAACCAGTCACCTATTAATTTTGCAGATCTGATATACTCCATTATATGGTCTTCAGCATAAGACAAGAACAGGTCCTAGACTGGGTACTAGTCCATTACTGACTACACACCCAAGGTCACTTGAACGGCAGTAATGCATACTCACCACACTGCCCATGGTCACTCACACAGGGCTAATTTAGAGTCAAACATTTTAGCATGCACCTTTTAGGAAGGAGGAAACTTCCAAAAACAAGTATCTGAGGAAACTTAAGTATTTGGAGAAATCCCAGACACACACAGAATGTGCAAACTCTGCACCAACAGTGATAAGTAATTGGACCTATTTGGATGGACCTATTTGCATGAGACTGCAGCACTAACTTCAGTGCTTCCCCTAACCATTTTCTAATTTATACTAGAGACCTCTTTCCTTCATTACAGCTCCTGGCTATTAACTTTCATTACTTTTCTCACATTAAGTGAAAATACTAGCAAATAACCAGCAAAATAATAAAAACAGTCCTAATCTAGTCAAGTTGACTTCAAAGTGGAGTTTGTATACCCCATGTACATGTGGCTTTTCTCTTACAGTTCAAAGTTTCAATGTTAGGTTGACTGGCAATGGCAGTGTGAATGTAGCTGTGAGTGCGAGTGTGGTGTACAGTAGACGGGTATCTTTTCCAGAGGTGGTTCTTGTCTTGTTTCAGCTGCTCCTAGGATAGGCTGCATTGAGCATCTACTGTAAAAAGTGGTTTAAAAAAATAAGAAAAAAAAAGACAAGCTAAATATAAAAAGAGAACATGTAGGTTGTTGACATCAACCAACCTTAATTATGTTCATTATGTTTTTCCACAGAGAATATCATAATACAATTATTTATGTTTATTTTCACAATAGGGGTACAGAAAGGCAGATTAAGGTGATGTCATTTGAATAATGGACTGAACTAGTCATTTGGCTTAGTGTTTGATGACTTAGCTGTTAGATCATTCTTTCACTTGCTGTGTTCTAACATCTTTATACGTTATATGTTTTGGATTTTAACAAGTGTTTTGCTAAAGGGAAATGTTAATGTAATGCTATTATTGCTTTATTGGTGAACATAATCATTATTTTATTACTTTGTAAGATACCAACTTTCTCATCTATTAACTTATTTTTATTGTTTTTATTACAATCTACTAAATAGAATGTCATTTTTTGGCACACATTAGCAGTCTTAATCTTTCATACTTTTTTGGCAATACAAATAATCTTTTTTTTTGTTTTGATAATTTTCCCAACAGTGCCGATGCTAGACGTATGTCCCACCAAGCTGCATGATGTTCTTCTATCTGTTCCTACAAAAAACAGTAAATTTCCCATTAAACTATGGCAACTAGTGAACAATTCAACAACTGAGTCTATTATATGGGACTCTAAAGGTGAAGGTGTGATTATCAATCAGCACCTGTTTGAAAGGGAGCTTTTATCTCCAGTAACAGTATCAGAGACGTTAATAGATGTATTCAAGGCAACCAACTTCAGAAGTTTTATTCGACAGATGAACCTGTATGGGTTTAGAAAATTGGATGTAAGTACAAGAGATAATAATTTGAAAACCAATGTAGGAAGTGCCCAGAGTATTGCAGAAAGAGTATTTCATAGACATACTGACAACATTTTGTCAGCAGGAACAGTAAAAAGAGACTGTTGTACTGAAGTACAGATAAATGAGAAAGCTAAAGAAGTCAAATTACACCATTACCACCACCCTAGCTTCAAGAAGAAACATCCTGAGCTGCTGGTCAATGTAACAAGATCCAAATGCAAAGTCAGTATTGTCAGGGTGAAAAAACTGATGGATCCAAATAAACAACAATCCAACCAGAAAGAGAAGATTCTTTTAGATGTTGTCAACAGTAGTAAAGACGAAAGCATGAAAAAATGTGGTAACAGAATTTAAAAGATGACCTTCTTTAATATGTTATTATTTAGTCATATTCTGTTATTTATTCATTTATTTCCAAAATGAAATTTATTAAGGTTGTCATAGGTAATTTTTTCTAATAGGAGTAATTTTGTAACTTTGTTTTGTAAACTGAATCACAAACTTTTACGTATGTCATACAACTGCTCAATACTTTCATGCATTTGAAAGTCAATCAAATTGCTCAGCACTCAGGCATTATTTTTTCAAGTATTTCAGTGCTAGATGATAGGGCATGGATTGCTTCTGGCCAAATTATACATATTATAGAATTACTGATATTATTTTACACACAAACTATGATAGCTTTCATATCTTTTTTGAATGCTGTTTATTTGAAGTTTCTACAGTAATTATAATAATTTCATTGTGATTTAGAACCACATTTCCTCATTTCTTCAGAGTTGTAGTAGATGTTCTAATGTGAAATACAGATTGATTTGTTTCTTCAGGGGTGGCACAGTGGTTAACACTGCTGCTTCAGAGATCCTGTGTGTCCTGTGGAATCCAATGCCTGGTTACTGTTTGTGTAGTAGAGTCTACACATTGTCTGTGTAGATTTTCTCTGGGTACTCAAATAGTTCTAACATGTAGCTAAAAATTGACTTGCACCCAGTGATCCTAGGTTAACTTCCCCAGCCACCTTAAATTCTACACTGGATGAAGCTGGTTCAACCATGGATACATGCCTTTATATTTTAGCTTCGAGGGATCTGGCATCATTTTCTTCTAACACCAAAATAAATGAGTTGTAATTAACGTAAAACAGGAAATTTATACAAAATTGCTGTTTTTATTATCTCCGCAATTTTGTGCCTGAAGTGTTGTTAACATGTAAATTATTTTTCATTTACCTTTACTTGATGTGTTTTATTCTGAGTAGGATGTCCTTTAATTCATCTTTAAAGACAACCTTATAATGTAATACTGACTAGATCTAAATCCCCTTATCAATCACATTTAAACAGTAGAAAATCAAAGTAGAAAATTATGGAATACACCCAAAGTTTGTGAATGGAGAAAATATTAGCAAACACAGCTGTGACTTGATCTAACAAAAATGTTTTTATTTTCTAAAACAGATCCTGAGCAGGTTCATCAAACTCTACATGTGGACTACCCAGCTGCATCTCCAGCAAACCAAGATAATTCACAGGGCAAGAAAAATCTTGATGAGGATCCAGTTGTACAGTCCATTTGGCCTAACAGTTCAGAGTCCAAAGAAACTGACAAATATTTCTCCAAGCATAGTTTCCCTGTTTCACTTGTACAAAACTTGTTTCCACAAACTTCCAATGCCAAGCAATCCAGTTCCACACCACAAAATTCACAGCTGGATTCTTTAAGAACCATGGACCATAATTTCAACTATTATATAATTCCATTAGCCCAGTTTCATCCAGCATCTTCCTTGAAAGGTATTTCCTAAAGTTTACGCAATGCCTGTGTATTACAACATGATAAAAGTTCAAAATGTAATACCAATAGATTGTAGTACTATTCATTTAAAAGAGAAAGTTATGAAATTATGTAATACTGTGTGACATATTTAAAACTACATTAAGTTTGTCATAGTATCCTTTTTGCATTTCAATATAAAACCACTTTTAAAGAGGGAAAGTTGAAAGTTGGAGAAGAGGAAGAGTTGAAAGTTTTATATTCTTTAAACCTAATTTCATATCAGAACAAAAATGTATACTCAAATTAGCTAATGTGCATACCTGTATATTTATAAATAATAACAAAGTAATTGTCCCATTATTTGGAATAATTTACATTAGGTGCAATATTACCCTAATGAGTTATTATGTTAATGGTATATTTTATTCCTAGTGAGAGATGTTAGTGAGAGAATCAAATAAAGGAGTACTTCTGCTTATGGTAAGGAGTAGAATCTGGAAGACTCGGGGTAAGACAGTCAGAACATTGTATCTAAACAGGAGTTTGCAAGCTTATTGAAAAGGTTTTTTGTTTGGTTGTACCGTGTAAGAGTTGCCAACTGTAATCAGCCACTGCAAGTCAGTATGGATAAAAACCTAGTAGGTAACCATTCCTGAACTGTTTTGGCTGTATTGCACTTTGTAATTCCAAAAAAACTCTGTAATGGAAAAAAGTGGCTTAGATAAAGGTTGACAACATAAATTTTACATACACTATTATTGAATATGAATTGGTTTTTTTTAACGCTAAAGAATATTACTATTTGCTAAGGTATTGGACTGTCTGTTCTTTCTGTCCCAACTATGTTGAAAATAAAAAATCACATTAATTGAATTTTTTTGTGCAGAAATGAGTTATGGCTACTCTTCCGCATCATTTAACTCAGAGTCAACAGGTCTCGATCAACATTGTTTCAGCTTCCCCCATTACAACAATTACCAGGTTTGGTTTAATTCAACAATCCTCTTGTATGAATTAAATACACAAATCATAATCGATTTATACTCTGTGTTTTGCTGAATCCTTGTTTGGCCTTGGTATATTATGTTATGTTTAACATTCCCATTTAGCCATGGAACATTGTTTTTATTACATTTGTTCTTACTGGTAATTGCTTAGAAATATCTAGAGAATTTTACGTTCTGAAATTTAAGTAGAGTTTAAGTGATCTACAATATGTTATTGCCATTTTAATGAAGATCTTTGTTGATGCTTAGTTGTTAAGCACTTTCTAAACTATTATTATGATAACATACTGTTGATTGATTTTAAAATATAATCTGTGTTGCTTTATCTACAAATACAGATGCCATTTCCAGTGGGGACTCAGAAATCAGCCTGTCCCAGTTGTCAGTGCACCAGCTCATGCTTGGAAATAATGGACATGAATCTGCTTCACAGCCAGGTGCAACCAAAATCTGCTTCAAAGGAGAAGCAATTTTCGCTTACTGGAATAAATATTCCAAATAATACACTATCACAAATGGTTCCAATACCATCAGCTACACCACTAATTCTGAAAAATAGCCAAATGTCTACTGCACCCAAGATCCAGACTGATGGAACAGTCTGTTCTGTTTCTGAAGCATCAGGAGTTCTTGTTTCTCCACTACAAAAGCAAAGCAATTACTATTCACAATCTTGGGTAAGCATTTAATGATTTGTGACTGATAAGGAAAGAAGTATGTTTTTTGGTTATACATACTTGAACCTTAGCTATTATTCATAGTTTTTATACCATTGTAAAAAATGCAATGAGGCATTTGCCTTGATTTATATACAATTATTTAAAAAAGTTAATTATTTTTGCTCACAAGAAATAAAAATAACTTTAAAAAACCAACTGACAGTTCATGGAAAAATACAAAGGCTGATATCAGTTTTTTTCGTTAAAAGAGTTTAAATGTTAGATTTTGCTAAATCTGATGTCATCTCCCTGCAATGAGCCTTTCTTTGTATAAACTAAAGAGCACACAAAGCACACATCAATAATCAAATTCACAATCTATATCATGACTCTAAACTGACCCTGTATGTGAGTGTGGGTACATATTTACCGTAAGTGAACTCTAACATTGTGTGTACTAGTGAATTTATTTTTTTAAAATTCCTTCAACTATCAAACGCATTTAATCCAGCTGACAGTTATAAACTCCAGGACCTACCTTGACTATATCAGAAGTTAACATGAATGCAAACTCATATCACTTGTGAGGTGAAAGGAAAACCTGTATAGACTGCACCAGGATTTAAACCCAAGATTTAAATTGTGAGGCAGAAGCACTAACCACTGCACCGCCATCACTCACCATATAAGGATGTCACATTTTTAATTACAGGTTTCCAAACACTGTGATCAGAATAACTGTGCATCACCAAGCAAACAATCCTTGATGTCTATGAAGGATGAAAGCATGACTTCTTACATTTACAGTGAAAATATGAACAGTATATTACAAAGTCAACCTCCCAGTAAGTACAACATATTAATTGGATACTAACTTAAAATTTAAGTGATGTTTAAATAATGTGCTGTAATAAATTGAATTATCAATCTTCATATGAATCTAACAATTAGTAAGATTTGTATAAATACGGTGTGCATAAAACACTGTAGATTAGTAAGTCTCATGTGATTAGAAAATTAGAGAAAGTAAATTATGATGGAGGGGTGTGTTTGTAGGACATGAAGACAGCAGAAAGAACTGAAGAAGTAAATGCATTAAAATGCAGATTGGATATGTGAGGAAAAGTTGTCAAAGACCTTTAGTGAAATGATAGACCAACAGGACGCAAAATACAACATGCAAAATGCTGTATGTTGTAGTTCAGTGTGTCTCAGCGTTTTTGGTGTAGCAGCCCAGCTTTTCCCATGTAAGTGTCTTCATGAACCACTGGGTTGTCCCCTCAGTGATTCGACTGAGATTGTTACAGCGGGGGGAATATTGGTTGCTCTAATCCTGCCGTGACCCACTACTATTAGAAACAACCCAAAAGTGGTTGAGAAATGCTGTTCTATGTGATACCTTTTAAGAAGAAAGGGAAAGAGCAAACAGTTTCAAAAGAATGACAGCAGAAAGTAAGGAAGTTTAATCACCAAGAAGAGTCAACATGGATGCTGAAGAATTCTAAAACAATAACTAGATCTGAAAATGAGGAGACTGGAGAGAGTCAGAAGCTAATTCCACCTTGGAGATTTTCAGAAGGTCCAGGAGAACATCAGATCACTTTATAATATGACTGTAATTGATGTTACTTGAACAGCATGAATGTCAATTGTGGCAACAGCCTGAACAGCAAGAAATTGTAAAACAGTAAATAACATTTTAGGCAATAGTGGCACTTAGACTGTGGGAAAACCTAAACAAGGAAGGGAAGAACAGCAGACCTTGGCAAACTGGGATAGGTGATGCAAGTGTCTGTCAGAGATAAAAAATCTAAAGGAAGACAACAAGCATAACCAGTGATTTTTGGAAGCCAACCAGCAGTTCCACGATCATTTAAAAATTATGCACCATGAAAATACAGGAAATCTAATATATGAAATTTATATTATTTGTGGTGGGGTGTGAAGAAAGAACAGAGAAGGGGTAAGACTCAGAAAGACACACTAATACAAGCTGCTTGAAAAACGCCTAACTAAACAAAGCAGGCAAAGGGCCAAGACAAATCATTTATAAACAAGCACACCCTGTATTACCAACAGGGTAACTAACAGCACAGAATATTTTAGCCTGTTACTTCAGTTTTTAGTAGTGTACTAATTCTAATTATCCAACTTAAACTATTACTTTTTTCCTGATAGCTGAAACAAACTAACACCAAAGGTGGTGCACGAATAGTTTGTTAACAATACTGCACTTCTGTTATGATGCTAAATTAGTTTAAACGTAACAGTAACTATAGCACAGCAAATGCAGATCTTCAATAACCATATCTGTATTGCCACAATTCATTTATTTCACCCATTTTCCTTCAATATTTTGTGTAATCTTGTCAACTGTAAGCAATTATAAATTTGTTTTCAAGCTGTGAATTCCAGCTACAAGTTGCAATCTTCTTGTCAATGTTATATTTTACTTAAAACTAGAGAAACATAAATATTTTTGTTATAGTTTAATGAAAGTAAATGTAATAAATATTAATAAAATTGTCACAATCTTGATTTTAAATTATAGATGTAGCTTAATTTACTTTGCATATTCAACAGCCAGAAAATGTTTCAAGTACAGTTTTTGTTTGATGATAGATAATTCCAGTTAACTTATATTTCGCAAACGTTTTGCTGAATGTTTAATATATAATTAAAAATTAAAATACGCTAATACTTGCATGCATAACCTTTCCATAGCCACTCAAAAAAGCATAATTGAAGGTGTACTATCTATAACCTACAGTGTTTATAGAACAAATTACTTTCCTAGAAAGTGGATTCTGTGTCATTCTGAAGTGCAGTCCTTTCTGACTTAGTAAAAGCTAAGACATAGTAAAATACCTAATATAATAAAAAACAGAGTACCACCACTGCACTTTTATGAAACATAGTAATTTGGCAAATGTTATTGTGTTAGTTCTTTAGGGGGCTGGTCATGGTTTACATCTGAAAACCTCAAAATGTTTGCTACATTTCAAACAGTTTAATGTTTTCATATATGCTAATGACAAAAATGACCTGTAATTTGCATCACTATGATTTATATTAAAGCCTAAAGTTTTTGCAAAAAAATCTACATTTACAATTCCTACCATTAAATGTATTATTCAATATAGTTACATTTCTGGCTACAAAAATCTAAGGAGGGAATTCCAAAAATGCATAGTCCTGGTAACCCACACTTAATATTATGCATCCTCAATGAATAATAACATAATAAATACTTCAGAAAAAAAGCTAATTTACTGACATAGCACAGCTGTGTACTTGAAGACAGGGTACCACCACTGTACTTTCAGGAAAGATACTTGATTTTGCAATAGTTAAAGTGTTAATTCTTTAAGGGACTAGTTATAGTTTACATCTTCTTAACCAAAGCTAATTTTAATAGAAATATAAACTTTGAAAAGATTAGAAAATTATTGAAATCATTTAAGAAATATTCTTTGAACATATCATTAAAAGTGTTTATTATTTTTTTGTAGATCTCATGCTTTTAGCTGATGTTGCCTGCAGTCAGATTCTCCATGACAATAAATTATATCGTGTTCCTGTTATCCAGTCTACAAATATGAAGTCTGCTAAAGCATTAAATAAATGATAGTCTTTCTCATTTTAATATTCAGAAAACACATCTCATAACTTGTATGCAGTTCTGCCTATTAATGAAGTTAGCAGTTTACATAAATTACTGGTACTGTTTAAAAGATGTACCATATTAAATGTAAAATTCAAATCTGAAATAAATTTAATGAGGGAAAAAACTGTTTAGTTTATTTAAAATACTTACAGTTCACTAAATGAGGTCTTTACGTATATGTTTTAGTAATTCAGATTTGTTGTTCCAATATAGACTTTGTTTTAGAGTGCTGTTTTTGTTTTTTTTATCTTGACAAGATCATACTTTTATATCTTTAATTAATGTATGACTATTAACCAAGTGTACATCATACATCATCATTAGTACAATTTGTGATTGACTTATGGTAATATGTATTAATATTTGCCATTTACAACAAATGTGCATTAGTCAAAGTTGAAACATTAATGCTGTTTTACATTTCTTATTTAGAAAATATGTATGTAGCTTAAAATTGTCTATTACCTTGTATTAGTTTGAAACTGGTTTTTCTTTTTCAGTTGTCTTACAGCAGTTTTTTCATGTAAGAATTAAAGATAAACAAGTAGACCTTGCCATGTGTATATTTATCTGCCAGATATGATTAACTAAATTATTCTTTAATACATATTATACATGAAATGATGTATACTTGTTTGTTTAAGGTGCCAGATTTGTCAGTGGATAAATATATTCATATCAACTGAATGAAAATGTTATTAAAAATAAATTTACATAATCAAAATAATAGTTTGTTTTTATAAAAAATTAAGTTATAATTATAAAACTGTAAAAGAATTGGCTCAGTATTTCACTGTTAGATACAGTACTTAATTAGTTAGTCATCATTCTTTCTGTAGACACAAACACACTGTTATTTAACAGTACACTTTTGACTAAATCTTGACACAAAATGTTTTCAGGTTAGTATAACAATGTTTCATACTATACAACACAGAAATAGTTTAGGTTGAGAGTACTGCATAACTGTTCATTCTTTCATTTTCAAATATAATATTTAGCCTGTCAGAAAAAGACAATTGTTATGTCTGAATATGCCTTAATAAACGTGAATACCTGAAAATTATAAATATGGTTTCCTTATGTTTTTCACTTTTGCTCTGTGGTACAGTAATAATTTTCTATTTGAACACATTGTTTTTATCACTTGATAATTACTTTCTGTAACTGAGCTGGTAAATTTGCCCAAGCTTCCTTAATGTGGTTCCTCACTAATGATGCAGAAATACATTCTAAAGAGTTCTTGTTGAACTGGGAGTTGACTGTGATAGATCACCTTGTAACGGGTGGACATCACTTAACCAATGTTATGGAATATAGCAAGTAAAACACGACTTATAAGATGGGCAACAGTAAAACCCTCTTGGTAATTGGAAACAAAATACGTTAGTTAGTTAGTGCTCCAAGTTTTTAATTGTGAGCTAAACAATGAAGAGCCCAACAACAAGTCTGTTTTCCACTCTGGCCCATCTGGAAGTAGGTTTTAGGTGCAGTTGTAAAACACATCCACATCAATCTGATTGATATGATTTTGGACTAATATTTATTTGAACTGGGTATTTAATGTTAAATTCTTTGGGGTATACACATGTTTTATGCGACCTGTTGCTCAAGTAAGAATGCTGATGCTGATGTCAGGCTGTATTTTCTAGTTGCTGATAAATGAAAGAACTCGATACCCAAATAAAATAATTTTGCATTTATGTTCAATTTTGGTCTATAACTGAATTTTGGAGAATTTATTTTTATCGCACAATAATTTTTGTCATGCCTTAATCAGAAACTGCTTTTCTTAGCAAGTTACAATAAAAAGAGTGCATTTTAATTGGTTGTGAGATGGTCTGAGAGCGTACATTAACGTTTATTCTGTAAACTGATTGCTATATCGGTACGAAATTACTTAGTAATACCGGACAAAACATTAGTTTTTGCCTATTAAAAAGTGGTACATACTTAAGACACCCTCAAAAATCACACTAGTATGATATTATTGGGTGCCATGTGCTATAGGGTTCGTAGAGAGAACGAAGCTGAAGTTGGCTACTTAAAGTCTGCTTTATACTTAACCGCGTCAAGCGGGCGCGGAGACTACACAACAAAGCGCGCGCGCGGTTAGTGACCAAAATCCATTTATACTTGTTAATATTATTGTCTTACTCAATTAGTGACAGTACTTGGTCAGTATCGCATAGCTAACAATGTCCAGACTGTGCCGATGGAGTAAGAGTTGTGCCTGCTATTACTGACTTTTAACAGGAAGAAAATAAGACGGTGGAGTGCCAGACCAATTTATCAAAACGGTGAAGGAAGGACGAGTGTAATATTCTCGTGAGTGGGTAACCGAAATTATGAACAGATTCATTTCGAATGTTTTTGCATGTCTTCCTTGCGTTTTGACTACCTGTTGCGTCATGTGTAGCCCTTCCTTCATCATACTGGCACACACGTAACTTGCCTTTCCTTTAAATTAAAAAATGTGGACACCCCGGTGCGGAGTGGCTAGAACAATTTTGCGCGAGCCGTAAATCTGACGTCATTTTCACCCGACGCGTCAAGTACAACTTAGCTGATTCACTAACCCCAGTAAAAGAGTCTACACCCTTCTTGACTCATAGGATAGGTATTCGGATTTTACGTTCCACCTTAAAATCTGCCATACTGGGCATATTTAGCCAGTAGATTTCGTTGTATTGGCTAAATGTAGAAAGTACAGCAGATTATAATATGCTGTATTTATATGGAAATGTGCGCAATTCAGCAAATTCTAAGGTTGAATGGGCAATAAGTTGCCAACTTAAGCCTCTAGTAGAGACGAGGAGTAGTGATGTGCTGTGTGTGTACTTTGTTCGCTCTGTGAAAAATTGGTCGTAGGAGTGACGTGAATGATTGACAAGAAGGGGTTATTGCGTTCGTTTCTTGTGGAAAAATGTATAGTGTGCAGGAAACGGTCTACTTCGCAGGTGTGTCAATGCTTACGATCTAACAGGTATTCCAGCAGTGGCGAACTGTTGCCGGAACTGTGGTCTAAAGTCCTCAAAGATATATGTTGTGACAGCAAACGGTTCCTACAGGTGTCCCAACTTTTACTGATTACTTAAAAACTCTCTGCTTGTGTATAAGCGATGTTGGAACAAACTGTTTTACCTCTGTGCTTCATCTCCAGACTAAACACTGAAAGGCTGCCCCGCCTTAAGAAAAGAATTGGAACTGTGCACGAATGGCACGAAGAACATTCTGAAGTATTCTCGCATCTCGACTGGCCCGCAAAATTCCCTTATTTAACTTGTTAAAACGAAAGAACTGCGGTTTCTGCTGCTGGAAGAGTGGATGAAAATTAATGTCGTATACATCCGCAAACGGATGCCACACAGAACTCCAGCTCTTCCTCGGTTTCATGGAGGATTTACGTGTTATTAGGTGAGATTTAGATTATGGTGGCAAATGTTCAGTCTGGTAAGTTTAACTGTGGCGATATTCCTCGTGTTCCTACTGATTACAGCACCAACAGCAGCTCGCCTGCACGAAGCAGCACTTCACTTTCGAATGGCTTCAGGTTTAACAAGCACAATCTTTCGGTCCTAGCGCTATTATCAACTTGGGCAAAACAGCACTGAAAATGAATAAATGCTACTATATGATTAATGAAGAGAGGCTCACCTTTCAAACACTGGTTGCAAAACTAATTATGTCAATGTTATACCAATTATATAGTAAAATGAAGTCCGAATCAAGAAGACGTTAGTATAACAACTATGGATAAAAAACAGCGAAACATATAAAACTAGAAATAATGCAAATCAGAGTACTTGCAACCTGTACAACATAAAATTAAAGCACTTTTCTATTAAGAAATGCTACTATTACTGTATAAATTTAATGGAAATGCAAACCCACCTCAATTGATGTCAAGACGACAGAAGGCGGGTTCTGACACAGTGCGCGCGCTATGATTTAGCTGCGCACGCGCACCCTTAAGCGAATTTAATACTGTACATTCGGTTGGGTTCGTTTTATCTGTTTAGATTTTTTCATCCTTGCGGAAACTTTTATGTGAACATATCTCTCAGGTTTTTTTCCCTATGCCAGTACAGCCGATAACACCCAACTATATTGTATTGTGTGGTTATATAAATATATATTGGGACGGAAAAATGAAATGTAATTTACTGTACACTAGAGCATTTTGTATTTAAGAACATGAATTTAAACAATTACAAAACATCAATGGCTTTTGGATATACTGGTGCATATGGCATGGGTGTTAATGTTTCACAATAAAACTTCAAAAAATTAATGGTTGGCACAATAGTTAGTGTTGCAGCCTCACGGACTCCCGGCCCGAATCGCTTGCCCAGTCGTTGTTTCCACATGTAGAAAACAGTTTAGTATGTGTGGAAGTTTCCCCCCAAAGATTCTCTGTTTTTGCACCACACTACAAATATGCGTGTGTAACGTTGATTGGAGTTCAAATTCGATTGTTTGTGAATGTTGTTATATGCGTTCGTACCTTGACCGTGACGGACTCCGGCCTCGTTTGATACTGCCCGAACAGAACTAAGCAGGTTTTAGAATGTTAAGATTCTTTTTAAAATTCTTCCTAAAACTTCAAAAAACATGAACACAGGCACAAATTAAATATTTTGACATCGTCGAGTATTTCAAAGACTGGGCGCATAATAAGCATCACTATAATGCACTAACCACCATACAAAGGGCCTACACATCAAAGTAAACGCTGAGTAAAACCTTTCAATGATTAATGTAAGTAATTAAACATAACTTCATTATTGAGACCCATAATATAACTTCGTCAAGCCACGAGGCTCACAGATTTCCTCAAATGTTGGTTTTAATCGTTCGTTGTGGCGATGATGTAGACTTGAGTTTCAATTTTAATGTACTGTATCTCCTTACTAGCAGTGTGCTGCATTTTCCAGACTCATCAATACCGGTGGATGTTTTATACTTGAAACAAATATTACTTTAACATATGCATATAATCCACTTCGGTTTGTACATGAATGCAAACATAGTTTTTATTCTTTAGTGATAACAACATATCTGAGTTAAAAACAAAAGTGATATTAACTGCAATCGTGTCTTTCCTATCTTTTCATCTAAAGTATGAATTACTCTATCAAGGCTTGAGACTCACTGTCATCAGATGTCTGATTCATTTGTTTGAGCTGCTTGTGAAGGGCCTCGTGTCAGTGTTTCAATTGCTCTTTATTTGAAGGGGTTTTGTAAATTAAGGTTTTTTTGGAAATCAATATATGTGTACTGCATTTGTCAGAGTCATCAATATAGAGAAATCGTTTTTACTTTAGACCAATGTTTTTTAAACTATGCATATAACCCATGTATATAACCCACTTGGGTTTATATATGGTTAGAAATATTTTTACTCTGTACAGTTACAGTGTATATGAACAGTGTACAGGTGCATCTCAATAAATTAGAATATCATCAGCTTGAAATATATCACTCTGTGTGTAAAGAATCTATATAATATGAGTTTCACTTTTTGAATTGAATTACTGAAATAAATGGACTTTTCGATGATATTCTAATTTATAGAGATGCACCTGTATATGAGTAGCTCTAGTTAAAAATTGAATTGATATTCATAGCATTTGCCTCATACCAGTCTATGTCTCAAATGTGAACTGCTTGTGAATGCAATATTATGTGCAATTTTAACATCACTTCTACAATAAATGATACTCAAAATGAATGTTGCGAGGTTTTGTAAATCATAATGTTTAATTATCACAAAAAATCTTCTTATATATTTAAAATAGTCATCCCTTTATTTCGAACTAAATTGATCATGTTGTATTTACTAAGGCTACTATTCCAGTTGTTGTAGTAGCAGTAATAGCCTCTGCCACTATTCACTGTCAGTTAATGACTGTTTAGCTGTAACATCTACTTTGTGTTCCTTAAGTGTTTTTTCCAGTCCCTTTGTTGGAATGGGCACATGTCAAGATGTAAATTATTGCAGGATACCAGAAGTGTCCCCCATTCCTTAACTGAACTAGGTCTATGCATGGTTAGTTGACTGAATTACCTGTTTCCTCAGTGTGTTGTGTCATTAATTTAATCAATTAGTCAATACTTAATGATCTAAAGCATCTTCAAGACAGAGGGCAACAGAGTCACATATTCAATTCAAAAAGTCAATCCCATTTGAACAGTTTCACATTTCATTGTATTACTCTGGTTTTCCAAATGCATTTATTTACAGTACTTTAGCAAGAAATATGTTTTTTGGACATACTGAGTATATGACTGTGTAACTGACATGTATTATGTAACACAAGTAGCTTGCAGTTTTTTCATGAACATTTTAATATTGTTTGCTGTTGTCAATTTTTGGTCCCCAATGGAGCCCATGGTATTAAAGAATTGTTATCTCTGTGTTCCAGGAAAATATGAGATTTAAAATGTTTCTTGGCTGTCACTACAAAGAACATGAGGTAAGTGTTAAGTAAAAGATAAAAGTATCATTTTGGGTAAAGAATTCCTTTCATAGAGTAGACTGATCATGACTACCCCTTTTCTGTTCACACAAATAGATTTTTAACACACAAACTCGCTAACTTGACAATTTACAGACATTCTCTGTCATTGTTAAGATTCTGAGGTTTCAATGAGTTACTTGTTTTAGGCATCACTTAAGAGGAATTTGAGCGTATCCAGTTTGATTCAGAAAACATACATTTCTCTTTCTATGTTTGTGAGTCAGGATGTGATACAGTGGTCAGGATGACTAAAAATTAATCACTCAATCCAAACTAAACCTGGCATAGTTATGACCATTGCAAAACGCAAGAAACATAATGGATTTTTGAGCAAAGCCCCTACAGAAATATGTAAATGTATATAGATAGCTATATATATAAAACTCCAACATTGAAATTTTGTTCTGTTATGGTTTTATCTTTTATCACACTGAAATTCAAAATGAATTTTAAGTGATTAGTATTTTATGAGTTTTAAGTTGAGAAAATCTTATGCTGGACACAGTACATCTTTTATTTTGATTTCTTTTCATGATTATGGGTGTTGGCAGCCGTAGCCAAGTTAATCTCTTAGCTGACACTAAGTGGTCAGCACAGTCCAAAGCCATGCACTCTCACCCACATCAGTTTTGTAGTCAAACTGTTATTTCTTTGGACTTGAGATATCAGAGCAATTCCTAAGGTCAACCCATACAGACACACAGGATATGTAAGCAATATGCAAAATACACCAAGGATCTGAATAAGACAATAATCCCATTGAGAAAGTAACACTGACCATTACAAGTCCATTCATGTCTAAGTTGATTAATTAATTTGAATTTACATTATATGTATTAAAAGTATCACATTCAATATGGATTACAGTATGTGCATTAAAAATAGAGTATTCTACAGAGAGATAAAGGTAGAGCTGCGATGTCAAAACTTCAGGAGTTGATTAAATCAGATAACTATATGTAGTGTGGATGTTGTGTTCACATAAAATACTATCACATCATTTTGAGATTGTTAAATTAAAGTTACCTTCCATTCTTTATTTTCTTGATGCTAAATCAAAATCAATTGTTTGTGTGTATCAGGAAAATTAACTCGAGTTTTACTGGCAAGAGTGAGGTATGAACAGACTGTTCAAAATCCTCGACTGAACTTTTGTTATACTAAAACAAAACATCTGCAGTTCTATTCTTTGTAGTTTTTCTATAGCTGAAGAATTGAGTTTTAAAGATTTCTAGTGTAAAACCTAAGTACTTATTAACCACGCAACTTTCTTTTATAGTGAGATGAATCATGAGAAATTATTCATTTGAATGGAATAAATTTGTTTTTTACTATGATGGAGATGGTCGATCTTGAGGCAGTGACACAAAAGAGGCTACTTGTATTCTAGTCATGAAAAAAGTGTGATTTAATGTGTACATTCTATCTATTTAGAGGAAAGTCAAATGAGTGATATACAATGTGAGAACTGATGGAAAAAAGGAAGGGATGATAACTTATAATGAGAATCTGACTCCCCTATAACCTCACTTTTCTTAAAGTACATAATCCTTTTGAGGAATAAGGGTAGAAAAATGTTTTTTATTACTCATTATTAATTTAATAGTTTGTTGACACCAACTAATATTTGGCTGCATCTATGTCATCTTTCGAACAGCATGGAGGGGAAATGATTAGTGCTGGGTGTGATCTTAGTCCAAATCCAAACAGGATTTATAGAAGGGTGCTGGTAATTTTGGTATTCTTATAGTTATTTTATAGCTTGTGTAAAAAATGTAATCAATGCTGTAAATTACATCATTAATTTGCATTCCCTAATGAAGACTTTAATACCAACCACTATGAGTGAATGCTATGAAATCTAATTGTAGGATGCAGAGTTTAATTTTCATAAGCAGTAACAAATCCATTGTAGACAAAACACCACCCTACTCTTTGAAAGAACATTAGTCCAAAATTATGGAGACTATCAAAGTGATTTATTGTTGACGGTGTGACCACCAGTGACTTAATTACTTGTGAACTGAAAGCAATTTAGGCCAGTAACAGTATTCAATACAATATGGAAACCTAAATTTATAATGAGAAAGCGTGTAGACAAATGACAAAAAAGCTGTAAGCAATACATTAAAGAGCAAAACTAAGTAAACTAAGTTAGAAAAATAAAATATGAATAACTATTATCAAAGTATTTTGTTTAATATATTTCATATTTTTAATTATGCAGGCGTTTTGAGGTTTTATTTATGAATTCATTTCACAAATAATACCATTTTTTAGGAATTCATATTTGTCATAGAAAATGACTTGTTTTCGGTTACTGGGAAGTGACATTATTTTTTTTAAGTCAGACATTATACATTTACATATGATTATAATCACCTTGAAAGTCTGATCCAAGTCATGCAATAATTAAGGACACCTTAAAGAGGCAATGGTTTTCCTTAATGTATACAATCACAATCAGTCAGATTGTGAGTGAAACAGAAAAAAACAGAAAAAGAGTATTTATCAATGCAGCAATTTAAGATTGTTATAATATGGTATTAAAGAATTGATCAGTTTTCCTCATTGTTAAATGCAGAATGCTAAAGAATTCTTTGTGTTTTAAATCAACAACTCTCATTAATTTTAATGGTATTACAGAATGAAAAATCTTTTTAATATTTTGGGACTAGGTTTGTTAACCTTTAACCTAACATATATTACTATATTTCTTTCAAGGCCATAAAGAGAAGTAAAGTACTGTAAATAGTGATGACTTATAAAGATCAAAACTGTAATTTCCTTCCTTAGAATCAATAACTGGGTACTGGGTTATCAACAGTAAGAATGGTATTTGTTTTATGGTTTACTAGTGAAACAAAAGAATCTCTGTTTGCACACATTTGTCCATCTTTGTTGTTGTTGTATTCTGTGTCCTACACTTGACACTCAGAAGATGACACTGCTCTTCTTTTACCTATAGCGGTGTTCTTCCTAACATCATGGACCTCTGCGACTTGCTTGATTCTTAACTGATGTTGCTGGTCTTCCTTTTCTTTATGCCATGTCACTTCATTATATCAATCACTTTTCCTCAAGAAACCCAAAAAGGCAGATCAGATTTTTTTAATTACCAGCATATATCAGGACACATGCTTTCGATTAAGACCAATATCAAATGTTCTTGCCTCAGCAGTTTGTGACTAATTTTGTGACAAATGGACAGACCTTAGCGTTTTACATATATAGATTGTATAGGTAACCAATTCCATATAAGACAGAAGTCTAGGTCTGTGTCTCCCCATGCATTTTGTGGACATGACTGTGAATAACAGTTTCCACATAATGGGGAAAATTAATGACTGAGGAATTAGTTTCCTGGGTTCTAGTGTCCCTTTTGACATACCTTGTATTTTGAAGAGGACGTTCTGGCTAGGGTGGCACGGTGGCGCAGTGGTAGTGCTGCTGCCTCGCAGTAAGGAGACCTGGGTTCGCTTCCCAGGTCCTCCCTGCGTGGAGTTTGCATGTTCTCCCTGTGTCTGCGTGTGTTTCCTCCAGGTGCTCCGGTTTCCTCCCACAACCCAAAGACATTTAGGTTAGGTGCATTGGCGATTCTAAATTGTGCTTGGTGTGTGTGTGTGCCCTACAGTGGGCTGGCGCCCTGCCCAGGGATTTGTTCCTGCTTTGCGCACTGTGCTGGCTGGGATTGGTTCCAGCAGACCCCCATGACCCTGTGTTAGGATATAGCGGGTTGGACAATGACTTTCTGGCTATGAAAAGTTGTAAATTAATCACATTTAACACAAATACTGTCCTGTAACACAGTTGTTACTCTTCTTGTTTTATTATTGTAAACTGAACAGTATTCAAATTAACCAATGGTTAGTTTTTAAGCTTAATCCAACATTTAAGTAAAAAATACAAATAAAATATTGAATAAATTATTTCATTTGGCAGTTTTGATTGTACTTTTCTAGAAACTTGCCACAGTTGCTCTTCTCTGACTTTTAGCTCAATACTGGATGTACAGACCAGCATTTTTCTGTTTTTCCCCACCACAACTATTAACAGGTTAGTATTATCAGACAAAGTGAAGCATTAACTCTGATTTTATTATCTGAAACATTTTGTACTGTTATTGGCGTATCTTTTTAACAACCATTGTTCTGATATCTCCAAATTTGTCTTGTATTCTAAGCAGAGACGTAGTATGTTATAGAGGCAGTTTTTTGTCTTTGTTACTAAATGTTAATATACATTTCAGTCATTGAAAGTTGACATAAACTGCATGTTATTTTGGAAGCTACGAATTTAACCATATACGTGTAGTATATTTGTATTATACTGAGTATAGAAATAGGTAGGTAAAAATATGTTTATAAGGGATCCTTACCATTCTTCATTTATTGATTTGTTTTTTTTTTACTTTTTTGCAGTCAGAGAAGCTGTACTAACTTGTACTAAAATGTTACTCCTTCCTTTTTTCAGAGTTTTTTTTCAGACAAAGTCAGGAGTAAAAACTATTGTAATGATTCTGAGGTATTTGCATAATATTTTCAAGGTTGGTTGATTCAGTACATACATCATGGCTGCCTAATTGAGAACTTGGACAACACTGGTCAGATATGTGAGGTATCATCAACAGTTTCTATGATTTTCTACTTAATTGTTCAGTTATTGTTTTCAGCCATAGTAGTAGTGTACATAATAGTAAAAGTAGCATTGTCACATGTTCTGGGTACAATTATTCTTACTGGCATATCCATGCTTTATGTCATGGTAATATTACAGCTCTGTCTACTGTATAATGCCAAGTGTTTGATCATTCACATGTGCTCATAGATTAAAGGAAAGGTGTGTGTTATACATTGGCTAAGCTAAAAATGTCCATTTTTTGAGCAATGAGCAAATATCAAATATTTAGTAAGCTTGAATCTCATGTTACAGAAGGCACATGGTAATCAGGTACTTAGCTGCAGTGTTGAGTTTGCCTGGCAAATGTGGTTAAGACAAGTTAGAGAATCCCTTAAAGATGACAACAAAAATTGTCATTCATTAACAATATGGACTGAAAAGAACATCAGGAGTGTTCTGCCATATTCACCAGCTTACTCAACAAATATTTCGCTGTGTCTTTCTTGTTTCCTCACATTAAAGATGCCCTTTGTGGTCACTTTGGCATTGCTTAAGATTTTATTGTTTCTTTGAAGGAAGTTTTAACTAAATGTTTTCTGTGCCTATTTCTAGTGGTCGTATGAGAAGTTGCAAGACTGCATAGTAGCTGAGGGAAATTTCTTTTGGAGTATGATAGTGTTGGAAGCAAATAGCGGATAACTCAAACCCCACCCATCTTACTCCAGCTTTCCTGGTGCACCACGCCATTGCACTTCACTATGTACTGCTTCCCTCTTGATAGCATTAAGTATGTGTCGAAGCAATAAGTAATAAGGGGGAGTCCCCCATTAAGTCTCGACTGCGTCAAAGCCTGTGGTTTTGGGATAATTCCAAAAACCCACCTCTCTTACTCTGGCCTTCCTGGTGCACCGATGTTTTGGTTGAGGGAAATGTTAATGCTTACTTCCAATACCGAAAATCCAGAAATGCTGGTACCATACCATTTTAAAATTTGTGTTTTTCGGTACCTTTCCAGCACCAGTATTCTTTTTTTTTTTTTTTTTAATTTTATTGATTATATTGTAATCATTCCATACAAATAGATCAATTTTTACAAAAAAATAGGATTGAAAACAAATCAACCCCCACCCCTGAGAAAGAGAGTATGGCCAACAGACTAAAACTTAAAAATAGTAAAAATGAATAAATTGAAGAGATTAATAGGTGGATACAGATAAATGGAGAAGAAAAAGAAATGGGGAGAGAATCTACTTCATCAGTGCTTTAAGAGCTTATTCTAAAATATTATTGATTAGATCCTGCCAGGTTTTGAAAAAGTTCTGCACAGATCCTCTAAGTGAGAATTTGATTTTTTCCAATTTCAAATAATATAAAACATCAGTTACCCACTGACTTAAAAGAGGAGAGTTAGGATTCTTCCAGTTTAACAAAATAAGTCTGCGTGCCAATAGTGTAGTGAAGGCAATCACAGTCTGTTTGTCCTTCTCCACTTTAAGCCTATCTGGAAGAACACCAAAGACACCTGTTAGTGGATTAGGAGGGATTGTGACACCAAGGCTGTCTGAAAGGCACTTAAAATTTTTTATCCAGAATGATGTTAATTTGGTGTAGGCCCAAAACATGTGACCCAGTGAGGCTGGAACTTCATTCCTGCGTTCACAGGTTGGATCTTGCCCTGGAAACATTTTGGACAATTTCAAGTGAGACAGATGTGCTCGATATATAATTTTGAGCTGAATAATTGTATGCTTTGCACATATGGAGCTCGAATGAATTCTCTGCATTGCTACCTTCCACTCTTTTTCTGATATGTTGAGTGAGAGGTCCTTTTCCCATTGTCCTCTTTGATCTTTGAAAGGGAGGATCTGTAAAATATTTTTATATATTGCAGAAATGCTATCTGAGTCCTCGAGACTGAGCAATATTTTTTCCAGCATAGAGGAAGGTGGGAGAAGGGGAAAATCGGGCAGGTTCTGTTCGACAAAGTTTCTAATTTGAAGATAGTGAAAGAAATGTGTTGCTGGAAAATTAAATTTGGAATGTAATTGCTCATAGGATGCAAAGAATGTTGTCTATATAAAGATCTCTAAGCAATTTAATCCCAAATGTTTTCCAGATATTAAAAACTGCATATGTTTGCGAGGGTTGAAAAAGGTGGTTGTCATGCAGAGGTGCCACAGATGAAAGATTTTCCATCTTAAAATGCTTTCTACATTTGTTCCATATTCTGAGTGAATGAAGCACAATTGGGTTATTAGTATATTGGCGATAACTTGCATTTATTGGGGCACAAAGCAGGGAATATACAGAAGTACTGCAGGATTTTATTTCTATACAGTACCAGTATTCTGAACAATCCTAGTGTATGTGGATAAAGCAGCGATTATTCTACTTCTCAGGTACCAGTGACTCCAGTCTTTTAACTTCTTGACTGCAACTCCTATTGCATTTCATTTCATTAAAAGCAATAACTGAATTAATCTAGTGCACTTTGTGAAACCTAGGATCTTTTTGTCAACCTTATTTCATATGGATGATCATTTTTATAAGATATTAGGAACAACTAATTGTGTAAATATTACGTTGTTGATCCCAGAGGCTAAACCCATTTGTTACAGCACCAACGTAGAATATCCATATAGTTCCAGTGGGCTCCCAAGCATTTATAGGTCCATACCACCTCCTCCACTATTATGACTGATCTTAGGGACTCCCTGGCATTCTGGTAGCACACCATCTCTCTTATTATTTATTTATTGGCAATGTTAATTGTAGAAGTTTGTCCACCTTTGTATATTTGTTTGTCATCCCCATTGTGAATGTAGTGTACAATGGAGGAGTTATCTGAGAAATTTTGTAGGCAGAATAAATTACAGTCTTGGGTGGGTCTAGGGTTTGTTTTTGCCACTTTAAATAAGGTATCAGTTGATGCATATGTCAGAGAGCTAATGCTGTTTTGAATTGTGTCTTCAAAATAATTACTATGAACATTTTTCTTTATTTAAAAATATTTATGCAAAAGTAGTGAGATATATTATACATTTTTTTGTCCAGCTGCCAGTTCTAAGCACAGTATGAGTGGCATGTAGCTTTACACCCCAATAAACCTGACTTCTGTTTATTTTCTGTATGTAGTTGCCATACCAGTAGGAGGTTGTAATTTCTTCAGTCCTAGCTGGCATTGCATCAGCTAATCATTCACAGAAGAGAGGAGAATGGTGGATGTTAGTTTGGAGATAGTGTTTCAAATTGCAGATGAGTTGCTGGTGTCAATAAAAGCAAGTATGGTAAAAGTAGAAATAGATGCACTCCAGACCATTACTCAAGGGGGCATTGTTGCAAAAGAACATTTGGTTTCCAATGTTAGCAGTAATGTTGCTGAAATTATACTCTCACAAGCAGTTCCAAATTGGCTTCACACCTTTACACCATTAAAACTGACGAGGGAGTCACTCCAGTTTCTACTATTGATGCACCAGGAGTTGTGGTTAAGCAACTAAAAACAAAAATTAGCCTTTATTCACACTCTTTGGAAAGGTTAACATTACTCAGTCTCATGAGGTAATATATTATATTCTTGGTTTAGAGTTTATTTTAATTGTACAGAATACAAGTTATTGTTCAAAGGCAGTAATAGATTTGACTAGAATAAACAACATTGAACATGCTAAAAGAAATGAATAAAGCAAAAATAGTTTAAATAAAACATTCTTGTTGGCAATAAGAAAGTTGGAACGCTCTTATAAGATTCTCCGAAAACAGCACAACAAAGGCCGTTTTGCAAGAGTTCTGAAATAATGTGTTAATTTAAAACTAACAAGACTGATTTCTAATAGGAAGCCTTAAAGTTTGGACAAATGTAACAAATGAGGGACAGATTTGGACAATTAAAGCACCAGGAGATTGTGCATTTTAAATTTCAATTAATTTGATGCATCCATTAAGTATTACTCTTTGTTAAGTTTTTTAACCAGCTTCTAATGCAAGTATAAATTTTGCATTAAGCCAATATTGCAAACCTGAACTCTGACAATCCAGATTTTAAAAGCATGATGTTAAAACACAGCTTTAAAGAGTTTGTTTAAATGAAAATATCCTTAGAGTTCAGTAATTCAACAATATGGATTTAATAATGTTTGAATTTTTATTTTTAGTATTGATTTTGATCTTTGATCTAAATTTAGAATATGCATTTGGTAAGATGAATAAGATAGTACATGATGATTTTATTCTTAATAAACCCTTTGCTTAAAACCCCCAAAGATTTTAACATCCTCACCTCCCCCTCTTTGTTGTTGATGGCATGCATACCTGTGTCTACCACACATTAAAATACAAGTCAAAATGAATAGGTGACTCATTGAAAATTAATGGACACATTATTTTGCTGATTATGTAATTTACTAGTAAAATGCTTGCTAAGAATGGATTGTCTAAAACTAAACACAATTAAAGTAAATTTGCTGTGTTTTTCATTCAAATAACTTTGGTGATGTGGACCATGATGTGTTATACAACAGTGTCTTCTTTCAGCAACACCTTCCATCTAAAATAAGCAATACAGGTAATACTACGATGGGTAGACTATTGGATTAAGATGTTTTATTTCTTTAAATGTAAACATGTTTATGGATAGCTATTATACAACCACCCAGAAGAGAGTTGTTTTTTCTTGTACTTGCCATGGAGTTTACTTTGCACTGGTTGTGATTGACACTGACCATATGCCTTGCATTTGAACATGCTAATTTCAAGGCAAGTGAATTAAATTGAAAATTGTTGCAATCACATTTTCAGAATAACTTTGATAAGATTGTAGATACTAGATGTGATAACATAAGAAGCTGCATGTAGTTTTGTAGAAGCGGAAGTTTGACGCTTGACAAATCAGTCATAATAATGGGATATCTAGTATACCTGAGTACTTGGCTTAAGGGCATAGCCCTGATTATTTAACAGTTTGATAATTTTCAAAACCATGAATTGAGCTCAGCCATTATTCTTATAGCTCCTTGGTTTATGACACACTAAGATTCCATTTGATTTCTGTACTGAATTTCCTTGCCTGTCACACCACTGCATAAGTCCGATTTTATAACAGATCAAAAAATCCCTATGTGGAATAATGAACCTTACTTTGTTTAAAAATCCTGGTGGTATTTTCAAACAGACATCCTCAAATGATGAACAGGTGCATAAATGCTAACCGTCTGCTCCTGCTCCTGCTCCCATATTAAGTACAGTTAGCCTAGTTTATTGTAGGTAACAATTCAGGTCAGTTGGAGGCAGAATGCATGAACAAAAGGACATTATTGCAACCTTGTTCTCATTACTTATTGATGTTTTAATCTACTCATCAACAAAAGAAACAAAATTTTAAATGAACAAATTTGGTTGCTGTGTGGAAGAATTATGAGCGACCTATATGCATGTATAACACATGAGAAGGAAACCAAAGAAAAAAAAGATTTTTATTAGATAGACAAAAGTACAATTTAGTGATCCAATTTGAAACATTTTGCCTAAATAGTCAATTGTGCTTCCACAATTCAAAACACCCCCAAGCAATGAATAGATGTATTGTGATGACATTAAACCAGGAGCTTCCCAAATGATCTCCTTTGAATTGTCAGATTTCTTACTTTTGCCACACACTTCTAATATCATGAAAATGGGGAGTTCCGAAGCACAGGTACCAAAACACTTTCCAAAGTTGCCCACTAGAGGATGGAAAACACAGTCAAAAATCCTGACTAGAAACCAAAACGGTTCTTACAAAATCTCAATAAAATAAAAGTTTTATTTTCCAAAAGACTCTGCAATGCACAAAGCTCTGAAGAGCACAAGAAACTGACTGAAAAAGGCAAGGCAATCCACAATGAACATAATCACAAAACAATCCAAAGGCAGTGATCAAAACAGAGCAGGGGTTTAGAATATCAGTAAACACAGTTCAGAAACAGAATCCAAACACAAAGTTGAAACACAGAGCATGGTCAAAATACCAGAAAATCAAGCACCAAAAACACAAAGCACAGTACAGTGATCCCTCGCTATATCGCGCTTCGCCTTTCGCGGCTTCACTCCATCGCGGATTTTATATGTAAGCATATTTAAATATATATTGCGGATTTTTTGCTGGTTCGCGGATTTCTGCGGACAATGGGTCTTTTAATTTCTGGTACATGCTTCCTCAGTTGGTTTGCCCAGTTGATTTCATACAAGGGACACTAATGGCAGATGGCTGAGAAGCTACCCAACTTACTTTTCTCTGTCTCTCTTGCGCTGACTTTCTCTGATCCTGACGTAGGGGGATTGAGCAGGGGGGCTGTTCGCACACCTAGACGATACGGACGCTCATCTAAAAATGCTGAAAGATTATCTTCACGTTGCTATCTTTTGTGCAGCTGCTTCCTGAAACGACATGCTGCACGGTGCTTCGCATACTTAAAAGCTCGAAGGGCACGTATTGATTTTTGACTGAAAAACAAACTCTGTCTCTCTCTATCTCTCTCTCTCTCTCTCTCCCTGTTCCTGACGGAGGGGGTGTGAGCTGCCGCCTTCAACAGCTTTGTGCCGCGGTGCTTCGCATACTTAAAAGCCAAACAGCCCTATTGATTTGTTTGCTAGAGATTGTTTTCTCTATCTATGTGACATTCTGTGCTCCTGACACGCACTCCTTTGAAGAGGAAGATATGTTTGCATTCTTTTAATTGTGAGATGGAACTGTCATCTCTGTCTTGTCATGGAGCACAGTTTAAACTTTTGAAAAAGAGACAAATGTTTGTTTGCAGTGTTTGAATAACGTTCCTGTCTCTCTACAACCTCCTGTGTTACTGCGCAAATCTGTGACCCAAGCATGACAATATAAAAATAACCATATAAACATATGGTTTCTACTTCGCGGATTTTCTTATTTCGCGGGTGGCTCTGGAATGCAACCCCCGTGATGGAGGAGGGATTACTGTAATCTCAAGTGACACTCCACTCCCTAGCACATTCACAATGAGCTGCCAAGAACTATGGGAGGCCCTCCCTTAAATAGGGTTTAGGGCCGCTCCTGGTAGTGATTGACAGGTGTCCCCGCCCTTTTGGGAGCCACTGACAAAATACAAGGGTCAAAACCTAGGCCACGCCATTTCCCAACACACACATAGAAAAATGTGAATTATAAACAAAACAAACATTAACACAAATAAATTATACAGAATTTAACAAAACAGACAAGAAACACAACTTTGAACAACAGTCTGGGAAAAATGCTGACTGAAACATGACAACTAATGATTGACATCCTATTATGCTTAACCTCCTTGGCGTTAACCCCAAGCATGACTCAGGCTCAGAATTCTATGCAATTACTGTTAACCCCGTGTCACACCTGGGGTGATGTTTAATGATCCGCTTTACATTTTTAAGCCTGAATTGGGACGGTAGTCTGCTGTCATCTACTGGATGAAATAACATCATGCTGCAGAAATCATGAATATTTCTATGTGTTTTGCTATTGAAAGGTAACTTACCAATACTCATGAGAGGGGTGGAGCCTCCCATGAAGACACAATGGCAAGTAATTTTAGAATGAACAAAAACTGAACCTTTTATTCAAATTGTGCAGTAGAGCTGACAATGTGAATTGGTCATCTGACATTGGAATGTGAAACTGGTATATGATAAGGCACCGTACAGCAATACCTCCATGATATGCATATGATATGATATGGTCACATGAAGCCTCAGCATGGTACAACTGCAGCTGCCTGATGAAGGCAAAATAATTGCTGTTGAGTGTAAGTTAAGCCAGACATTAGCTCTCTTTGCACTGTTCATAATGTACTAAATATCAATGACTGTTTCAGGGGAAGTGTGAAAATCACTGAGCCTTGCAGTGTGGTAGCCTGTAATAACACAAGGGGTGCGTTGATTGTGTGGATCAGGCACTGACATTCTACCCTCTCATGTGCAAGCTGCAGAAAAAATATAAGAAAAGTACAAAGAAACACGTGTACTGTCCAAATTGCAACATCATACTGTGCGTTGGTGACTGTTTTAAAACATAATCGCACAAAGAATGTGTACTAAATTGGCATCAGTACAGCAGTGGACACAAGACATACCTTTTCTACTGTATTTATGTTGATGTTTTGCTATTTACATGTTTCTGTTACATGTAAAAACATTTTGTTGAAAAAAACAGTGTTTTTCGTCTGGGGGTAAAAAAAAAAAATGCTAAGGAGACTACAAAGAACCATTCAATTTGCAGAAGTTATATTAAGAGTTTTGTCTGCCAATAGATGGCATCAAAGTTCAAAAACATATTTAAAAGGTGATTGAATGCTTGAGGTAGTATTGACATTATTAGCAGTTTCGTTAGCTGTAACAGCATAAAATTTCAAATTGTGTAAGTTGACATCTAAAGCCGTCACACATTCTCATTCATTAATTGTACATTCATCCATCACTCAAACCCATGGGAAGCTAGTCTCACTGAAGACAACCATGAGTGAATTTTGCCTAAAACTGTGTTGGAGCAATTAGATGGTTCACTGAATGTTGCATTTCTAAACCAATTCAGTGCCTTATGAAAGTGGGACTCAAAGTAGAAGTGGTGATGTTAAACTACAGAGAACAGAGGTTCTCTCGTTAACCTGATCCAAGAGAAAGGAAGATTCTGATTACAATGAACTGTGTACAGGTGAAAGGTCTTCTAAAAACCCTATTAGACATATAAGTATGTGACATATGTGCAGAGGGCACATTGTACATTTTAAAAATAAACATAACCTGTTGCAAGGGAAAAACGTTTCTGTAAAATCAGATTATACATTGGCATTCAAAGACATCAATGGATGAGTTGTAAACGTGAATGATATGTTGTCGCAGGTACTGTGTGTGCTCTCTGTTGTTCATAATGTTTAAGGTTTAAAGAACTGTAAAATATGCATTTGAAGGAAACGGCTTGTCGCACCCTGTCAAAAGGACTGCCTTAAAGAGAGCTGACAATGAAGAGCCACAGAAGATTCAGATTTCAGTACTCGAAGCACCTGAATAAACAGTGCAGCACTCACCTTCAGACTGCACATCTAAACAAGTAACTAAAAGAAATTACTGCCATAAGGGATCCTTCTCAGTTGGGCCCTCAAGCAAGGCTCTTAATGTGAAAATTGCTAACGAGGTGCAGTACAACGGCTAACCCTAAGTTTTAACCCCCAAAGATCATGCAAAAGGAGAGCTATCTCTAAGGGATAAACACAGTATATTAAATCAAAATAAAAATAATTACTGCCTAATTGGAAATGTAAACATGCCCTGCCAGAAAATAGATGCAGCAATTTAACACGTAGTACATACATAAACCTCAGTGCTTCTAATCTAAACTCTATCTGTTGCTGTTATGCCATTTAATGATGCAACAGACAAAATTAAAAGATATCATAGCAGACAGGTTTATTTCTCAAAAGTGGAGCCAAGTAGCTGCGGTGGTCTATGTGTGTGTGTGTATTTTTGTCTTCTTTGTCACAGTGCTCATTACAATGTTCAAATGAATAATTTAATTTCAGTTACCTTGTTGTACTGGGTTTCTGAATGGATAACAGCAATTTTAGCTTTTTATTTTCTGTCAGTGTCAAGTCTTTTGTTCAGTTTCTTTTGCTATCTCCCTGAAACACCTGCAGTTTAAACTTTACAGACCAGAGGAACTGGGGCTGAGTGTTTTAGGTAGGAGCCCTGTGGATGTTGCCTTTACAACACTGGATTTCCCCACCATTCACTACAAACGTTTTAACAAGTTGTCCCCAGCCGTGTATTTGCGAGACTACGGGGAAGCAGGAGCCTTAATAAGTGTATGAGACTGCACAGCCACTGGTCAGTCAGAGTGCTATATTAACCCCTGCCCACTGTTGGAAGCACCTAAAATGGGCACATGAGAATCAGAACTGGATGTAGCAAATATGTCACCAACAATACAATTGTAACTGGTCCCTCTGGTAATTTCAGTATTAACAGTTAGTGAGAGAAGAAAGGCTACAGTAACTCATGTAACCGCTCTGTACAACTTTGGTGAGCAGAAAAGAATCTCAAATTGCATGACACATCAAATGCTGAGGTGGGAGGGCTACAATAGCGAAAGGCTGTGTCGGGGTCCACCAGGAAAAACCCACCAAGATGTATGAATACCGCATACTCTACCACAGCCTCTTGAAAATTAAAAGGTAGAATAAAGACTGCCAATGACAACAAAAGGAAAGCAGATGTCAGCTTCTTGAAATCTTCAAGCAAGCTCCAAAACCTGATTGGAGGATTTCTTCCATCAGTTGTATAATCATAATGTGCCTCAGGGCTCAGTAGCTGACCCCACCAAGCATTAAGGAGCTGACAACTACCATCAAGCCTTTCAAAAGTGGTAACGCAGCTGGGGTTAACAGAATCACCACTGAGGTGCTCAGTGTAGGCGAGACCCTATGCTTTAGCACCTATACACATTGCTGCAGTTAGCAAATTCCAGCCACTTGGAAGAAAGTTATCATTGTCTCAGTCATAAAGAAGGGTGACAATCACAAATGCAAAAACTACTGTGGAATTACCCTTTTGTCAATTCTTGAGAAATTCGTACTGCATATCCAACAGCCCCTACAAAATGACATAGAGCATTTAGCATTTGAAAAGCAGTGTGGATTTAGACCTAACAACAGCTGCTGCCATAAAATGCTTGCCCTTTGACAGTTTCTGAAAAAGTGAGTTCTGTCACATTATATTCATCAACTTCAAGGCTGCATTTGATTGTATCCACTGGTCAGCAATCTGGAAATCACTGGGGGTGGAGCGAGTCCCTGCAGAAGTCATCTCACCTTCAGAAATTCAGTTTTGTAATGGATGCCATCATGAGAAGAGAGTTTGAAGGCAGGCTGATGATAGTGCATTCTTTGCCAACACGAAGGCTGCAGACATCTTGCACAAAATTGCTAGCTCTGTGTTGTCATATGCCGTGAATATCAATGCCGCGAAGACCAAGGTTACAACTTTCAGATGACTCACCGTGAGTTGTCACCATGATGGAGGTCAAACTGAGCAAGTATCAAAATTAAAATATTTGGACTCCTTGGTAAAGCAGGTGACAGTGGCCACTTCCCGCCTGTGTAACAAGCAAAACATTTTTGTGGCCATGAAGACATGCATGTTCTGTATACAATCCTGCTAGTCTTACAGTATAGTTGTAAAACTAGAACCCAGCCAAAACAACAACATTTCAGATGAGGTCTTTACACCAGATTTTGGGAATGACTCTTCACAACCACCTCAAAAATAAGGACGTCAGGTCAGTCTGTGTACCAAAGAAGAAGGAATACAATAACGTCGCATTTGGTGGTTTGGACATATCTGTTGAATAGCTGAAGACAAAGTCTGATACAGACTAGTCTGGAGACAATGTCCTAAAGAAATGGAAGGTGTTTATGTCCAAAAAAACCCTTATCTCTAATAGATCAAGGAAGATCTTGCAAATCAAAAGTGTACCACGGCCGATGCACAATTTGTAGCTGTCGATCAAAATGTTTGAAAGATCTAAATAACATCCAAGCCGCAAAAGGTAAGGCTTTAGACTTAGGATTTCAAACCCTGAGGTTGTGGTGCTATTGACACTGTGTGACACATGTCACTTCACTTATTTGTGCTCTGATTGGAAAAACAATTATTTCCAAAATGTTGTAAGTCAGTTTGGATAAAAGTGTCAGTGAAACAACAATATGAATATTATCAGGTTACTGGAGGTGCTTATTATTGAACATACTACATCCTGCATTAGATCAATGTCTTCTGTTCCTTGCGATTTGGTATTTGTTGATGGTCATTGCTAAAAACAATTTTACAGAAAAGTGTATTCTTTTGAATTGAAAGGGGTAATCAGCACTAATTTATATAATTTTAATATATACTGTTATGATTATTAATTTATTAATTTTTTATAATTAATTATTAATTTGCAGTTGTTCAGGTTGTTGAGTCAAGTTTTCTTTTTGTGTTTGTCATTAGCTGTATTTTCAAGCTTGTAATTTTTTTTTTGACAACACCATGAATTTACTTCCCCTTGAGATCATTAATTCTACACAATTTCACTAGCGATTTTAATATTAATAAGAATTCAGTTTGTCAATTCAGTTTTTTAAGCTAGAGAGAAGAAGAAAATATCAATACCTAGGCATTTAAATTAACAATCAATATATAGTCTTTACAACAGAAACATTACCTCCATACATAAGTATGACACTAAGTAGAAAATAAATTAAAGCCAATGATATTAATATACATTAGCTTCCTTAGGATGCATTATTCTGTCTGCCTTTGTAAACTGGATTGTGGCAATTACTGTGAATAGGTTGTTTTGTGTAAGCAAATTGCCCTGAACTTTAAAGTTTTGCTCATCTAAAACATTAATTTAGTTGCAGTTAGAAATTCAATTATTTCAATTCTGCAAAATACTAAAATACTAGTAGTACTTGTTTATCAGCTACACCACACGGTGTCAGTAGTAAGCCATTTTAGAAAAATTCTATTAGATAATTCTTTTTCCACAGTAGTCAGTCACTACCTCTGTAATTGTTTTTAAAAATGTTCATGGCATTATAACACATAGACTAGAATTATGCACGTCTTTGCTCTTTCCAGAAGCCCACTATTCCTTTGAAGCATAAATCTCTTGGGTTAAACCAGATCATACATCATAGAAAATCAGACATCCTATCAGGACAGTTGGTGCCGGAGCAGTTGCTCACAAATCATGAGATTTAGCTTTCAGGTAGATAATATGTACGTTGAATGCATCTGGTGGTAGTTACTCAGAAATCACTATATAATTTTGACAATAATTTTGTGCATTTGTAAAATGAGAGTGTACACTACCAGTTAAATGTTTTAGAACAGCTCAGTTTTTTTGGAAATGCAGGCAGTTTTATGTCTTAATGCTTCATGAAATCAAGGCATAGAACAAATAAACAGTGGCAAATAAAAATTAAACCAAGGAATCATTAAGTGTACAATATTTTATTAAAATTTTTAATTCTTCAAAGTAGCCACCTGTGGTAACATTATAGATTCAGAAGGCCATTCACTCTGTGCAAGTCACCAACACTTCCTTTCACCAACTCAACGGCATACAAACACCCTGCGTGATGAACCGAAGTTTTCAAATTTTGAGTTATTGGTCCATAAGACTTTCTTCCAGTCTGCAGTAGTCCACTGTTGGTATTCAAACACTCTATTTTGTCCTTTAAGGAATGGCTTTCTTACTGCCACTTGCTCTGTCAAACCTGCAGCACAAAGTCTTCTCTTCACAGTAGAAACGGAGATTTGCTTTTTTCAAACCACTGTTAAGCTGTTCTTGAACCTGTTGTGCTGTGAGGGAGCTGGGGACCCTCAGAAACTTGTCTTCTGATTGGGTTGTGATTTTGGGTCTGCCAGATCTCTTCCTATCAGAGTTTCATCTAATTTCCAATTGCCTTTGGATGTTGTTGGACGCCGTACTCACTGACACTTTGATTTCTTTTTTTTGCAATTTCTCTAAATGTAAGGGTAATAATGCTGTGTCTCATTTTATTTGTTAGAAGATCTGAAAGGGGACATTGAAAGGAAACTAGACAATATGGGAGAAATTATATATAGTTATGGCGCTGAGAGATTTGGAGTGAAAAGCAAGAACTTCAGAGCTCAAAAGAAACCATCAGGCCATCTAAAGTCCAGGAGGCAGCAAGATATGGAGCGACTTGTGAAAGACAGAAGATGCCTGCGAAAACAATGGAAGAAGGCCTCTGAAGAAGAAAGGAAAGGAATTGAGGCACTACAGGGCAACATCAAACAGCGCCTTGTAACGCTGCGAAGAGCAGAACATTTGAGAAAACAACATAAGAAGAAAGGGCGAACAAGGACTGCCTTCTACAGAGATCCCTACATGTTTGCCAAGGATCTCTTTGTCAAGGAGAAAACTGTGACCCTTAAAGTACCTATGAGGTAACTAGAGAAGCACCTGAGCAAGACAAATTCTGACACTCAGAGGCATGTGCCAGTCACTATCCCAGAGGACATGCCACCTATCCAACCACCTGAGCACCAGCTGGACAAAAGACCCCCTACATGGAGGGAAGTTGAGACAACATTAAGACGGGCAAGATCAGTCTCAGCCCCTGGGCCCAACGGTATTCCGTATAGGCTCTACAAGAACACCGTAGGCATCTCAAAGTACCTCTGGAAGCTGATGAAACTGGCATGGGAAAAAGGAATCATACCTAAGGCTTGGCAAAGAGCAGGCGATATCCTGATTCCTAAAGAAAAGAACTCCTCAACCATCTATCAGTTCCGCCAGATCAGCTTACTAAACGTGGAAGGAAAGATTTTCTTCAGTGTTGTGGCCCAAAGACTATCAATGTTCCTGCTGAAGAACAACTACATTGACACCTCTGTGCAGAAGGCAGGGATGTCTGGCGCACGCAAGTATGATTTGGAACCAAGTACAAATGGCCTTCGGGTCAGTGCCTCATGAGTTACTGTGGACAGCCTTCAATTTTTTTCATGTCCCAGAGACCATCACAGAGCTGGTAAAAGCCTATTTCCAGGACCTCCAGTTCTGCATTACACTCCAAGATAAAACAACTGCTTGGCAGTCCCTGCGGATTGGCATAATGGCAGGTTGCACCATATCCCCACTGGCCTTTACCATGGCAATTGAATTAATTATTTGAGCTTCACGGTGGGTGGTTGGAGGGGAACATCTGAAGAGCGGGCTGCGTCTTCCTCCGATCAGGGCGTTTATGGATGACATGACAACTATAACATCAACTAAGGCATGCACCAGACGCCTGCTGGACAAACTCCAGGGTAACATCAAATGGGCACGAATGGAGATTAAACTAGAAATCCATCGTTAAGATAGATAGATAGATAGATAGATAGATAGATAGATAGATAGATAGATAGATAGATAGATAGATAGATAGATAGATAGATAGATAGATAGATACTTTATTAATCCCAAGGGGAAATTCACATACTCCAGCAGCAGCATACTGATACAAAAAACTATATTAAATTAAAGAGTGATAACAATACAGGTATACAGACAGACAATAACTTTGAATAATGTTAACGTTTACCCCTCTGGGTGGAATTGAAGAGTCGCATATTTTGGGGGAGGAACAATCTCCTCAGTCTGTCAGTGGAGCAGGACAGTGACAGCAGTCTGTCGCTGAAGCTGCTCCTCTGTCTGGAGATGACACTGTTTAGTGCATGCAGTGGATTCTCCATAATTGATAGGAGCCTGCTGAGCACCCGTCGATCTGCCACGGATGTCAAACTGTCCAGCTCCATGCCTACAATAGAGCCTGCTTTCCTCACCAGTTTGTCCAGGCGTGAGGCGTCCTTCTTCTTAATGCTGCCTCCTTGCAAATGTTGAAGGACGCCAGTCTTCTAAGGAAGTATAGCCAGCTCTGTCCTCTCTTGCGCAGAGAATCAGTATTGGCAGTCCAGTCCAATTTATCATCCAGCTGCACTCCCAGGTATTTATAGGTCTGTACCCTCTCCACACAGTCACCTCTGATAATCACGGGGTCCAGGAGGAGCCTGGGCCTCCTAAAATGGGAAAGGGCCAGCTCGTCAACGAGAGGTTGTATGTTAATGATGTGCTGATACCAACAATCCTGGAAAAGCCCATCAAAAGCCTTGGATGTTGGTACAATGCAGATCTAAAAGACTCCGAACAGGTGGAACAACTCAGGCAGGACACCATCAGCGGTCTAAAGCAAATTAACCACACTGCTCTCCCAGGGAAGCTGAAGCTCTGGTGCTTTCATTTTGGATTGTTGCCCCGCCTCATGTGGCCAATTTCCATCTATGAGGTCACCCTATCCCATGCCAAGCGGCTGGAGAGGCTGGTGAATGTGCAGGTGCGGAAGTGGCTTGTATTACCCAGATGCCTCAGTAGCATAGGCCTATATGGCAACGGAGCGCTCTCTCTTCCAATATCAAGCCTGGTAGAAGAGTACAAATGCTACAAAGCAAGGCTTGAAATAACCCTCACGGAATCCAGGGATCCCTTGGTGAGAGGCGCTGCTTCCACCTTGGTAACAGGGAGGAGGTGGAGGCCAGGAGCAGCAGTGGCACAGGCAAAGGCTGCCCTGAGACATGGGGACATAGTGGGACAAGTCCAAATCAGCAGAGGGGGCATAGGCCTGCATACAACACCCAAGAGGCAGAAGGCTAACCCGTTAGAACAGCAACGCCTGGTGATAGAGGAGGTGCACCACCAGGAGGAAGCAGGCAGATGTGCTAGGGCTGTGTCCCAAACCAAGCAAGGCCGCTGGATGAAGTGGGATGGTGTGGAGAGGAGAAAGATCACCTGGAGCGAGCTGTGGAACATGGAGTCCAATATGCTGAGCTTTACCATCAGAGCCACATATGATGTCCTGTCCTCTCCAACAAACTTGCATCTTTGGTTTGGAGAGGATCCAGCCTGTCTCCAGTGAGCTTCCCACTGCAACTCTTAAACACATCTTGGTGGGTTGCAAGATGAGCCTTATCCAAGGCAGATACACCTGGCGCCTCAACCAAGTGTTGAGGAGTTTGGCAGCTGCATTGGAGATTAAGAGGGTATCCAACAATGCCATACTCTTGGAGGCTAAGACTGCCTCTCGGCAACGAACATATTTTGTCCGTGAGGAGGAGAAGCAGCCTGCCAAAAGAGTGTCTCCACTCTCATGTCCACTGAATGCAGCCCGAGACTGGGAAATGCAAGTGGATCAAAATCAAAGACTCACATTCCCACCTGAAATCGCAATAACAAACCTGCAGCCAGACCTGGTCCTTTGGTCTAAATCCTGTCGATGTGTGTTCATTGTGGAGCTGACAGTCCCATGGGAGGAAGCCATTGATGAGGCATTCGAAAGGAAAAAGCTGCGATATACAAACTTGGCAGATGAAGCGGAGGACTGGGGCTGGAAAGTGTCTGTGTATCCAGTGGAGGTGGGCTGCAGGGGTTTCGTAGCTAGTTCCACCACGAGGCTACTGAAGGAGGTAGGAATCAGAGGGCAGGCTCAGTGGAAGATCATAAAGGAGCTGGCAGATACCGCCATAAGAAGCAGCCATTGGTTGTGGCTGAAGCGGAATGAGACCGTATGGGCTGCTCAGGGAGCCTCCAGTGCGGCACACACCCAAGTCTGATCAGCCTGCGGTGGGCTGTCCTCGGGCGAGGGTGTATTGTGATAAAGGCCAAAACACCCAATGACCCCGGGGTATACAACTGATGATGTGTCATACTGGAGGCAGTAACACTGCCAGATGAAAACCCATGAGGACACCTCCAGTCCTATCTAAGAAATCAATGCTGTCCTGATTACAAAGGGATTAAAACACCTAGGCCTAGTAGACATACAGTGGTGTGAAAAACTATTTGCCCCCTTCCTGATTTCTTATTCTTTTGCATGTTTGTCACACAAAATGTTTCTGATCATCAAACACATTTAACCATTAGTCAAATATAACACAAGTAAACACAAAATGCAGTTTGTAAATGGTGGTTTTTATTATTTAGGGAGAAAAAAAAATCCAAACCTACATGGCCCTGTGTGAAAAAGTAATTGCCCCCTGAACCTAATAACTGGTTGGGCCACCCTTAGCAGCAATAACTGCAATCAAGCGTTTGAGGTAACTTGCAATGAGTCTGTTACAGCGCTCTGGAGGAATTTTGGCCCACTCATCTTTGCAAAATTGTTGTAATTCAGCTTTATTTGAGGGTTTTCTAGCATGAACCGCCTTTTTAAGGTCATGCCATAGCATCTCAATTGGATTCAGGTCAGGACTTTGACTAGGCTACTCCAAAGTCTTCATTTTGTTTTTCTTCAGCCATTCAGAGGTGGATTTGCTGGTGTGTTTTGGGTCATTGTCCTGTTGCAGCACCCAAGATCGCTTCAGCTTGAGTTGACGAACAGATGGCCGGACATTCTCCTTCAGGATTTTTTGGTAGACAGTAGAATTCATGGTTCCATCTATCACAGCAAGCCTTCCAGGTCCTGAAGCAGCAAAACAACCCCAGACCATCACACTACCACCACCATATTTTACTGTTGGTATGATGTTCTTTTTCTGAAATGCTGTGTTCCTTTTACGCCACATGTAACGGGACATTTGCCTTCCAAAAAGTTCAACTTTTGTCTCATCAGTCCACAAGGTATTTTCCCAAAAGTCTTGGCAATCATTGAGATGTTTCTTAGCAAAATTGAGACGAGCCCTAATGTTCTTTTTGCTTAACAGTGGTTTGCGTCTTGGAAATCTGCCATGCAGGCCGTTTTTGCCCAGTCTCTTTCTTATGGTGGAGTCGTGAACACTGACCTTAATTGAGGCAAGTGAGGCCTGCAGTTCTTTAGACGTTGTCCTGGGGTCTTTTGTGACCTCTCGGATGAGTCGTCTCTGCACTCTTGGGGTAATTTTGGTCGGCCAGCCACTCCTGGGAAGGTTCACCACTGTTCCATGTTTTTGCCATTTGTGGATAATGGCTCTCACTGTGGTTCGCTGGAGTCCCAAAGCTTTAGAAATGGCTTTATAACCTTTACCAGACTGATAGATCTCAATTACTGCTGTTCTCATTTGTTCCTGAATTTCTTTGGATCTTGGCATGGTGTCTAGCTTTTGAGGTGGTTTTGGTCTACTTCTCTGTGTCAGGCAGCTCCTATTTAAGTGATTTCTTGATTGAAACAGGTGTGGCAGTAATCAGGCCTGGGGGTGGCTACGGAAATTGAACTCAGGTGTGATACACCACAGTTAGGTTATTTTTTAACAAGGGGGCAATTACTTTTTCACACAGGGCCATGTAGGTTTGGATTTTTTTTCTCCCTAAATAATAAAAACCATCATTTAAAAACTGCATTTTGTGTTTACTTTTGTTATATTTGACTAATGGTTAAATGTGTTTGATGATCAGAAACATTTTGTGTGACAAACATGCAAAAGAATAAGAAATCAGGAAGGGGGCAAATAGTTTTTCACACCACTGTACATGCTATTTTCTTGCAATTATCACTGGAATTTACAACTTTCTACAGTATAATATTGTCCAAGTAGTACTTCTTAGGGTGTAGTAACACAGTCTGTGCCAACTCCGCTTTAAGACAGACAGAGGGTTTTTAAGTAATCATGAGAAGTTGGTACACCTATGCAAATTGTTTGCTTTAACTTGCAAAGCTTAATTTACCTCTGTGGGTTGTAACCTATTACTGTTCCCTGAAGAAGGCACATTTGTAATATTCTTAAATTTACTTTTTCAGTTTTTGCTAACCTAAACTTTAAATTTAAATTTAAACCACTGGCAGTTTACTGCTTACCATTTTAGGTCATTCATTGTATTTCCCCTGACTAAATTTGAAAATTTGAAAAAACTGAGGTGTACTAAAACTTTAGACAGCTAATACTGTACTGTGAGGATTGTCATAACCTCTTCAGCGAGAAGAACAGTATTCCTCTGTTTCCTGCATGTAATGAACAGACTGTTAAGCAGCCTAAACAAAAATGTTGAAGAAAGTTTTCAAATGATCAAAGAAAGACATTTTGAGCTTAAACTGTGCAACTAAACTTTTTATTCCATCCATCCATCCATTATCCAACCCGCTATATCCTAACACAGGATTACAGGGGTCTGCTGGAGCCAATCCCTGCCAACACAGGGTGCAAGGCAGGGACAAATCCCGGGCAGGGCGCCAGCCCACCGCAGAAACTTTTTATTAGTTTACTTAATTAAATTAGTAATCAGAGCAAGTTCTTAATAAATCATCTTACTATATAAAAGCGGTTGGGATTGTCCTTCCATCCCGTGAGTGCAAAGCGTAGCGGTATTCCGCTTATCACAGACTTACTACTTGTGGCTTGCGGTATGAAGTGACGCGATGTGAGCAGAGTTCTGGTGCTCCCATCGTTCCCTTGCTTTTGTGCACGATGCACTGGAAAAATAAACAAAATTATGTCTCTGGAAATAATTAATGTTGATGGAGTACAAATGCCTCACCGCGTAGTAAATATCAGGGGAGATGGTGCTTGCTTATTCTCATTTATAGCTTATTTAGTGCATGAAACTCCGTCTTTAGCGGTACAGATTCGGGCTGACATTGTACGGCATGTTTTAAGTAATTGGTCAAGGTTTCAGCCATTTACAATGATGCCGTCAGGAATCTCTTATACAAATGAGCTTCAGTATCTCACTGAAATGTCAAAGTCTCAAACTTATGGTACCATTTCTGAGCTAATGGCAGCGGGATAGCTGTTCCCTTATGAGTTTCAAGTATATTATTATGGAGTCCTACACTCCAAGTTTGGACAGGCACTCGAGGGAATAAAAAAACTTAGGTTTTCGGGAGATGTTATGAATGGGCACTTTGATGTTCTCATTCCCTTCACTTACATGCCTGATGTACACATGGAGCGCACACAAAGGATAAAAGTCGGTCGCCTTAAAAGGTGGGTGAGCCTAGTATGGAAATAATTGTTGATCATTAAAGGAAAAGTGTATGTGATAAATGGGAGTTTAACTGTAACCTATTGGTTGAGAGGCATGCATGCTAACCGCTACACCACCAGTAAGCCTGGTCTACAGTTCTGTCTCAGTTGATACTGTATATCAGGCTGTATTATCTGAAAAAAGAGCAAGAGGTAGAGGTGAAAGGAAATAATGGAAGTGTGCCTCATATGTGGATTGATTTCTAAAACTCACTCTTACTCTGTTTTGGAGGCTGGAGGAGGACATTGTTTGACTTAGAAAGGTAGAAAAATTAGAAAGGTTTGTAATGTTTCCAACGAATCTGTGGTGTAGTGGTTAGCATAATTGCCCTGAAAAGAACAGTTTTAGGTTCAAATCCTGGCCATGATGTATTCATTTTTATCATTATGAAATACAGTATATCATAATACATAATTGCATAATTATTTTTTCTCAGGGGCGGCACGGTGGCGCATGTTCTCCCCGTGTCTGCGTGGGTTTCCTCCCACAGTCCAAAGACATGCAGGTCAGGTGGATTGGCGATTCTAAATTGGCCCTAGTGTGTGCTTGGTGTGTGGATGTGTTTGTGTGTGTCCTGCGGTGGGTTGGCACCCTGCCCGGGATTGTTTCCTGTGTTGGCTGGGATTGGCCCTGTGTTCGGATTCAGCGGGTTGGAAGATGGATGGATATTTTCTCAGGTATTGCCCATTATTACTTGGGGAGCAGCTACAAGGTGTCAGCATGAAAACATTTCATTGTCCTAGTGACAAGGTAAATATAGAGTAATGTGTTGAAATCTGGATTTTCAACAGATGTAGTTGTGATTTTGGGCCTTAAAAATTTAACATTTTGAAAATGGTATGGGGCGGCACGGTGGCGCAGTGGGTAGCGCTGCTGCCTCGCAGTTGGGTGATCTGGGGACCTGGGTTCGCTTCCCAGGTCCTCCCTGCGTGGAGTTTACATGTTCTCCCCGTGTCTGCATGGGTTTCCTCCGGGCGCTCCGGTTTCCTCCCACAGTCCAAAGACATTTAGGTTAGGTGGATTGGCGATTCTAAATTGGCCCTAGTGTGTGCTTGGTATGTGGGTGTGTTTGTGTGTGTCCTGCGGTGGGTTGGCACCCTGCCCAGGATTGGTTCCTGCCTTGTGCCCTGTGTTGGCTGGGATTGGCTCCAGCAGACCCCCGTGACCCTGTGTTCAGATTCAGCGGGTTGGAAAATGGATGGATGGATGGAAAATGGTATGTGTCCATTGCTCTATGGTGTGTTTCTGTGAAAATAACAAGGAACTTCAGTTGTGGGAGAAATATGGAAAATTCAGTTGGTGTTGCCGCACTCAGACAGATGGAGTAGTGGTTAGTGGTAGTTGTGTGTTAATAATTTCTGTGATGTCACCCTACGTGTTCCTGAGTCATGGAGGAGCAGTAAGTTGAGCTAACCACACATATCAAAAGCTTCTTCATGAGAGTCCAAAAAGGATAATTTTTTGCATTCCTTCGATATCACTAGACACAGGTATGATATGCAATTAGACTCAACAGCATGCAAAAAATAAATTTTTTTTCTGCATAGATAAAATGTGCCACCTTGTTATGAAACCTGCAATTTTTTGCGTTGTCTGTGTGGTAATAAATGCTCAGCGCAAGTGGTTGGGTGACTAGTTTATAATAAATAGTGAATCCCACAAAAGTTATTATTGGCTCCAGCAGACCCCCCGTGACCCTGTGTTAGGATATAGTGGGTTAGAAAATGATTGACTGACTGACAAAAGTTATTTAATTGAGTTTGGATGTTTCCAATCAAGTAACATTAATACTTTTCTTTGTCCATACTCGGACCAATTTGAGTGATGTTATATTTTAAGAAATCAGCTGATGACATTTCTCCAATTTGACAAACAATTTATTTTGTCAACTTCACAAACCTTTTGAATGTGGGAGTCAATATCCAAGGTAAAAATCAAAATGTCATTGATATAAACTTACATAAAAATTCAGAGATTATCCTTTTTAAATGCCTTTAACAAAAATGACTAAAAAAAACAGGTTCATTTTCCAGTCTGTAAGGTATCACAATATATTCATAATATACGGAGGTGGTACTAAAGGTTGTTTTCCACTTATCCCTTTAAATTGTAAGCATTTCTAAGTTTAGGTCAGATCAGGTTGGGAAGCATGTACTGGTACAGAGCATTGCCGCATTACTACATGACAAAACAGCTTGGGATTCCGGTTGGCATCCCCCTCAGGAAGACAGATGGTCTAGTCCCAACCTTCGGAAATGACCATCAATCTGCCACATCCAGTTGTTATGTGGGTGTCCCCTTAGCCTGGTCCAGCCGCTCGGCTTCTCAAATAATGATGATCCTGCGAGCCGGATCACCCTCTGGGAATGATGCCATATGGCTGTAGTGCTGTAACTGATGCTCCCTCATAATACAGGTAATGTGCCTCACTCAAAACTCTTTGAGCAACCACTTGTTCGACACAAAGTCAAACCAGTGGTACCCTATGATTCTATGAAGAGACACAGTTCCGAAGGAGTCCATTCTTCGTGTCAGGTCACTGGATAGCATATAACAAAACAGGAAGCACCAAGGCTCTCAAGATTTTGACCTTCATCCTTTTGCAGAGATGTTGGGAGCACCACACTCCCCTTTCCAGCGACCTCATGCTCTCCCAATCCATCAACTGACTTCATAGGAAGTGTCACCAGAGCCCAGTTGCTGTCGAGGTGTGTAAACCTCTCAACAAGGTCACCATTCTCTCCATAGATGGACATACCATTGGTGGCTGTGCCCAAGAGGTCATTAAAGGTCTGGATCTTGGTTTTTATCCAGGACATTTGCTAGCTCAGACACTCTGACTCCTTCGTCAGTCTCTTGAGAGCCCAAATTAGAGCCTCCATTGGCTCTGTGAAGATCACAGCATCATTGGCAAAGTCAAGACCACTGAATCTTTCTTCACCAACATATGTCCCACAGCCACTGAACCCCACGACCCTGCCCGCACCCAGTCCATGCAAACATTGAACAGAGTAGGAGCAAGACCACACCCCTGACAAACCCCAGAATCAACTGGGAAAAATACAGAGGTTCTGCATCCACTCTGCACAGCACTCACAGTACTAGTGTACAGACAGGCCATGATATCCAGCAACTTTGAGGGGATCCCTCGAAGTCTCAGGATGTCCCACAGGGCAGCTCAATCAACTGAGTCAAACGCTTTACGAAAATCTATCAAGGCTGCAAAGAAACTCTGTTAATATTCGTGTTTGTGCTCCATAAGAACCCTCAGTGCCAGGATGCAGATAATGGTAGATTTCTTAGGTGCAAAACCACACTGCTCCAGGTACTGGTTGGTGAGCAAGTAATTACGGATCCTATTGAGGATGACCCTAGCAAGGACCTTACCCGGCACCGAGAGCAGTGTTATCTTCCTTTAGTTTCCGTAATCCAGGTGATCACCCTTGCCTTTCCAGATAGGGACAAGTCCCGTTTTCCAGTCAGTTGGGATGATGTGTCTCCCCTAAATGGAAACAAAGATTGCTTGCAATGCCAGTAGATTTTTGACTACAATTATGCTCCCCAACATCTCTAACATGAGATGTGCTCTCCACTTTCCCCTGTGCCTTTTCTTTTAATATGGGCTTGTTAACAATTATGTGTCTTGCTTCAAGACAATAAAAACAAAAAAACAGTCAAAATTACACATTGTGTTCAAAATTAACTCTTGTATTGCCAAGCTTCATAGGAACAGGTGTTTCTTTAGATGGTGATTTTTTCCAAGGGAGGGCCTTATTACTTTTACAGTCAAATTTGCATTCTTCCAAATAAATGCATATTACTTCTACTTCTGTTAGTAGCAATTGCTTTCTGACTGTGATTCTTCTTGTTGAGGATTTGAACACCTTAGAACATCTTTGTCAAAATGTTTAAACACTGTGGTATGCAGGCCGGACACAGACAGGCAGACATCATTTTGTTACCCAACACACGTTTATTTACAGTTCTATATACAACAGTGATCACACACAACCCAGTACCGCAGCACCAATCACCCCAAAGTCCAGGCCCTCAATACAATGCCTTTCTCTTCAGGCCGCCTCCAAGACCTTGTCCTTCCTTCTCTCCTGACTCCAGCCATCGAATGGAGGGAGGCGGCCCCTTTTATAGTCACCCGGATGTGCTCCAGATGCCTCCCGACAATCTTCCACCGGCACTCCCCAGTGTGGCGGAAGTGCCGGCTGCGCACCCGGAAACACCCCGGGTGTCCCCGATTCTCTTCCCCCCAGCACTTCTGGGTGTGGCGGAAGTGCTGAGGTCCAGAGCTCCCAAGGCATTGGGGCACCCCCTGGCGGTGACCACGGGCCCCTACAGGGTTCAAAGCTCTGTACCCGTGGTCCCCATAGCCACCAGGGTGGTTGCCCCCATGTGGTCTGGGGGAGGCGTAAGCCCTCCTCCGGTCCTCCGGGGTGTCCCAGCCAGATCGCCCCCCCCCCAGCCACCTGTGACAACACAGATGATTAGTGGTGTACATAGGAGTTGCCCATTTGGTTAACATCTCCTTCTGCAAAGATATTACAAAGGCTAATTTTGATTGTTTGGTACCAAAGGTTTACAGTTGCTGAAACCTGCAACCAAAAACGTGCACTTTTTATAAAACCTAAATTTACTTTGATTTCTAGTAAAATGTTCAGAAGTAAGAATGTGGTGTTTGTTTGTGAGTAATAATAGTTTTAGCACCAGAGGCTGATAAGCTGTTTTTCCCTGTAAAGTGTTAAATTCCATTTCTATCTTATGGAATGGTTCTGCAGTTTCCATCTGTTTTTTCATAGCTTCTGTAATGAACAGATTACAAAGCAACCTGCACAAAATTTGTTGTTAGAAGATTTCAGTCATGAAAGAAAATACAGTAGTTAGTGAATAGGTGGTCAGAATTCAGGCAGAGTTTTGTAACAATAAGTCAAAAATGATTGTAACAAATCCAAAAGAAGAAACTAATTGAAAAGGACAAATCAAAATCAAACATGAGCACACCAAACATTTTTTGTTTTACATCCATAAACTAGGATACATCTACACCCACAGCAGTATTCACGTGATGACATCATCCATTGTATGGATATCAGTCATGTATTAGCAAACACCCTTGTAATCAAAATTAATGCACACAAAATGAACCTAGTACATAAACCTTTGAAGTACGACACTGTCTGTGGTGTTTCTAAGATTTCATCCCAGTTGTCTGTGCCTGTTACATAAACCATGAAAGGCAGACAGGGTTCATTCATCTTAAACAGATGCCCAAGCAGCCTCTACTGGCTCTTTTCAGTCCAGATGAGCAGTGACCCTTCCTAATTGTATACTTCTTTTCTCTGCCATGGAGACAGAGCCTGCAACCTTTCAGGGAATCGGGGAAATAAATGGTTATGGATAAGTAAAGTAAATATGAGTAATGCAGCAAGAAGAGCAACATTGCTAGAATTGCTATGCTAAATTAACACCTTGCACTGATATTCAGCAGAAACCCACTTCATTTTCTACAAAAAGACTAATGACATTCTCTCAATAATCTTAATTATTACTGCATTGTAAAGACAGGCTGTTATTTTAGTTAGAAAACCTAAATTGTCCCAATGTGAGTGAATAGTGTTCACTGACTTGTTCTGCCTATGACATTTTGGGTTTTACCTAGGTATACCTAGTTCAGGCTCTTCTTAGTTCCACTTACATGCCTTATGCTGAAGGGAAAGGATCCATTCATCCCCAATAACAGATGGATTAAGCAATTTGAAAATATTATATATTTTTTTCTTTTTCAATCAAATATGTATTTATTTCCCAAAATAATATGCATATAACCATGCAGAAAAATGCTGTAGAATATTTTGTGTAACCCTGGATTGAATTCTTTTTGTGACAGTGGGCTTGATTGTTCATTGATTAATGGTTGTAAAATGATTGTAGAACTATACATTCCGATGAAAATATTATTTCGTAACAACTGTGATTAGGTTAATCTGTTGTTTGTAGTTACTCTTATAAACCAAATGCTGAGTATCTTAGTATTTTTTCTACTCTATGTTGCAGCATTCACCACATGTAGGCCAGCATTTTCAGTTCTTATAAAAGCTCCCCTCCTTCAGTCAGCTACATCTTTGCTTGTTCTGCCTCAGGAAGTGCTTTAATTGGCTGCATGTGCATAATTAAAATACTTCAAAAACTTTTTATAAGCTAAAAATTTTTTTGACAGATTGAAATCTCACAAAGACTCTAGATTTGCGTTTTGATTAAGCTGCGGTTCAGGATAGAAGCTGTGGCCTCCACATTGCTTGATGTATGCAAATGGTAAATTGTGCCTGCAGCTTAAGTAGTTTGCAATGCTTGCTGTGTTTTATTCTTTCTTTTTAGCTGATGACTTCTGAAATAATAATAAGAAGACCCTTTTGGTATGTTTAGCAATTTGTGGTCAGGCCAGTTTTACACTGATGCTCTGCTTCTTGCCTTCATTAGAAAAGCTAAAAATATGTATTTTTTCTTGTTTGAAAGCTGTTGTAGCAAGAGGAGAAGGGGAGGTAAACGTTAGAATAAGATGATAAACTGGCATGCAAAAAATCAAGAGCACATTGAAGAACTTGTAATTGTGGCCTCATCTTGAAGATCAAGACTACCGTGTTTCTAATACATTTAAAGAATGTTTAGCTATATTAGACAAGCTCCTCCAAAAGAAAGAAGACCTACAGTGTGTTTATAAGATGGGTAAAGGCTTCACACCTGTGGATCAATTCCTGTTTAATCAGAATCTTTAGATTGAAGTGTCATCCTGTGTCATCTGTTTGTCTTTGTTTCTGCACTTAGGGTGACCTTGCAGAGTGGGTTATGCTTTTACAAGAAATATTAGACTGAGTTAAGTATGCACAAGTTAATCTAATTAAAGCAGGCGTCTCAATATAATGCAATCTGCCAACCAAGTGAAGCTGGAGTCAAGTCTCTGTGCTTCAATGATATATACTGATCATAACATTCTCAAACATATTCATATTAGTTCAGGGTCATGAGAGATCTCAAGGAGCTAACTGTTAATGGGTGATCAGTCTATCAAAGGGCTCACTCTCGTATACCCACACTCACATGGGAGCCATTTACAATTCTCAATTAACATAGATGCATTTTGGATATGGGAGGAAAATACAGTACATGTAAACACTGTGAGAATGTGGTAACTCTACACAAACAGGGAAAAGGAGCCCAGGACTCCGGGACCCAGAATGCTAGGTCCAGATGTCAGCAATGCTAATCACTGTTCCACCGTGCTACTTTTCAATTAATCCCATGAAATAATTCCAGGCTGATAGCATGGTTTCAAATATCTTCCATTGCAAGCCAGAATGCTTAAAAGTTAGCTTCATGCTAATTGCATGAAATGCAAATGATGAATATTTATGTAGTTAACCAAATATACAACATAAAAGAAACTAATGCTCTGCTAAATGTTCTTTTTTTCAGCAGTTCTTATCTTTAGTGTTTATTTTTTCTATACAATTTTAGATTGCAGACTGCACAAATTTAGTCCCGATTCTTCAGTGTTTTCCCATATAAGTTATATATCCCATATAAATTCTCATTACAATACTAAGTTTCCAAGTTGCCTTGAACTCTGTCAACCTTCTAAATGACAGTGTTACCAGCAGGTTTGTGGTCTATGTTTTCTGTAATTCCAATTTGCCCAAAAAAGGTTCAATTATAGGAGTTAAACACCAAAAGTGAGTGTTTAAAAATTTTATTTATAAGCTTGCCAAGTGCCTGTCAACAGAGGCTGAAACCAATCCTAAACTGTGAAATTTCAATGGTGGTTTCATAAGCCTTCAGAAAAAGAAAAGAAATAAAACAGGAAGCAGGCTAAATACAATTGCTTATGATAATGGAAATGCAGCATGTGGACCAGAGTAAAGTGGAGGCATTGTTACTATAGGCATTTTCAGTGCTTGCTTTTGTTCTTGTGGTTTTGATTTGTGTTTTTTTGGCAAATGAGTGGCAATTGAACTGTAGTAATGACAGAGTGAAAGGAATTGGAAACATTAATTCTTAATGTAAAATAAAAGCAGGGTGATATTGGTGTTATGCAGTGAAAAATAACTATTAACATAAAAATGTAGAAAATCTCTAAAAAGAACAATTAGCATTGTCATACATGTCCATAGATACACAAATATGAATCTTGTGGTTTGTGTAATAAAGGTTACTGTGGCATATATGTGAATGTTATTGCTAGTAATGGAAAATGTGTAGAAGCATGCTATCATCCAGTAAAGAATTCTGATTGTAATCATTGCCATATTTCATTAAAAATAAGTAATTTTGAAAATGTGAATCAAAAATACACTTGTAGTTTATAGAAGATATAGATATTTGAACATAAAAGTAACTATTCATCCTATTCTGGGATCTGACTGTATAATGATCATGCAAGTGTAGGGTTGGTCAAAGGCCTAGCAATGGTTATTTTTGAAAATTTTCTCCAGTGTATAAATTTGAAGACACAATGTCTTTTTGAGCAGTGCAGATGGGGAAACCAGAACTTTTAGATAAAGCTGATATGATTTTCATATGATTAGGGTCAAATTGCAATGTGTTGATGCTGGACTTTCCTGAAATCTAAACAGAAACACCTAGACACGGTTTAATATCCTCTTAAAATGACTCAGAAGCTCCAGGCAACCTTTATAGTGCTACAGAACCTACACCAACATGCAGCTTTCCAACCAAAACCCTTGAGTAGTCCCTTCCGGACTGGATCCTTCCTTTTTTGTTGCCTCCACACAAATGCTTGTACCAAATGATACAACTTAAATCCTCCCCCCCCCAGTTTAATACAATATTCTTAACTGAAACATCCCCTCTTCTGAAACACCCCCACCAAGGACATTATTTAGTCCTGCGTGCACATAATCTTTAAGGTAAGCAGGTGCCTTCCTCTCATGAACAGGATAACACCAGTCTCTTTCTCTTACAGTGTTGTTAGCTGCTGTTTCACTACCTTCAGGACACTCATTCTATGACTCGGTCTCTGTCTGTTCAGACTGAGATAGTGGGGCATCTTCCCCCTCTGTACTGGACTCCTCTGGTTTTTTATTATTCTCTTCATCGTACTGTGGATCTGATCATGATCTCAATGCACTATCTATCCCTTCTTTGTGTCTACTTTCAAAGACACTGGACCTGTTTGCGCCATTAAAACCCCTGGTTTCCATTTGTCTCCTTCAATTTGATAACCTCTCACATATACTGGCTTTGAGTCCTTGAATATCCGTTCTCGTAAACAATGACCATGATGACCCTTTTGTTTATCTTGATTGGCGTACTGAATCCAAATGTGGTCTCAATTGGCCATTCATAAGTAGGTTTGCTGGGGTTACATCTGTAATGGTATGGTGGGTGGTTTGTTACTTGAGTAGAAGACGTGCTACTTTAGTCTCCACACTGCCCTTCCCCATTTTTTTTTTTTACTTTTTTAAATATTTGCTCTGCCTGTTCCGCTAGGCCATTGGATGCAGTATGATATGGAGCTGAGGTTATATGCTTGATTCCATTTCTCTTTAAAAAAATCTCAAACTCTGCACTGACCAGACATGGGCCATTATCACTTACAAGCACTTTAGTAATTCCATGGGTAGCAAATAAATTCCACAATTTATCAGTTTGCGATTGCTGAAGTAATTGAAGGCATGGGAAGTGCTTCTATCCTCTTTGAGTGAGCATAACCCTAAGAAACATTTTCTCTAAAACAGGAATGCAAAAATCGACGTGTAACCTTACCCAGGGTTGCCCTGGCCACTCCCAAGGATGCAGTGAGGAGGCTGCTGGAACAGCCTGGTTTCTTTGGCAAATCTGTAAAAAATGTCAGTAAATTTAATGGTAAAATACTGTAAATGGTGAAAGTAAAAGACCTTTTCTGAAAAAAAGGAAAGTTGCCTTATGTCCTACTGAAAATTATCTACTAATTTTCTACTGAAAACAATACATTTCATTATTTTTTACAGCCAAATTCTGTAAAATCGATATTTTTCTACCTTTAAAATATGCTACATACCGTTTACTGATGCATTACAATTACACTGAAAAAATCTGTTAATTTTACAGTGTAAAACTGTAAAATAGCGAAGGTAAACAACCGTAAAATGTAAAACGGTAAAGCGCTGTTTATTTACATAAGGACAGGCCCCATTTTCCCATATTGTTCCTGGTGAACCACATACCTTTGAATAGTAACAAACTTATTTTTCCCTGCGTGCTGAAGGTTTTTTGAGGTTATGGAAGCTGATTTATGGTGGGTTGTATTCGATAAGCTGGCACACCAGTAGGACACCATACACCACAAAAGCAAACTTTACTTCCCCACCAAACAATGTGCAGTAACTTCCTTAAACATTTAATTGTTTTCAATGTGTATGATTAAGTGGTACATGTTTGCTGTTGGTTGTTTCTTTACTGATATAAACTGCGTACTGGGGTTTGACCCCGACGATACAGTCTAATGATTTATTTATTTGCATATTTACTGTATGAATTTCTGCTTATGGTTAAACAAAGATAGATATATAGGTATAGAGAGACAGAGAGAGAGAGATTGCAGTATGATTGGATAAAAGGTGTAACATATTATCCGCAGGGCTTGATTAACCATTAAGCAAAATAAGCACATTCTTAGAGCATCAAGGGAAAGGGGGCACCTCAGAAATTCTGTATTGCCGAATTTACCATGGACCAAATGGTGCAGCTACAGTAAACAAGGTTCTACAAAAAAGGGCTCCCACATCCCTCCATCTTACTGTATGTTTTGTTACTTTTTGAAAAATAACATTTTATTTTGTAGTTTATTATTGTTTATATTTTGATTTAAATATAGGTCTGTCTAAAAAGTATCCAGCAATGTAATATGAAATGTAGATACATTTATTGAAGAAAATAAAAAATACAAGAAACATTGTACATAGGAAAATGATGCCTCAGTCCCCTTCAAAGTAGGCACCCTGGGACCTCATCCAGTTCTCCCAGCATCTCTTCCATTGTTAAAAAAAACAGTCTTCAAAGTTCTTCTTGGAATCACCATCAGCTGCCTCGTCGTATTTTTCTGAATCTCATCGACAGTCTGAAATCTCTTCCTTTTCAAAGGTGATTTTAGTTTTGGGAAAAGCCAGAAGTCACAGTGTGCCAAATCTGGGCTGTAGGGGGGCTGAGTCACCTGGGTGATTTGATGTTTTGCTAAAAATCTCTGCATGAGGTGTGATGCATGGATGGGCGCGTTGTCGTGATGAAGCTGCCAAGCACCAGTTGCCCTTAGCGGCAGCCATTTTCATTGTATTTTATCTCTCAACCAATGAAGAATATTGAGGTAATATTCTTTATTAATTGTTTGGCCTGGAAGAGCGTACTTGTGATGGATAACACCCAATCAAAAAGCACAGTTAACATGGTCTTGATATTGCTGCAACTTGCCATGCCTTCTTTAGGTGTGGAGAACCAGGCAACTTCCATTGGGACGACTGGGCTTTCATTTCCGGATCATAGCCTTAGACCCACGATTCATTTCCGGTTATGACCTTCTTGAGGAAATCTGGTTCATTGGTAGCGGTTTGAACAAGTCATTAGCAACTGCAGCACAATGTTCCTTCTGCTCTAGCAGCAGAAGCCACTGAACAAATTTTGCCACAACACATTTCATGCCAAGATGCTGTGTCAAAATCTCGGACACAGTAGTTTTTGGAATCTTCTCGAACTGTCAGTTGCCAATCTTTGTTGATTGACTAGTCCAGTGAATTTGTCATTGTTCTCACATGCACATTTAAGTCTCCTTGGCTACCAGGTTACATTGAAGCTGTGCAAACCGTTCTCATTATATTAACAATGGCTGGATTTTTTCCGGTCAGACCTATATGAGGACACCAAAATCTCTTAAGTGCTTAGGGCCTCTGAAGGTCTTAATCTGGCCCTGATTATCCATGAGCAGGAAGACAATATTTTAACACATTTTCTGAGGGACACAGCTTTACTTGAATTTCACATGTATGTCTGAGACTTTTGGGAGTTCTGGATAAATTGTCATTTTGTTCGTCCACGTGAGGCGAATGTGAAGTGGCAATGCAACGAAAGTAAAGATAAACTTGCCACCTCTTTGAGTTTGCATTTGCACACTGTCCAAGGTCTGTTCCTGTTTAATAGTTTGTACCTTGGAGTGATGACATCCATGTATTAGCTGTTCCCTTCCCTGCACATAGTATTCAGGGAAGAGGCTTCACAAGTACCTTGCACAGTTATTGATTATAAAAAATGAAATGAAAAGGTATAGAATGTTCCGTCAGCTAGAAATAGCCAGTTGCACTCCTGCACTAAGTGATAAAAATTGCAGTTTGTTTAGATCAACATTTAGATGGTAAAAGTATAATTTGTCAGGGAAATATGTCAATGTTGCAAATTGCTAAATGACAAACCAAAAGCCGTGCTGCAGATTAAAAGACACACCTATATTTTGACTTCTCAAAAGTTTCCATACTTAGCTTGAGGTAAAATGCATGACTTTTTTTATTGTTGTATAGCAGGTACTGTCAAGAGAATAGAAAAACAAATAACCACACTCTGAGCACATAAAAAGTGGCTTTGCACAGTAATGAGAAAATGCCTTTAAAACAAAACAATATCAAGTAGGCAGCACAGTTAATTCTTTTGGTAGTTCTTACAATTAAGAAGTCTAAATTGGCCCTAGTGTGAGTGACCGTGGATGAATGTGTGGGTCATCTCTTTGTGGGTAATGCATTTTGTCCTGAGCTCTTTCCCAATTCTCATGTAGCGATGCCAGAATAGGCTTCAGCCAACTGCAATCCTGAATTGGATTAAATGGGCTTGGTAATATTTTGTATGTCTATATCATACCCACTTATCTAGTTGAACACAAAGTGGAAACTAATCCTGGATGGGAGTGGATGTGGCACCACTTTATCAGAGGGCTCCCATACACTCATCCTTTCTGAGAACCATACTTTAATTGGAATTCCACACATGGCAGCCAAGATAATTTTTACAAATCTTCTATCTGTTGTAATGAAAACTCGCAAACCTCCTAAACTGTAAATAAATTGCACAAGACATAAACTTGGTATGGTTAATTAATTTTGTTTTTTATTTCAGTAAATGATGGAAATGATGATTATGTGAGAAAAGGAAAGAAAGTTTGAATTGTGGTTATAGGTGCAGGTAAAGACTCTGGACTCATATGACTTTATAATGGTATACTTGACTTCAAACAAACTTCTGGAAACAGATTACATTTATTATGGAGTGCTTAAGGAGATTAGTGAGTACCTGTATAAATAGCTGACACATATTTTTTAAATACATGTTCTCCCCGTGTCTGTGTGGGTTTCCTTCGGGCGTTCCGGTTTCCTCCCACAGTCCAAAGACATGCAGGTTAGGTGGATTAGCGATTCTAAATTGGCCCTAGTGTGTGTTTGGTGTGTGGGTGTGTTTGTGTGGGTCCTGCGGTGGGTTGGCACCCTGCCCAGGATTGTTTCCTGCCTTGTGCCCTGTGTTGGCTGGGATTGGCTCCAGCAGACCCCCGTGACCCAGTGTTCGGATTCAGCGGGTTGGAAAATGGATGGATGGATGGATATTTTTTAAATATCCTACAGACTGGAAGCTGGCAAATGTTGCTCCATTATTTAGAAAAGAAACATTAGTTAAATGAGACAACTGTAGGCCTGTAAGCGTAACGTGTATCATGAGTAAACTAATGGAAGCAATTATTAAGAAGCAGATTGAGGAAGACATTTCAAAAACCCATGTATTTGTGGTCAATCAGCAGGGGTCTAGATGGAGGAGTTTGTGTTTCACTAATGTGCTAGAATTATATGTGGAAACAACAAAAGCATATTGTCAGAGCAGTACAAATGACAATGCATCTTGATTTTTCAGAAGTCTTTTGATAAGGTTCCATATGAATTGATTGGCGATCACACTGAAAGTAGTCAAAGTTCAAGGCACAATGTGTATATTGATGCATAATTTGCTTGAACACACAAATTAAAGGCTTGTGATTCAAAGTACTTCATCAAAATTAGGTGATGTTAAAAGTGATGTCCCCCAGGGATTTGTGTTCAGTCCAGTTTTTTTTTAACATGCAATAATGATATTAGTAAGATATGGTTAGGTTTGCAGATGACAATAAACTAGGTGAAATAGCAGTGAATCTAGAGAAATCATTGCATATGGACCAGGACATATTTTTGATTTGAGCAAATCTGTGACAAATAATATATAAGTGGATGTAAATTATTAAAGATTAAAAATGTTACATTTGAATACACAATGGGGTTTGGGAAACATGAAAGCAGATCTAATAAGACGGACCCAGGAGTTGCAGTGGTCTCTTTACTGTCAATAATCAGATTATGTACAGAAGCAATTAAGAAGGCCATTGGAGTGTTCATGTTATATAGCCCAATGTGGTAATGTACAACCAACTAGTGAGATCACATCTGGAGTAGTGTGTATAGTTTTTTTTATTTATTTATTTTATTGTAATCATTCCATTCCATACAAATAGATCAATTTATGAGAGCTTAGCCAAAGAAGAATCGCTTAGGGCTTTTTAATAATGCAACAATAAACAAAAGAAAGGAAGAAATATATATATAGGTAAATAAAAAATGGAGAAAGGAATTAATTGCAGTAATAGTTATTTCTCTTATTCTAAAATAATATTGATTAGATCCTGCTAGGTTTTAAAAAGGTTCTGTACAGATCCTCTAACTGAGAATTTGATTTTTTCCCATTTCAAATAATATAAAACATCAGTTTCCCACTGACTTATCAGAGGAGAGTTAGGATTCTTCCAATTTAACAAAATAAGTCTGCATGCCAAAAGTGTAGTGAATGCAATCACTGTTTGCTTGTCCTTCTCCACTTCAAGTCCATCTGGAAGAACACCGAACACAGCTGTTAATGGGTTAGGAGGGATTGTGACCTCAAGGCTGTCTGAAAGGCACTTAAAAATTTTGGTCCAAAATGATGTTAGTTTGGTGTAGGCCCAAAACATGTGACCCAGTGAGGCAGGAGCTTGGTTGCAGCGTTCGCAGGTTGGATCTTGCCCTGGAAACATTTTGGACAGTTTGAAGCGAGACAGATGAGCTCGATACATAATTTTTAGTTGAATAATTCTATGCTTTGCGCATATGGAACTCAAGTGAATTCTCTGCTTTGCTACCTTCCACTCCTTTTCTGATATATTGATTAAGAGATCTTCTTCCCAATGTCCTCTTGGGTCTTTGAAAGGTAGGAACTCTAATAAGATTTTATATAAAGCGGAAATGGTGTTTAATTCCTCGAAATTGAGCAGTATTTTTTCCAGCATGGTGTACGAGGGTACGAGGTGAGGAAAATCTGGCAGTTTCTGTTTAACAAAATTTCTAATTTGAAGATAGTGAAAGAAATGTGTAGCTGGGAGGTTGAATTTGGAACGTAAGTGTTCAAAAGATGCAAATATGTTGTCTATATAAAGATCTCTGAGCATTTTAATCCCAAAACATTTCCAGGTATTAAAAACTGGATATGTTTACGAGGGTTGAAAGAGGTGGTTCTCTTGCAGAGGTGCCACGGATAAAAGATTTTCCATCTTAAAATGCTTTCTAAGTTGGTTCCATATTCTGAGTGAGTAAAGCACAATTGGGTTATTAGTATATTTGCGATAACTTGCATTTATTGGAGCGCAGAGCAGGGAGTATAAAGAAGTACTACAGGATTTTACTTCTATTGCAAACCAAGCCTGTGTATGTTCATTTTTTTGTGTCCAGGTTTTTATGGCTTGTATGTTTGCTGCCCAGTAATAAAACTGACAATTAGGTAAAGGCATGCCACCTTCTGCCTGAGGTCTTTGTAGGGTTGCTCTTCAGATATGTGGGTGTTTTGAGTTCCAAATGAATGAGGTTATTGTTGAATCTAATTGCTTAAAAAATGATTTATTGATATACAGTATATTGGAATGTTTTGAAATAAAAAAGAAGTTTAGGAAGGATATTCATCTTAACAATGTTAATTCTTCCGGCTAGAGTGAGATGAAGGGTTGACCATCTATGCAAGTCTTGCTTAATTTTTTCCATACAGACGGCAAAATTTTGTTGATAAATAGCTTTATGTTTACTTGTGATATTTACCCCTAGGTATTTAAACTGATCTGCTATGGTAAAAGGTAGGGTGTCCAATCTAATATTATATGCTTGTGAATTCACTGGAAAGAGTATACTTTTATTCAGATTAATTCTAAGACCAGATATCTTTTGAAATTCTGTGAGTACTGTTAAAACTGCAGGCACAGTGTTTTCTGGGTCTGATATATATAAAACCATATCATCTTCATATAGAGAAATTTTCTGTTCCAGTCCTTCTCTGATAATCCCCTTTATCTGATAAGAATTTCGACAGTGAACCGCCAGTGGTTCAATGGCGATTGTAAACAGCAGTGGTGACAAGGGACATCCTTGTCTGGTACCACGCTCTAGCTTAAAGTAGTCTGAACAAATGTTGTTAATACAAACTGAAGCTTCTGGATTGGTATACAGTAGATTGATCCATGCACAAATATTTGGGCTAAACCCAAATTTCTCCAATGCAGTGAAAAGGTAGTTCCATTCAATCATATCAAATGCTTTTTTTGCGTCTAATGATAGTAATATCTCTGGAGTGTTTGATTTTGCTGGTGAATATATAACATTAAACAAGCGTCGGAGATTGAAAGATAGGTGTCGGCCTTTAATAAATCCAGTTTGATCCTGTGATATTACCAAGGGCAGCACTTTCTCCATCCTTCTAGCTAGAATTTTTGAGAGTATCTTAACATCATTATTCAGTAGTGAAATTGGTCTGTATGATGCACATTGTAACAAGTCCTTATTTTGTTTAGGAAAGACGGTGATTAATGCTTGACGAAATGTTTGAGGTAGTATTTGGTTGTCTCTAGCTTCTGTAAATGTTGCCAATAAGAGGGGAGCTGGCTGAGTGGAGAATTTCTTATAAAATTCTACGGGGTAACCATCAGGGCCTCCTGATTTCCCATTTTGAAGTGACTTTATAGCATCTATTTGTGGTGTCTGTAATGTATCCAGAAATGCATTAGATTGTGTGATGTCTTCTTTGAACTCAGTAGAATATAAGGATTTAAAATAATCTCTAAATGCGTGCATTATATTTTTATGGTCAATGATTTCTTCTCCATTCGTGTTGGTGATTACTGGTATTGCATTGCAAACTTCTTGTTTGTGAATTTCTTGAGCTAAAGGCTTATTAGCTTTCTCTCCGTGTTCATAGTAATGATGTCTTGACTTATAAATAAGTTGTTCAGTTTCTTTAGTTGTTAAGATGTTGAGTTCTGTATGCAGGGCCTGCCTTTTCCTGTGAAGAGCTTCACTTGGACGCCTGGCTTGTTCTTCATCTATTCTAGTAATTTCGCTTCTTAGCTCTGACAGTTTCTTGGTTTCTAATTTATTTCTGTGGGAAAGATATGAAATAATTTGTCCTCTTAAGAAGGCCTTTAGAGTTTCCCAGAGTGTTCCTGCAGAAACCTCTGTGGGCGTGTTTGTCTCTAGGAAGAAACTGATTTGTTTGGATATAAATTCTGTGCAGTTCTCATCTGCTAATAGAAGAGGGTTAAGACGCCATCTACGAGGTGAGTGTGAGGGGCTTAATGATTTTAGCTCCAAGACTAGAGGGGCATGGTCGGAGATAACAATTGTGTCATATTTGCACGATTTAATCATAGGCAGGAAATTATTATCTATAAAAAATAATCAATTCTTGAGTAGCTATGATGCACTGGTGAGTAGAACGAATATGATCTTGAGTTTGGGTTAAGAAACCTCTAGGGGTCTGATAAGTTGTGGTCAGTTAAAAACTGTGTAATTGTCTTTGTAGTGTTAGATGTCGCCCCCCCCCCCCACACACACACAGGAGTCCTATCTAAGAGTGGATTTAAAACACAATTAAAGTCCCCAGCCATTATAATTTTATGACTGTTCACATTGGGAATGGATGCAAATAGATTTTGCATGAATTCCTTATCATCGACATTGGGTGCATAAACATTTATCAAAATCATTTTACTGTTAAATAAGTTGCCCATGACCATCACATATCTCCCTTCAGAGTCCGATACTACATCTGATGCTACAAATGGAACTGTTCTGTGTATGAGAATTCCCACCCCTCTAGTGTGTATGGTTTTGCTCAGATTATTATAAAACAAATCTGCATTAGAGAAACTCCAGAGCAACAAGGCTGATTATAGGATGAAGAGGTATGAGCTATGAGGAAAGAATGAAGGTGAAGCATTTTAGTTAAACCAAACAGATTAAGAGATGACATGTTTTTAACAGAATTAGTATGATGCATAAAAGCTGTTATTTTAAAATAATTTCTTCAATAAGAACCTGGGTATACAGTTGGACACTTGTTAAGGATGTATTTTGTACAACCTTTAGAAAGTTTCTTCACACCAAATACTATATACATATGGAATAATTGTCAAATAGTATGTTAAACCATAGTACTTTAGGGTCCTTCAAAATCTGAAGTGATGTCATTTTGGAGAAGTTAGTTGAATATCATTGACAGATTATTTTGGCTCAATGGCCTGTTATATTCAAATGGTTCTAATATTCAACATGTTTGAGAAATGTATGTATAGCTATGCTTACTACTTCTGAATGACATGCTGTTTTCATATTAAAATGGAATTCTGTTCATAATTTTGTTATTAGTTCTAAAGATTTTTTTTTTAATTTCCTCTGTTATTTTTCAATAGGCGGTGATGAGATGGTGTAGCTGTCAATGGCTGCTACGAGGACATTATTTCTCATCCACAGTATTTAGAAGAGTAATTTTTCAAAGTAGCAGTGTTGAATGATGATTGCCACATTTACAGGACAAGCTAAAAACCTGGAAGGGTGTGCATTCTGGTACATTTACAGCTCATAATCATGGTGTGGTGGATGTGTGTGTGACCCTGCCTGGATTCAAAGTTCATCTAGTTCTGTAATCCTGAGTTTTGGTCTTCATTTAGAACAGACAAAAAAGTGAGTAGGTGCATATTTATTAACCTGATTTGAATATTTTATCTTTGCACCTTGTTGCATTATATCTTTAATTTGTTTTATACCTGCAGTTTTACATGTACATTGACAGTTGGTGATGTTCTGTATTTGTATCTAGTTTTTTGTTTGTTGTTATTGCTTTTCTCTTGGTCATTCATCAGGTACGATGATAATGGAACATATGGAAATTCCATTTTGATTTAATTAACTTAAAATATTGCATTCTTCAGTATTTTTATGTTTAAGATGCAAAATATTTATAAAGTGATAAATTACCTGACAGTAATATGGAAAAGGCTATTTCACATTTAAATCAAACCTGATTGCCATACATCTAAAAGTGTTGCATAACTTTCTGTATTTTGCCTGTTGTATTCTTTCTGAAATCAAAATCAGTAATACATTACAGTATTAATGTTCTGCTTCACTCTGTATGGCTGTGGCATACTTGGGCACAGCCTGATATTAATGTGTATTTAAAATATTTTTCAGAGCCTTACAGATTGAAAATACATTTAAACAGAATTTTGCTTCATGCTTCTATGTTTTCAGTATCTCTCCATAATTTGTTCACCTTATTTTGTCTTAACAAAATTATAACTGTGCATAATATCCTAAGCATGTCTGTGGGAAGTGCATTATGTAAAAATAATTCAAATTAAATTGGTGGAAAAAAACAAATGTAACACTTGTTGTTGGACTGAAAGTTTAACCCCCCATTGCTGATATAAACCAATGAAAATAACAGGAAAACAGAACAGTGGGATGTTATCCCATTTCTACAGAGGGGGCTGACACAGTTGCTGGCCTCTGGAAGACAGAGGATCATACCTCCAGATGTTGTAATCTAAGTTATCCAGAGGTTCTCTGTGGTGTTAAGGTCAGGAGAGAAGGTAATTCAGACCAGCACTTGCACACATTCTTCAAGACAGTTAAGACCACAGCGGCTGTATTTGGTTTGGCATTGTGCTACTATAATGTCAGGTTGTGCAGGGATTGATCAAATGGCCTCTGACAGGTTGCTTTGCTCTAGGTCTAGCACCATGGAGCTTGTCCCTCAGTATCCTCTGTCTTCTGGCAGTTTTGGCAGTAATACAGGTCACAGATCCGAAACCATCTCTCAAATGAATCCATCTGATATGTTGGTCCTACTCTGGAATAATCATTGGAAGGAGAAAAAAAATGGTCATCTGTCTTGCTGGTCTGCTTAAATTGTGTCTTTATTTGATTATCTTAATCAGTAGTGTCTGGCAATGGTGGCACTTTACATGCCTACCTTCTCCATACAAGTGTACCTCTCTTTTGCTTCCAGTGACATTTAGCACATTATGGAAGCATGGAAAACTAAATGAGTAGTGTTTGCTTTATTGGGCTGCAACTTAAGTTTCGAATGAATGGCCTTATAAAGGTGATTTTATCAGGCATTCATTTTTTGAATAAAAATGTACCTTACTAGGTTCGATGTGTTTGTCAAGTACCAATGTGTCACTATAAAAGCAGTTTTGTTTTTTCAGTTGGTTAAAACAATTTGACAACTTTTTATGAAACTGTACAAGCTATAACTACAGTTTTCTCAGGATAGAAAATTATTTCCTTTCTTTTTTCAATTAATATTTGTAATTTCTTTACTGATGATTGTATGGTGGGTCTACACATTTAAATGGTTTGGTTATAGATGCTGTACAATCAGTTCCTCAACAGCTTTGTGTTTGTGAAGTGCCTTGAAATATTGTTTGTTTTAGAAAGAAACTATAAAAATAAAGGTTATTTGTAAACGTAATCCATCCATCCATTATCCAATCCGCTATATTCTAACTACAGGGTCATGGGGGTCTGCTGGAGCCAATCCCAGCCAACACAAGGCACAAGGCAGGAAACAAACCCCAGACAGGGCGTCAGCCCACCGCAGTGTAAATATAATAATGTTTGAAATTAAAGGGAAGGCTACAATGGATAATACAGCTTACACCTGAAAAAGGTAGAAATATCTTGAACTAGGAGACAGACTTCCAAAGTGTAACTAGAACTTTATGTTGAATTAGAAATGTTATGAATGCTTGAATTGTGTTAGACGTATTCCTTTCTAGTTAGTTAACCAAAATGAGAGGTGCTGGACGAGCTGTGGTGTGTAGTGCATACATTCACTTTTATTACATTCCACCACATCCGTTGTGCAAATCAACAATCTTTTATGAGCTTAAGCTTTACCTTTTAGCAGCATATCACCGGTAGGGTGATTAACAGGTGGCTTTATATGCGGAGTTCAGAAATGCAAAGCTACCCCCACCACCACCCGTCTTCCTGTAATAAGTGTGCGTAATGGCATTGCAGTTGAAATAAACAGTTGTTTGATGCTGTGATGTTTTAGGTAATCACTGATAGCGTAGTGTTATTTATCAGTTTACATTATGTGGACTTACTTTTTTCAAAGCATCCCCTCAAACAGTAGTAGTTAAGATATTTTTTCTTATTAAAAGCAAAAGATTTACCTTTATTAGGAAGCTGAAAATAGTTGTTTTTGTTCTATTACAGTAACTTTAAAGAATGTGCTCATTTAAAAAAGTTATTTTAGGTTTGCTTTGCTTACATCTAATTCAGGGCAAGTACCTCTTTATACCCGTAACAACTGCAGAGTTAGGGTGAAGACCACCACAGCCTCAAATGAAACTGGTGCAATGATGGTGCACATTTTATTTCATCACAGCTGACTAGAAATCACCTGGACAAGATTCTAAAGTGCCATTATTGTGTAAACCAGGGTTTTGGTTTGTGACATAATTAAAGATCCCTCAAAAATGAATGGACTTTTCTATTATAATGATTTTGATTACATCTTGCCTGAAGAAGGGGCCTGAGTTGCCTCGAAAGCTTGCATATTGTAATCTTTTTAGTTAGCCAATAAAATGTGTCATTTTGCTTGGCTTTTCTCAATGATTTTAAGAAAAGCAACAACCTCATGATGCATAAGTCATCAGTCTAAATTCATCCTAAAACTTAATGTATTGATGGGATAACTGTAAGAGTCTTAAGTGTGGGTGTCGCCAGTCTCCTACAAAGATCAAGCATGTGCATTCTTGCAATTAAGGTGGCATTCTTCTGTAAAGGTTAAGGAAGCTGAATCTCTTTAGTTGAAGAAACTAATTCAAATCTTCAAATCACCCAACAGAAAAATTAATTACTTAAGAACATCTTTGCAAATTACAGAGATTCACATGTAAACCACAAGACACCTCTTCTTGCAAAAATGTGCAAATGGGGTATTGGATCAATTTAGCCTTAAGCAAACAAAGTGAACATGATGATCTGCAAAAATTGCCCCTTGTTTATAAACATTAAAATACATTAAGATAATTTAGTAATCCAGACATTTCCAATCTTGAGCATCTAGAGTTTCTTTAAGAAATTAAAAAAATATTTAATTGGCTAGGCTGGGAAATATTCTTTCCTCCAAGGTGAAATCTACCAAACAATGGAGACTCCACCATGTCTATCAAGAAAGCCTAACTGCCTACAGGACACCTGAATAGATGTTTGATAAATAATGTAATTGTTCTGTACTGTGTTTACAGTTTTATTCTTTAAAATATTTGTCCACATGACCTTGAAGTTAAATTAATCTTTTCTTGTTTATTATTTATTTCAATAGATGTTGGAAATTTAATAAAAGTTGTCTCTTCTTTGTTTCCATTGTAATGTAGTAAAACAATATAAATGCTTTAAATATTTATGTTGGATACGTTTCTTTGTCAGAGTTGCATTGTTAGGAGCATTGGGATAAAACACTCCAAATGTGAACACCCATATGCCTATCCAATACCTGGTCAATCTTTATTTTTCTATTTGTACTTTTACAGTAAAATCTAATGCAAGAAGATTTACATAAGTTAAGAAATAAAAAAAAAATTGAGACAGTTGCTTCACCCAGCTTCCCAAATTTGGATCAACTTTACTATTTTTGAAGATTAGGCTGCTTTAAGTCTACTTTCAAAAATCTTGAACTTGATGCAGTTAAGGCACAAAAATAGACATTATTAAATAATTAAAACCCTACTTCCTAGCACAATAGCCTCTAAATGGTAAATATTTTTTTGATGTACTAACTGTGACTGTAATAATGGCTTTAAAAGAAGCATATTATTTGATTGCTGATTTATGTTGTTAATTAACAAAAATCAATTTATGTAAGTAAAGAAAGCAGTCAAGTTGATAATACACCTTCAAGCAGAGTACTGAGTGACTCAAACCAGTGCAGACCCAGCCTTCGTATGTGGCCTGTTGTTCTCACATAGGTTTGATAAAATATCCATAGAAAAAGTGGCTCAGATCTGATCAGATATGCTTAAACTATGAGGAGTCTGTGCATTATTTGCCATTCAAGATTTCAGATTACTTAAGTGGACAATTACAGGTAAACTTTCTGTGTGTGCCTATTTTTGTGTTTTGCAGCAATTTTGTTCAGATTCAATGCATGACTTCTGCATTCAGTATGTCCACTTTGTAACCAAATGTGCTCTTGTCCAAGCTAAGTAAATGCCACAGGCCTGATGCTGCTAATACAGCAATCTTTAAACCAAATTATAGTTATTTTCGGTGTACACTTGCTGTATTGTTTGTTAATTAAGAGCTTTGCTGTAATAAACTATAGGCTATATTGTTGAATTATAATCTATGTACCTGCTATTTTTACAAAACTTTGTATTGATTCATAAGACCATCTTTTACATAATACACCAGTGTTTGTTGCCCTAGGTGCTGTAGGCTCCTGTGATTAAGATATTTCTTCTGTTTGCCCCCCAAATGTAAGCAACAGACGAGGTAAAGGAGAAATGGTAATTTATTAATGAACAATTTAGGGGGAAAGAGTGCAGAAGCACAACTCTGTATCTCAGAATTACCAGCAATCTACATTTTCCAAAACTGTCATGATTGTTTTTTTTCACAATATCATATACAGTAAACTTTTTGTTTATATATTTGAAGAATAAAGACAAAGAAGCTGTTCGTGGAATATACCATGGGTATGGTGTCTCTCGGATAAGACAAAAAGCAGGCTCAACATAAAGAAGAAACAAAAAGCTCAGCTTGCAACCTGATTCTTGGTATCCCATCCCCCATGACACCTTGTGTATAACATCAAACCAAGTGTATGAAAATCTTAACATTTGAAAGAGCTGCAGAGATCCAGCTTCAAGCCTACTGGTTTACGAGAAAACGGTTGCATAACTTGATACTGGGTTGGGGATGGGTGGTGTTGTGGTTTAACGCTCCACATGTGATACACAGCCTTAAGAATAATATGCTCAAAATACTTTTTGCTGCTGATGTCAGTGCTTTGCATTTATATTTAAAAGATACAAACACACATGACTGACTTTGCCTATTCAAGTTGACACTTTCTTGTCTTAGATTTCTTTGTGTCTTTTCCCTTTTAAAAAATGGTCCAACCATATTATTTCTTTTTCTCCTTATTTGGTCTGAAAATATGCCCAGAGTACTAATATCAAAACCAATACCCACTTCAAAATATTTCATGGGATAAAAAAAAAAAATTTGCGTAATAAAATATATTCTACAAAAGTAGATATTTAACAGATAATTATAAATTATTTTACTAAGAGCAATTTGATGTGATTCAGGTCACAAATATAGTATAACACATTCTGGTAATAGTAACTAGAGAAATTGAGAAATTTCCCACTTGTCTGTGATATTTTCTTCACATTTATGAAATTACTTGAGCTAATCTAATCATAAGTATTTGTGTCTTTTTTCAAGAGTGTTGTTTTGCTGATCTAGTCCCTTTCGTACCTAGATTATATCATGTTCGTCTGTGGTGTTCTAGCTCATATCCAAAAACAACTTAAACCTGTAACTGCACCCCTGAGATCCATTGTTGTTTTCTAGAAATGTGATAGTTTTTGAGGATCTCTAGGTTAGAAGAATATAGGCTTTCCTTCCACTTAACATGTCTTCTGGTACCCTGATTAGGTATTTGCCTTCTGTTGATATCAATTTAGAGTTTTTATTTATTTTCTAAAATTTCGGGAAACAGAATAATGACATCTGGACACCTGAATACCTCACAGCAGTGATAATCTTTATAAGTAGGGATGCATGCTTTCAATGTTCTTTTTACAGACCCAGTTGCTTACGTAAATTTTTATTTACAGAATTGTTGGAACTGGGTAGAAAGCCAGTTGCCTATACCAATAACTGAGTTCCTGAAACATGAGCTGGTATGTGGGAACATTTCTTGATTAACACCGTTTCTGAAGTTCTCAGGAGTAGCCTTGCATCAAGGCACAGAGTAATCTGGTGTGTTTGGTTCTACATCTTAGTGAACATGATGTGCACAAGACGTTTTAAAAAAGTAAAAAGACTGCAAACAGTTATTCTAGATCATGTTTCACTTTGCATGTTTAGCACTGTTGTAAGTGTTGTCAAATATTTGTGTTCATAGGCCTTTTCAAATTCTCATTGTGCCTGTCTATTGTGCCAACATTCTTTAAAAAGCCATCATGATACCTTTGCTCCAGAAAACCATAATAACTAGTATTAAGGTTTTCCACTTACTTGCACTGACTTATGTGGCCATATGTTTCTTAGAAAAGCTACTAATGGTTTGTATTTACAGTTCAAAAATCATTACTTAGTAAATGATGCTGTATTTTTGGTCAGAATATTGCTCTTCAATACCAGGAGAGACAGTCTGCTTATGTTAGCTTACTATGTTTTTCCTCTAATCTGATTTTTATATTGAGAGGTCTGCACTGATCAGAAATAAGATACTGGCTTTTGTAAAGGACAGGCAGCTGGTGATAAAGATGGGCAAGAAAAGCTCTTTGCTGCAGATTTTAAACATCAGTTGCCAATATTGTTGGTGCCCCTGCCCTATAATGTAGTTTATCATTGATAATAAAATGCAAAAATTGACGCAAAGCTAAATTGTGCTTTAATTGTATATAGTCTTATCCCAGAATACTGCAAATATAAAGATAATTTATTTTGTGACTTACTTTCTGATAGTATTTTTAAGGGAAATTGTTCTGATCATTTTTCATCTCTCTCTTTTACAGGTAAGCACTCTCTCAAAGCAAACAAAATGATGGTGTTTTTTATTTAATCAAACGTATTTGGTAAAAAGGAATTCACTTCAATCTTTCTGTAACTGGTTAAGTTTTGCAGAGTTGGTAATTGATGGGCTGTGCTGGTGAGGCACATCCTAAATCTGTCAGGCTCTACATTGAGCGCGACTTTTGTCAAAGAAGGGTAAACCCCATTTAAAAATGATCTTTTTAGCCGCAGTCCACATTCTGTTCCCATTACTAAATATAATAAGAGAGCAACACCCTTTTTTTTTTTTGGTCCTAGATTAGTTATTAAAAGTGGCTTATTTTTTAAATTGTCATGTGTAACCAAACCTGGATTAAGACCTCCACAGGCCGCTGTAGGACTTAGCTCCTTAACAGAAAATTGATCATACTTTTAACAACGCAGTGCTTAAGCACTCTGTAGTTTAAGTCTGTGTGGTATTTTGCACTCTTGCATTTGGCTCATAGAAACATGATTGTTTCATCATGCAGTGGGTGTAGACCCCCTTACTCATTTTAGAGCATGGAGACTCGATAGCTTCATTATGCACTGTGGACTGGATTTATGAAAAGGCCTCTTGCACTCACAGGTCCCGGATGTGCACCCAGGATGCCATGGGGTTGTGGCAAGAGCCCCAAAATTTAACTTGTCCCAGAATTAGCAGCTCTATCTGTGGCTATGAACTGGAAAAAGAAATGGATTGACAGAATTACCTTTATGGTCGTAAGATGTAAGGATCTTTGGTGGATTTTTTTGTTTCAGCATGTAAAAAATTGGAGTAATCTAAAAGATCATGGTAAAAAATTTCCTATCTGATGGTCTATCCCAAATTGTTACAATGTTAAGATGATTACCCACCTTTTGATCTGGCAAGCAATCAAGCTCAAATTAGTGCTGGCTTACAGGGTTTGTGTGCTTTAAGACCACTTTAGCTCTTTACTGCTGACCTTTATTGTAAATTGCTTCTCTACTTTGATTGAACCGCATCCTCAGCATAAAAGACATACCAGGTTTTATGCACTAGCCTAACTTTGGTGCCTCACTGAATTTCTCTTTTTTTAAAATATACTTATTAATGTATCCTAGTTCAGTTTAGTTCAACCTTTAAGTTGACTGAACCACAAGTTACATTTAACGTTGTTTTTCCTTTTTTTCAGTTTTAGAACCTCTCAAGAGGTAACTCGACAAGTGCTGTCTGCTTGTTTGCTGTTAACTTTCTTGATACATTGCCCATTAGATCTTTTTCACTCTAGGGTGTGCTTTTTGTGAAATTTGAAAACAGCATAACTACAAGCTTTTTCTGTTTCAAAATTGAGTTTCACTAACCCCTAAATACTACACCTTCCCCTATTAGCAAAATAAGAAGGTATGTATTGTAGGCAAACTATGTAGTCCCCATTGTTCATGTGCCCACCTATTCTCAACCCTCTCCTTCAGTATGAGATAGTAAGGCACCTGATATTGAAAACTATACAGTATCTATTTTACATAAAAATGGATTACCCAAAAGGGAACCATCTCAAACCACTGTGTGTTATTTAGCCAACATAGTATGATATGTTAGTGGTATTAGATGGTTTTCTAAGGTTCATTTCTTCTAGTGCTACCATTGCAGTAGTGGTTCCACAAACAAGTTGCCATATTAAATTATCATAATGCTACATGCATTCAGTTGGAGCAGTGGTTTATATTTGTGATCAATAAGAACAATTTTATCACAGTTATTGCTGCTTCATTCTGTATCAAGCAGGTGACTTGTAAACAGTTTTCACCCTTGAATCAAAATTTGTAATCTGTAGCCAAGAATGATCTGTGCTGCCTGCTTTATGTCAGAAGAGCTATTTTATATTCTGTCAGCCAGGTGTGACTCTCTGCTTTCCATTGCTATTTTAACCGTGTGTCCACAATTTGTTCACTATCTTCTGTTTTGCTCTTGTCCGTAAATAGCAAGTGTGTTTACAGCGACACAATCAGATTAATATTTTCAGTCACATTGGGCTAACTACCAGACTGGCATACTTATGATATTTGTCAGGAGGACAATTCACTGTGGGTAAGCCACACAATAGTTATGGCAGCCAAATCAAATTCCACCTTTGACTGGTACTGAATAACCATCTCTTTGCAAATCGTTTGATCTTTGAAGCCAGTTATCCTGAGACATGCACGTATTGCAGTGTCACTTCTTGATTGTTGATCTGTTTTATCTTTTAACTTTGTATACAATGTTTCACATAAGGCATAACTAATAGACCTACACTTGAGCATAATTGTGACACAGGCAGTTAGAATTTATTATTTGTATGTTTTGTTGACATCAACTATTTTGTACACATTATGCAAAGCACATTTAGTTACTTATTTTTTATGTATTTACTTGGGGAGATTTGTTGGGCCTTGTGTCTCTGGCAGCTAATAGAGCTGTCCTGTGCTGCCTAGCTTGCAGGTAATGGTTAGAGTTCATAAAAGAAAAGGATTCTTCTGTTTTGGAGAAAAAAATTAAAGGGGTAGCTTATGCTTGAACTGTTAAATTGCCACATATTTTTTTTGCCATTGCATGACAGATGAAGCAGTTTAGTATTTGTTGGAAACTCCCAAATGCAGTTAAAGAAGAATTACACATACCTTTAATTTCAATTCGCTGTTGCCTGCAGGTAATCTTTATTTCATATAGAGTGCACTATTAGAAGTTGCCTTATCCCAGAGTATTTTCCCCATGATGAAGTTAAGCATAAGACAGACTTTTGCCATATCATATTTTTCACTTCTAATAAAAAGGACCATCATTTTACTAATTGGTCTTTTTAAGGGATAAGTTTGGTGTTTTCCAAGTGAAGGTATTTCTTCACAATCATGGTATATATTGTTTGACACATGAAGTTGCATTCTAAAGAGATGCATATTTTATACATTTTAAAGAATATCTAACCTATTTTTGCTTTCTAGAATGGAGGTGAAGGGTAACCAGAGTCCAATTATAAAGAAAAGCCTTAAGACTTATGGAATACGTTTATTTTTTCCAAGTCAAAAATGCTCTGCCTCTTGAAATTATATATTGTCACACACGTGCGCATGGGAGGCAGCTAAAGGGCTTGAGTAAGGACAGTTCCGAGACATACCGGGATGTGGCAGAGTGCACTGACTCTTTTTCTCCCTTGCCTGCAGACCATTCACGGGAGATTCCACCTGGTCCTCTTGACGTCACTTCCGGGACCGAGCCAATGAAAGGAGACCTTGCCAGCTCTGGACCCTGTGATGTCACGTCCAGGCTCGCACCAATGACAGAAGACCTATATGAGCCCGACCCCTTTGACTTCACTTCCTGTCTTCCCCTTTAAAAGCCTCCACCTTTTCCCTATTCCCTCAGTTCTGTATTGGACTCAGTTTTGTGCACAGCAGTGCTATCAACTTAAAAACGATTTGCAGCCAGGATACCATATTATACGGGTGGCTGCCCCAAACCTTGCTATGTCTCATTGTGAGTTTTGTGACAACATGTATCAAAAATGTTACAATATTCAGCCATTTCAAAAGGAGAATGTACTTTTTACTGCAGTGTTTATCTTTCTCCATGGCATCTTTCAGGGACAGTGGTGTGGATTCATCACCAGTTGTCATTATCGACATTATTAAATGCTAATGCTAAGATATGATTTGCTGTCACTATTCTGTAGACCACTAAGCAATAATAACTGGAAAAAGTCACACTTATAATCATGTATATTTGTTCACTATATGGAAGCATATTTCATTTTTCACAAAGGTATTCCCTGCTCCTGCTAGACTGATGATGTATGCTTTGGCTGCAGTGAGAGAGACTATTGTAGTGACCTTGGGAGTGTGAAAGATGGAGGAATGGAATTAGGCTGCGTTCCATTTACCACTTATATTGGAGCAAGGAATGACATCACACCTGAGCTGTTCACATTTCAGTAAAACATTTGGAAAACCAATATGGATGCTTCCAGGAAAACCTTTATTGTGATTGTTCCATTGAAATAAATAGCAGTTGATAACAATGCATTACATGGTATTTGTGCTTCCAAACACCGTAGCAACATGATAGAAGTTGGATAGAACTGTGTGCACGACTGATGTAATGAGGTACAAATAGACAGAAGTGCTAAAAAAAAGTATAATACTACGTCTTTCAGTAAGGTTTGCGGTGTATGTCACTATTTTAGATTAACATTGTAATCTGAATTAAGAGAAACCCGGACTTGATAGACCAGTCCTGAGTTTCTGAGTTGGAAATCTGACTTAAAGGTGTGGGGGGTATTCCAGTTGAAACTTTCAACTAGGAACTCAGAAATTCCAACTTCCCCCTTTAAAAAGAGCACATTATTTGCCAATTTACACTGACTGTTGTTGAGGTTGCCACTTGGCAGAGCTTCTTTTATGCTGGCTCCTCTAGGAAGCACAGAGCTGCCATTCTTGCCTCACAGTACCTGGGTCTGCCTGAATTTTACATGTTCTCCCTGTATATTTATGGATTGATGGATTGATTGGTATGAGTGAAAGATGGTGAGTTTACTTACTCAAATACATTGTCCTAAGTTTTATTACCTTATCCTCAGCATGAACATGTACTTGCATTAAAAAAAGTTGATAATTTGTTTATAATGCTTGAATATGCTCTTTTGTACACTCTGCCTTTTTAACTTTTTAGGTATATTTGTATATAATAAATGAAGCACCTTTTGCAATAGCTATGTCTGTTAGACTGTCTTCTGGTCTGTCTGCATGAAACAACTGGGTCACCTGTGGACGAATTTTGTTGAACTGTGACACACTTATTCTTCAGTTAAATTTGTCAAGACAGTTACATTTTTGTTAAGATGTCCCGAACAGACATTAAAAAAATCTTCTGTTGAAAAGCATTGCCAATATTTGCAAACTCATCTATCTTAGAAAGAAGAAACATTCTGTATAACCTCAACTACAAATTAGTTTGCTGCTTCAGTTATACCAGGACAGCAGATGCACCAACTTGTATATTTTGTAGAATTTCCTGTTTTTTCACATTTGATAGATGCCCAAGACAGTAAACAAGAACTTGGTGAAATTTGAATGGCATCACGGGAATGACCAAGAAGCAGACATAAACAGACAGTACTTCCATATATTTATTTTCACTTCAAGCACTTTATGAAATCATATTTGTTCCTTTGTGAATGTTTTTTTTTCACATACCGTGATCCCTTGCTGATATTGAGATAAAGCAAGTAATGAACAAATGAGGATGAGCTTTATGTGTGGGCGTACATACTGTACAAGTTTCCTGGTTTGGAACTTTGAAAATCTGGTGACCCTATGATTTACTATCAGAGTACCACATTCTCCTGATGTCCATAATGGTCAGTTGCTGAATAGCTTTGCAAGTCCAGTTTCATGAAAATTACTACTATCAGACATGCTCAAGTTTGTTTGTTTTTTTTTTTTTTTTTGTTTCTATTTTGATTGTTAATTGGTAAATGAAAATTGACACTATGTATGAATATAGTTTGTGAATGTGATTTAGAGAAGGTGCTCTTTGTGATGAACTAGAGTCCTGACCAGGCCTGTTTTTGGCTTTTTGCCCAAACCTGTTGAGACAGTATTTGGCCTCCACAACCCTGAAATGAAATGAGAAGGTTCTAGAACCTTCCTACTGAACTTGGTGCTTGCACAGCCCTCAAACAGACCTGAATATTATGCCATGTGCACATTTTCTAACTTGTTTCTATAATACATGCACTGACCATACCATGGAAACTGCGATTTTCAGGTGGCTTGCCTCTTTCAAAAATCCAAAGCTTTTAAAAAATACAATGCAGTGTAATCCGTTCATTTCAGATTTATTGATCTTTATACAAAGTACAATTCAACTCTTGTGTACAAGAGTGTGCAATGCAAATTAATGCATGCACTGAATGTGAATAAAATAACTTTGAGTTAAAAAGTGCCAAACTTATTGTTTAATGGTGCACCTCATGCAGATGGATGAGGTGAAGGAGAAAATTAACATGTTTTACTTGATGAGGAAGAATGAATGTGTTTGTTTTTCAGAACAAATTTCACATGTCTGTGATTTTCTTGGACTGACATATTTAAACTCCTACCATCCTTGAATTTCATTAGTGTTTTATCTCCTTTCTTCAAGATACAACAAAAGAAGTATTGTATGTATATATATATATATTCATGGCATTCGTAGTCTGAATCACAGTCTGATTGTATGGGTGGTTACCTAGTGAATGTGTACACCTGATGAGCCCAGAATTAGGGCGAAACGTGTCGTGTACTCTTTGCATTATTTGACAGTAAAACTATATATATATATATATATATATATATATATATATATATATATATATATATATATTTGCAGCTGGAGATCCACAAAGGGAGAAAAATGAATCACGTATCATAAAGTAGTGTCTGTTGATGGCGTTCTCATTTGATAGCCAAGATTTGGCCAGCTCTCTGACACTTTTAGTACTGGCCTTAAATTTAGGGAGGTATCATTTTTATTCAAAAACACATCCAAATTTTCTCTTATATTGCAGCATTGGCTCAGTTGATAGGTCTTTTATGTAGGACTAGGACTGGAGTACCTTTTATGAGTATTTTAAAAATCTCTTTACTGTTATCTCACATAAATGAATACCAAACGAATACCAAAAGTACTGGTTGTTCTACATAAGTTCATGCTTTCTCTTAGATCCTAAAACAGAGGGTGTAGAGAATTCAAATTTAAGGTAATGCCAAAACATTGTGGGGGAGAACATACCCTGAATGATGGTGAATTGCAAGATGATCGGTAGGTGTTTAGTGAAGCTTAGCTAATAAAGACAAACAAATACAATAGATATACTCATAAAAATCAGTTGTGTTATGTTGCACCTGCAGAAAAAGGCAGAAGACGAAGGTTTGCCCAAGTTACGAAAGTTCATCAGGCATGTATATGATGGAGAGTAAGAAGGGTAAATTTTGAGGTAGGAGAGATTGTGGACCATGTAAGGTGACAAAGGATGGAGATAAAAGGTTTGCTTGATCATTTGGTCAGAATGTATAATCATCGCTCTTTGATGGATGTCTTTGTATCCTTGTAAAGAAATGGAAACAGAGCAGTTTAACTATAGTGAAGAGAAATGTACAGTAACATGCTATAACTGATACAGTACATTACTGAAGCATTAACCGGATATACAGGGTACATGGTGTTAATTTCCATTTCTGCCTGCTATCTGTGAGTTTCCATAACATTTTTCTTTACTAAGAAATTCTGGAAACATCAATGAAATGCAAGTTTTTGGTTCTTTTTATGTTTTAAGAAAACTACTGAAATGTGAATGCGTCAGAGAGGCTATAGAGACATGGAAGTTATTGGTATTCTGTTTAGGTCATTATGGAGATGAGAAGCTTATCCAAAAAGCCTTATTTATCTGCATACACCATTTTATGCACTCATTTCGGTAGTGTGGATTTACTTTATCTTGTGTTAAGGAAGGAAGAAAGGTTAGGGTTGAGATTGTTCTTGTGATCTTTGTGTTATTGTGGCGATTAAGTGGATGAAAAACTTCATAGAATAGACAGAAGTCAAAAACATGTAAAGGCACACTCAGAGTGGAAGAAGGATTTGATTTACTTATATTTAATTAGTATGTTATGCTCCTGTGCTAATTAATTTATTTTGGATTATAAACCTTAAGCCCTGAGGAGCACAATACTGAACTGAGCAATCCTTTAAAAAAATATTGCTACATTATTGTGCCACACACCGACAAAAGCAATATGTCGTTTTCAAGCTAAGGATGTCACAATCCCTATATTCAAATTGTTGCAATATTTGTGGTTGACTTTTAATTTGATATGAAATTGTAAGTGTGACATTTCATAAATTGTTATTAAAAAAAAAAGCTGAAAATAATTACTCTGTATATGAGATAGGTGGAAAGGTCTTGATCAGTAGAATGCAATGAATTATAGTGAACCCTCATACCAAGCGAGCATATATGATTGCTCATCTGAAAACCACATCAAGTCAAGTCATGTTGGGGAGCAAGCACTGGTACAATGTGTTGCCACACCCACTACACAATGAAACAACTCGGGATCCCAGTTTGCAACCCCCCTGGTAGACACGCAGTCCAGTCCCACCCTCTGGAAATGACCCTCTATCTGCCACAGCCAGGTGTTACATGGGCGACCCCTCGGTCTGGTCCAGCCACTTGGGTCCCCAACAATGAGGATCTTACGAGCTGGATCACCCTTGGGGAAACGCGCCACATGGCCGTAGTGCTGTAACTGATGCTCCCTCGCAGTGCAGGTAATGTGCCTCATTCGGGACTCCATGAGCAACCGTTCATACAACACAAAGTCAAACCAACGGTACCCAAGGATTTTCCGGAGAGACACAGTCCCAAACTGCACCCACCCACTGCACACCCAACCTACCTGGAAAGGGGTCTCTCTTTGAACTGCCTTTCCCAAGGTTTCTTCCATTTTTTCAGTTTTTTTGGGAGTTTTTCCTTGTCTTCTTAGAGAGTCAAGGCTGGGGGGCTGTCAAGAGGCAGGGCCTGTTAAAGCCCATTGCGGCACTTCCTGTGTGATTTTGGGCTATACAAAAATAAACTGTATTGTATTGTATTGTACCAAAGGAGTCCAGTCTTCGTCTCAGGTCACTGGATAGCGTCCATGTCCCGCAACCATATAGCAAGACAGGAAGCACCAGGACTCTAAAGACTTGGACCTTCGTCCTTTTGCGTAGATGTCGGGAGCACCACACACCCCTTTCCAGTGACCTCATGACCCCCCATGCTCTCCCAATCCGTCTACTGACTTCATAGGAACAGTCACCAGAGACATGAATGTCACTGCCAAGGTAAGTAAACCTCTCAACAAGGTCAACTCTCTCTCCACAAATAGACACACTGCTGATGGCTGTGCCCAAGAGGTCATTAAAGACCTGGATCTTGGTTTTTATCCAGGACACTCGCAAACCCAGACACTCAGACTCCTCGCTCAGTCTCTCAAGCGCCCCGATCAGAGCCTCCATTGACTCCATGAAGATCACAGCATCGTCAGCAAAGTCAAGATCTGTGAACCTTTTTTCACCAACAGATGCCCCACAGCCGCTGGACCCCACGACCTTGCCCAGTGTTTCTCTGGGAATTTGTGCCCATTCATTCTGTAGAGCATTTATGAGGTCAGGCACTGATGTTAGACTAGAAGACCTGGCTCGCTATCTCTGTTTCAGTTCATCCCAAATGTGTTTGATGTGGTTGAGGTCAGGGCTCTGTGTGGGCCAGTCAAGTTCTTCTACACTGAACTCATCCAACCATGTGTTTATGGACCTTGCTTTGTGCACTGGGGCACAGTCATGCTGGAATAGTAAAGGGCCTTCCCCAAACTGTTTCCACAAAGTTGGCACCATGGCATTGTCCAAAATGTCTTGGTATGCTGAATTAAGATTTCCCTTCACTGGAAGTAAGGGGCCTATCCAAACCCTGAAAAACAGCCCCACACCATTATCCGTCCTCCACCAAACTCCACAGTTGGCACAATGAAGTCAGGCAGGTAACTTTCTCCCGGCATCCATCAAACCCAGATTTGCCCATCTGATTGCCAAACAGAGAAGTGTGATTCATCACTGCATAGAACACATTTCCACTGCTCAGCAGTCCAGTGGCGATGTGCTTTACACCACTCCATCTAACACTTGGTATTGGACTTGGTGATGTGAGACTTGCGTGCAGCTGCTTAGCCATGGAAACCCATTCCATGAAGCTACCGCCTTACAGTGCAAGTCTGGAACTCTTCAGCTATGGAATCAGGAGAGTGTTGGCGACTTGTACACATCATGCACCTTAGCAGTCGCTCTGTGACTTACGTGGCATTCCACTTCATGACTGAGTTGCTGTTGTTCCTAAATGCTTCCACTTTACAAAAATACCACTTACAGCTGACTGTGGAATATCCAGCAGGGATGAAATTTCACAAACCGTCTTATTGCAAAGGTGGTATCCTATCACAGTACAACGCTTGAAGACAATGAGCTCTTCAGAACGACCCATTTGTTTCACAAATGTTTGTAAATGGAGATTGCATGGTTATGTGCTTGATTTTATACACCTGTGGCAATGGGTCTGATTGAAACATGACACCTGTATTCAATAATTAAGAGGTGTGTCCCAATACTTTTGTCCATATATGGTACTTTAGCCAGCAATAAGGAGAATATCAATAGTATTTGTATGCTTCATCATCTAAAATCATCTAATCTAATTTCAAGTTGTCGCAGTACTCTGTATCTGCACTTGGTAAAGAGCGCTGTGCAACAACAAACTAGTTTCTACTGTTGTATTTCTGTGGTGACAATGATCGATAGGCCACCTAGCTCTGTGAGGAGAATTACTTGTGTTCTGTTTTGTGTGTTGTATTTATCCCATTTTTTGACATCCATTGCACAACCAAACTGTCTTGTCTTCTTAGGAGGCAAGGCTGGGGGACTGTCAAAAAAGAGGGCCTATTAAAGGTAATTGAGGCATTCCTTGATTTTGGGCTATATAAGTAATACATTGTTGTTGCTGTTGTTGTTGTTTTTCTGTGCACCTCTAGGCAGACTTGGTCAATGGTAGGAAAAGAACTCAATCAGCATCTCAAATTAGGAGCAGAATTCAGTCATTCGTTTCTTCATTATTCTGTCCAAAGAATTTTCTAATGCAACTTAAAATAATACAGTACGTTGAACACATCTTTCAAGTTAGAACTGAACCGTAACTGTAAATGATGACATGAAGTGGCTTATCAGGACATATGTTTTGGGATTTTCCTAAATTAAGACCATTAATGGGAAAAATATTCACTTATTTCAGGGCTTCAGACTGCAACTAAACATTTTAATTTGCGACAAGAATTACATTAGCAACTAACACCACAGCTGTCTTTTTCTGAGTTGATATTTGCCCATATTGTATCTGTCATTACTTAAATACATTGTCAACCCCTTTACCACCATTCTTGTACACCACTAGTCACACAGACAGAGTTAACTTGTCATTAATATGTAGGCACGCCATGCATCATCATATGTGAGGCCTTGTCATAGATAGATAGATAGATACTTTATTAATCCCAAGGGGAAATTCACATACTCCAGCAGCAGCATACTGATAAAGAACAATATTAAATTAAAGAGTGATAACAATGCAGGTTTACAGACAGACAATAACTTTGTATAATTTTAACGTTTACCTCCCCGGGTGGAATTGAAGAGTCGCATAGTGTGGAGGAGGAACGATCTCCTCAGTCTGTCAGTGGAGCAGGACATTGACAGCAGTCTGTCACTGAAGCTGCTCCTCTGTCTGGAGATGATACTGTTTAGTGGATGCAGTGGATTCTCCATTATTGACAGGAGCCTGCTCAGTGCCCGTCGCTCTGCCACGGATGTCAAACTGTCCAGCTCTGTGCCTACAATAGAGCCTGCCTTCCTTACCAGTTTGTCCAGGCGTGAAGCGTCCCTCTTCTTTATGCTGCTTCCCCAGCACACCACCGCGTAGAAGAGGGCGCTCGCCACAACCGTCTGATAGAACATGTGCAGTATCTTATTGCAGATGTTGAAGGACGCCAGCCTTCTAAGGAAGTATAGTCGGCTCTGTCCTTTCTTACACAGAGCATCAGTATTGGCAGTCCAGTCTAATTTATCATCCAGCTGCACTCCCAGGTATTTATAGGTTTGCACCCTCTGCACACCGTCACCTCTGATGATCACGGGGTCCATGAGGGACCTGGTCCTCCTAAAATCCACCACCAGCTCCTTGGTTTTTTTGGTGTTCAGGTGTAGGTGGTTCGAGTCGCACCATTTAACAAAGTCCTTGATTAGGTTCCTATACTCCTCTTCCTGCCCATTCCTGATGCAGCCCACAATAGCAGTGTCATCAGCGAACTTTTGCACATGGCAGGACTCCGAGTTGTATTGGAAGTCCGATGTATATAGGCTGAACAGGACTGGAGAAAGTACAGACCCCTGCGGCGCTCCTGTGTTGCTGACCACAATGTCAGACCTGCAGTTCCCGAGACGAACATACTGAGGTCTGTCTGTAAGATAGTCCACGATCCATGCCAACAGGTATGAATCTACTCCCATCTCTGTCAGTTTGTCCCTAAGGAGCAGAGGTTGGATGATGTTGAAGGCACTAGAGAAGTCCAGAAACATAATTCTTACAGCACCACTGCCTCTGTCCAAGAGGGAGAGGGATCGGTGTAGCATGTAGATGATGGCATCCTCTGCTCCATTTCCCCTATTTCCTATTTGTCATTGCATGAACAGCAGCTGCTTTATCAGTTGATCAGTTGGTAGGTGACTAGGTTGAACAGCATTTGCACCCTTAGACCGTATAATTAAGTTTATCGTGTGATCGTGGCAGTGAGAATTTATATTTCTTGTGATGATGAAGCATGCAAGGTACACAGAGGTGACAACAGTGCCTATACTGTATGCATATGGTGCTATTTCCAAATCTGTGTGGTGTGAGAAGCATTTCTACTGTTTACAGAGTTGCCAGGGAGCAAAGCATATGTGCTTGATTCAGATGATCCCTTACAGTATGTAAATCAGTTTATAACCGATAACAGATATGATACTAACTGACACTAAAACCCATTGTAAGTCGAATGCAGTGATTGATGCCAATCATAATGAACTGCTATTTTTTGCATATTTTACATATTAAAGTATAATTTTGAGATTATTAAATTGAAATGTAGTCAAGTATTTTTTTTGTGGCTAGATATACCTGATTTTCTTAAAAATAAACTGCACCATTACTGTTTCAATGTTTTTCCTGTGGTAAAGGGATTAATGTGCATGTGCTTTCAACGCTGTATACAACAGTAACTTCTGGCAAAAAAGTAACGAAGCTGGAGGCTATGTATTATATAATACAGGCTTCTGCAAACCTTTTGCACACTAGCTGATTCATAATGACTAAGGGTAGCATCTCCTAGTGGTCTTTGACAACTGTAATTGATCCTCAGAATTCATGTAGAGTGGAATGTGAGTATTACATCTACAGTAAGTGGCCATCTAAATTGAGCGATTTAAACTAGGGTGGTATTGCAACTTTTATGTAAAGCCATTCAGGATATTTCAGGAAAATCTGAGCTTTTCAAGGCAACAAATCTGAAAAAGAAACTAAAGAAAACATGGCGAGAGTAACAAGCATAAAAATGCTTGGCACTGTGTAATTGCAAAGTGTTTCCCCAAGGAGACACGTTTAGTCAGGGCTATGTCTCTTGCCTGTGAAAAAACTGCCAAGAATGACTGTAAAGAACTGGAAATAAAATTTAATATAGCCTACATGATTGAATGCAAGGAATTACAAAATATACGTGAAAAAGGACTGAATACATGTCATATGTTTTCAATACAACGCACAGCATGTTCTGATAATATTGGGTGCTTGAACTTGAAGGTAATTGTACACTACTAGCATATTTCATCTGGTGTACAGTACCTGTGAATAGTCTTCTTGTACTCACTGAGCTTAAACATGGCCTTGCCCAAGGAATAGTAAACATAATAATATCTATGTTTAATAATGCAAACCTTCCTAATTTGTGGCAAGACAACAAATGTGCAGTTTGAGGTAGATGGAGCCAGCATTAACATGGATGTATCAGGTGGAATAGTGTACTCCTAAGAGAAGAAATAGTCAAACATGTACTTTTTATTTCACTGTTGATGTAAAGGTTGTCCAGACTGAGTGGAGAGTGCTCCAAGTGCCCAGTTTGCAGACATGTCATAAAGTAGTTTGTTGGGCGTCATCTTGACAATAGAGTCTTACTTTATGTATTTCAGGAATATTTTGCATTTAGTTGAGATAATGCTTGTACTGTATTACCCTCATCAGATGCACTGTGTGAACAAGGCTTTTCTTCACAAAATAGCTAAAATCAAAACTCTGCAATTTATTGTCTCAGTGTTGGAGGGTTTATTCAGGATGTCCTTAGAAGACCCTTCACTTAAATGGTTTGATGCTAAGCCCTGTATGTGGCACTGGCTCAGCTCAAACAAGAGAAAGAAAAGGCCTCAGTACAGGGGATGGCTAAGTGACATTGATATTTTGATGGTCAGTGATACTGATCCAGAATATGGCAAAACAGACACACTGTTTTTGACTGTATATAGTTTTGATATTCTAATAAAGTACATACATTAAATGTTTCAGAAGAGAACCTTAGAGGTTCAGTTAGAGGTCAGCCACAATGGAGAAATGCAACAATCGAGCTGTAAAATAAGCAATCAGATCTACAGGAACAGAACAGAGGACACAGTACTTTTAACATCTTTTTTATGTTCATTTGAACTACCTTGTTTCTATAATTTGGAAAATAAAGTAATTTGCCTCCTAAATCTTTGATTTTGGGAACCATTTAGTATTTTGTTTAGTTTGGAGCCCTGCTACTTTCTAGACAGACAAATCGTGACTTGTTCCCAGGTGGAAATTGAGCTTTTTACAGAATCTATTTATTTATTTAAAGAGATAGATAGATAAATATAGATGCACTCACACACATGCACACTATAGCCTTGTAGTCACAGTCACAGTGAGCCATTTTGCAGGTGTATTGTTGTTGATATAAAAGAAACCCAGTACCATTTTTTTGATACACTTTTGCTGAATAATTCATTGGCTGAAAGTCCTCAGTGTTAGGGTGCCAGAGAAAGAATGTGCAGAATTGTTCATAATGACACTCAGTTTTGTTTTAATTCTCTCCTTTGCTACTACCTCCTGATGGGTCCAGACTGCATCCAATAACTGAACCTGTCCGTTTTGTTAGCTTTATAATTCGGTGGGCCTCTCTTGAAGTGATGTTACCAGCTCAGCACACCACATCATAGAAAATGTCACTGATCATCGCAGAGATGTAGAATATTTGAAGGATGCCATTAACCACCTTAAAGGAAAACAGTCTCCTAAGAAAAAAGAGCCTACTCTCCCCTTACCTATATACTGTAGTTCCCCTATGTTACGAGACCAGTCCAGCTGGTCATTGTTGTGGAGCCCCAAGGACCTGTAGGAGTGACCACCTCAACATCCACTCCCTTAATAGGGAGTGGACATACTGTAGAAGCTGTTGATTATGAATGAATGCATCTTAACTCTATTTTGGAAATGTTGCATTTTTGATTGTTTTGCATATTTGAACATGCTCTTTAAGCTTAATATATTAAACAAACATAGTGACACACTGATAGGGCACAAAATAAATCAATAAAGTTAATCCAGATGTGTAACAAATATTTTTTTTTTGCATTTACATGCCATCATTATTGGGGGTCACTTTTTACTGTATGAGATATTTGGCATAACCACTACTCAAAAGGTTGAACACTAATACTAAAACAATAAAAATACAAAAAGCCATTTTGATTCAAAAAGTATATCTCTCTGAAAATAGAAATTGGGCACACCCAGCTTTAGAGGCATGCTTGAGGAGTCTTATGCTCATCAGAATAGGCAGAGCAGATCAGCTGCTGCAGTCAAAAAATTAGCAACTTGACCATTCACCCTTGAACACATTGTTGAATTGCATACTTAAGTCAGAGATAGCCCACTTGTCATAGTCTTGCTCCATGAAGTAAATAACTGAAACTCAATTATATGTTAGGTTTTTAACATCAAAGATCTTTAATTTCCAATTAAACAATAGACATTCTGACTTCATTTTTAATTTTGTAGACATAAAAATAGTTAAAAAAATAATTAAGCCCGGATTTTATGAGTCATTTGCTGAACATAATTATCAGTGAATTTCCGGTATCAAGCCGAGCTTTGGTAAGAGATGGCCTTTTGAGATAGTATAACCACTTCAAAATGTGACACAGTTAGCCTATTTTTGTTTTAAATTGGAATAGATTTTACTGAAAAGCAGGGAAGAGATCTAAGTTCCTTTCATAAAAAATATATTTTGAAACCTTTTAATAAAATATTATAAGGACCAGATTACAAATTGTCTTAGCATGACACAAGCAAAGTAATGTAGGCTGTGTCACTGTGCATGTGTAAAATGTTAAAATAGGTGAAGGTTTATGCCCACGCAAAATAAAAAAGAGGTTTAGACAAACGGTGCTTTGGCCTTCATCAGATGTGTAAATCTGGGGTTCTTCAGCTGGATGTCTGTTAAAAGAATGTATAAGGGCAATGAGGCATTCATCATCAGGAATGCCTATATAAAGAGAAAAAACATCTATTGGAAAGATAAGATAATCAGAACCCTGAAATTAGAAGCTGATTAGTGCCATGATTACTGCCTTTTTAAGTTCTCAACAGTATCTGAAATAAAAATAGTGGCAGTTACAGACGTGGAAAAAAATAGGACATCCAGGATTTTCTAGTTTGTGGATTTTAGGAATAAGGTGGAAATGATACATCTTGGTTTTCAACAGTGAGATGGTTAGCATTAAGGAGGCAATTCATTTTTCACTAATGAGAGGAGAAATGGTAGATATTAGCTGTTGCTGGTGGCGTTCTATAGGGCCCTATTTGAGGGGAAGACTGTCATCTGTGTTAGAGAGTTATTTTGAAGTCTCCAAAATATAAAAGTCAATCTGTATGACCATCACTGTGCCAACTTTGACTGAAGATACGATAACAATGTAATCTTGATGTTAAAGGATTTGGAGTCCATGCAATTCACCCATTGCAAGCTTGGACTTGTGTTTGTTGGGATGAGAGAACTTCCTGAAATTTGATTAGAATATTGGTTGATGAATTAATCAACGGATGAAGCTGGTGAGGTCCAAAACTCTGCTCAAGATTAACAAAATTGATGGTGTCAGTGATGGCCTCTGCTGCAAAATGACTTCAGAATTGAATTTTTTGAAAGATACGGTTAACCTCAATGGGGACTGGGGATTATCCACATTTTTAGGCAAAGGCACAAAATTCAGACCTTTGTTGAAAAGTGTTTATTCATTCTGTGAAATATAATGACTAAAGATTGTTGGGAAGATTCAGAGAAGATTTTGTTTCATTGGTTGTCTTTCAGTTAGGAGCTGTTTGTTGTTCTTATTGTTGTTAAGATGTTGTTGTTTGATGTGTCAAACAATGGGATTCAAACATCTGATGATCCAATATAATATTAGAAAGTTCTTGGTTTCTTTAATTTTGTCATCTGTTAACATATGTTGTTGCTTTAGAGAAACTGGAAAGGAAACTCTTGATTTTTCTGCAACTGTATATGGCAGACCCAATTGATACTGTGTTACCTTTGTATTATACTCCTGTCCAATGGTCCTTGTAATGGTAGCACATATGTAATCAAACTAGATGAATAGAGATTTGAGTGTTAGAACAAATAGTGGTAAAAAGACAGCATATGAGTTACATTAGAGAGATAGGAAATGACTCACAGGTGAAGAAAAGTAAAAGCGATTTACACAGAGTCCTGTAAAAATTTAAAGAAAGTATGGTGGGTTGTTGCAGATTTAATCTGACGGAGTTAGTGAAGTCTATATCAGCAGACATTTACAATAGGAACAAACAGGTAAAGGTTATTCCTAAATTGATAAAATAAAGAAGGTTAGAGGTGGGGCAAACATTTATCACAGAGCACCTTCACTCATTCCAGAATAGATTTGAGCTTCAAATTAACATAACATGCACATCTTTGAGATGCGAGAGCAAACTGGAATAACTAAAGAAAACTCACAAAAACAGGGTGAGGTACACACTACTCATAGCAGTTACTAGCCAGGATTAGAGCCTAGATCTTTGAATCTATAAAGTGGTAGTGCTGACCACTGTGCTACTATGCTATCCAGGAGAAAAATTTAGTTTTCTCTCTCTTTTTTTCTAACTGTACAGAAAAGCAACTTTGAGACATGTAGCTATGTGGTGCAGCTTGACAGGATTAGTTAAGGCAGTACTATTCCTTTTGGCTATCTATTCTGAATGATCTTAATGACTGGCACAGAATATGAAAATTGTAACAGTGGAAGGCAGTGTTAAGGCGGGAAACAGCAATGCGTGTGAACAAAGCTGAAGGGGTGGAGTGGCAAGTTTGCAGAGGAAGCGGTTTATCTACCTTTCAACTGCGAGATGAAGGCTTCCTGTGTGTCTTGTTGCTATTTTCCTCTTCAGTCACATCACTGTCTTACATAAATAAGCACATTTTGCAAACTTTAGCTACCGACCCGCACCCCCACCCCAACATTTCCTTCATCCAGCTGATTAAAGTTTGGTTTCTCAACTTCATACTTCCCTCTGGTTTGCCAGCTTTGCGTAAGGTTTCTTACACACAAATACTTGCAACCTGTGTTGTTTCATGTAATGGACAGTAGCATTCTAGATTTCAGGCTTTTCCAGGCAGATGCATAAAAGGACGGTGCTCTCAGTGACCATTATTCATGTAGGTTATGTTTTGGAGAGTTTAGAGTTTTAGATTATAAAAATGCCATCTTATAACAGTGACTTGTTGAATGCCTCTTCAAGAGTTAAACTGCTCTTCAGAAACCTTTCCTAATGCAGCTACTGCCCTCCAAAATTATGTAGCCTGCCCACATATTTGTATCCAAATAGGTTAGTTCAGCTTGGTAACGGTGATGGATTCAAAGTTCCAGGTTTGCCATGTCACCAAAGGTAACTCCTTTCAGTTGCTTCTAACTGCAAAAGTAACTTAGTATAAAGTGAAAACTGAGTTGTTTGTCCTTTTGATTTCAAGTAGCACACCTTTCTAGAATACAAATTACATATTCAATGTTAAAGAAAGTAAGGGTAGCATGGTGATGCTGTGGTGAAAGCTGTCTCATTGATCCCTTGGTCCTGAGTAAGAATCGTGTTCCCAGTGGTTGATGAGTTTTTACATTCTCTCTGTGTGTATATAGATATTCCCTCCAGGTACTCTACCTTCCACATTTACAAAGTTGCAAATCCTAGGTGAACTGGCTGCTCTAAACTGGTCAGGTATAGATTTATAGAGTCATTATTGTCACATGTACAGCATGCCATGAAATTCTTACTTGCATGTGCTAATCAACATGTAACAAGTCACCATTGTCCGACACCATGATTAGTGAGTATAAAGCAGAAAATGTTTTAATTAGAACAGACATTAAGATTACCTTTGCATAAGACATAAAAACCTTTGTTTATGTGAACAATCTGTGAAGAACCCAACACACTGAAGAATATTTATAGGTCGTAGCCCTAATCAGCACTAAAAGTCTGTTTTACATTTACAGTCAGTGTGTTAGATTTACAATGTATAAAATTAAATACACTTATAATTGGATGAATACTATATATATTTAGAAAACTGTTCTCTCTGTGGCAGCATTATGATAGAAGTATACTGCACTACTGTAGCAAGTATGAGTATCTGCATACGTGAGTCCTACAATTGATTGGCAGTCTATCTAAGGACTGCCTTGTGCCTGATACTGCCTAGATAAGCAGGGCCATCATGTGACCCTGAATTAAACAGAAGATATTATGTTATTAAATAAAATATTCTTTTCTGGAATTGTTTTATAGTGGAGAGAGCCAGATCCTATCCTCAAAAATACTGGATCTAAAGAAGTTCACAACTCTGACTGGGACTCTAGACCTTTGTAGGGTACAGTTACTCATAAACTCAGATTTATTGATACCGGACCATCGTGGAGACACCAATTAGTTTTACTTGTATTTGCTTTGTAGTATTAAAAATGTGGTTAATGCTATTAGTGTTAATTTGCAGTGGCCACAAGCCAATACAACATTTCCTTTTCTATGCTACTGAAATCCTCAGGTACATATTTAGAAAGTGCATTCCAAATTAAACTGTTAAACTACAGAGAGGTGATAAAATAGTGCCAGACTTCTTTCTACTTGTGGTAGTCTGCTCTTTGGGCTGACTGTTACATCTTTCATTACCTGATGGCTGTTTGTTCAGGTACCTTACCCATTTCCTCTCTTGCTGATTTACCTTATTTCTTGAGAAAATGCTTGCTGCATTTACAGTAAAATTAGAGATATGTAGGCCCATGAAGATAACAATAGTAAAAAATAATTATTGGGCAATTGGTTCTTTTTAAATCAAACCTGAAACTATAAACCTTATCTGTTTGTATGAAGGTGAAGCAGTCTGAAGACATTCCGTGTTCTTGAGCACCAAGGCCTCACATGAAGAGCCTACACTCAGTTATCCTTCTTTGGTCATTTCTGAGACGATCTTATGTACTTGTTCTTGGTGTATCTTTATACATTAAAAAGAAAAAAAATGTCAACAAGTCAGTACATTTAAAAACAAAGAAGTCAATAAGTCAATAAGTCAATAAGTCAGTCATTTAAAAATGGACTCACGACTGTTTGAAAATTCGCTTTTTAATTGACTATGTTGTGTTTGTTTTTCTCAAATTAGACGACTGCTTTGATGCTGAGTCTGCAATGTTAGTTATTAGCTGATATTTTAGACATTATTGACATTATAAGCATATATTGATTGCTTTTTCACTTCATTTTGTCTTTTCATAATTACAGCAGTTTATGTTAGATTATAATTTTTAAACAGAAAAATTGAAAAGTTGTCAGAATATAAAAGGCGGTGTGAATCCAAACAATTTTGATGTAAAATCAATTTTTATTTTGTTTTTACTATTATCTATTATCTATTTTACTATTATTAGTATTAATAACTTGGAAGTTGCAAAGCAATCTAAGATTACATAAAGCACTAATTTATAAAAATAAAAAACACAAAGTTATTCAAAACAAAATATTAATGTTACTTCTATATATTTTGCATTACACACTGAACCTGACAGTTCCACAAAAGCTAAATTTGATTAAAGATGTTATTTCAGACATTCGCTAATTATTTCCAAAAACATTTGTCAGGAAAGTTTTGCTATGTATGGCTTAGACTAATGATGGTAAAATGACATCATCCTCTGGTACTGCACAACATGTAGAAAACTGGACATATCAACAATTGTACACAATATATTAATTATAAAAGTAAAGATTTCCAGCTGTATAGTGATATGTACTGTATCTTCAATCACATCATAAATGTTATAGATTTCGAACATGAATGATAGCAAATGGAAGCTAATTGGATGTAATTTATATGTTCATATCTTTAACAGTTGCTAAGTATAATCTGTACTGCTCATGAAAATCATGAGCGCATAAATTCATGTAATCTGTATTTGCATGAAGTTGGATTTGTTGCACTTTCTCCTTAATTATATTATTAGTGCGTGCAAAGAAGATTGTGTCTGCATAAAGCAGTGGCTTCCCAGCTCAGAATGATGGAAAACTTGATATTATAAATTTCAAAACTAGGCTTGATTAATATTTGAATGATTCAAACATTTCTGTATTGTATGTACTGTATTTTTGTATTTTTAAATAGATTTTCATCATCTTTATGATTTTCACACAGCTTTTCTAAGTATTCTGATTTTTAGATTTTTAGTGATGTTATAGAGATGTGCACATAATACAGTGAAATCCATACTTGTACGTACTAATCAACATATTTAATTCTTTATTTACTAGTGGTAGCCATACTAGTTGATCTGATGCTAAAGTAGTTGCAGCCTTTCATCATTCTGTCATTTGCGCTGGTGTGTACTCTGCTCACTGTTAACTGTCACTATTAGGATATCACTAAGAGAGTAAACTCCATGGAAAAAATTATAATAAATGAGAAAATGACCAAAATGAAGAGCTCTAAATTATGGGAAAGACACAAATATTTTCAAAATTCCTATGCATGTAAATCTCACACACTGTTTTTATGTGCAGAATGGGATAAGGAAAAAATGACCAGCTAATTAAACAATGAGGTCAGTTTGAGGTAAAGTGACTCGCTAATTATTAAATTAGTTGGAACAAAAATCCTGCATTTACATGGTTTCCTCTGGAGTGGGATTGGACACTATTGACAGAAAGGATTCTGCAGCTTTCACTCAGTCCCATCTCTCACCACTCTGTGGCTATAGTTAGACTGCCATGATCTGAATTAAAAAAAATATTTACAGTATTATTTGGGCTTTAAAAGTAATTAAAATTGCTTTTTGGAGTTTTCAAGGCCAAATGATTCATTGGTTACATGCATTCATTGTTTAGATGCATTTTAAAGATATTAAAAATGAAATATGTTATCACTCAATGCTATTTTTTGGTATGAGTGCCGCCATTTTGTGCCTTTGTTTTTAGTCCATTGCTAGTTAAGACAGTTTGAGTATGTGGCATGTGATATCATTACCGCAGCAGTAGAAAGTGTTCAACTTTTCTTGACTAATTTGAGTTTGCAAATATACTGTCAAATCTTAGCAAGTCATAAAAGTATTTTAAAATTTGATTTTCTGGTTATGAGTCCATCTCGTTCACGATAATGATTTCAGGCGTTGGATATGTGCTTGATACTGGCTGCTGACCCTTCCACTACATTCATCATATTCTACTTCGGTCCCTATCTCAAGTCCTTGGCTGTGTTTTGAAAGATTTTTTGATGTTCTGCTTATGACCATGGCTATTCCTTTTGATGATCTATCTCCTCAATAAAATCTTTATAGTGCTATCTTCCATCACAGTCTGTACATATACAAACTGGGAACTAACAGAAAAGTGTCATGTTTAAGATGATAAAAGCTATTGTATGTATATTTTTTTAATCTGGAAGGATGACTCAACAAATGTGTGAATAGATGGGAAAATAATAAGGTCTCATGAACCCTCAACTTTTTTCATAATTAAAGCAGCAGTATTACAACCAACAAACATAATTTATTATTAAAGTGTTTGGGGGGGGGGGGGGGGGAATTTAACTAAGTGCATTAAGAGAAATTAAAACAAATTGCTAATGCAATTTTTGGCCTAAAATATTTTATTTTTCTGCCCATTTCCAGGCATTAGTTTTTTTCCATTTTGCTGGTGTTAGTATTTATTGATGTTAGTAGAATAAAATAAAAAATCTAGCCTAAGTAATGTGTCAGCATTCGTTCCAAGACCTTAAGTGCCAATGATAATACAATCAAGAGAACTGAGCAGAAGATTTTGCTTAAGATGCACATTAATGTGTTGAATTACAAAGGTTGCACAAACTTAGTAACACATAATTTATTGTTTTATTGTATACCTTCTTAAATTGGACTTAAATAAAGCTGTATACTTGCAGCATTAATCCTATATGATGCAATCTGCACACTGATGTACAGTTGTCCACAATACAGTTATTTGATGTCACCATGATATGACAATACTTGTTTTCTAGTTGTATCATCTAAGCTATGAACACTTAGCATTCAATAATGCAGTGCTGCTCTACATGTTTAGTTCGGCAATTTATAACACTAGTAAGGCATGGATGGTACACGTGCTGCATCAAATGTCCCTGGCGGGTGATAAATGTAAAACATCTGTAAAAATGTAGAGGAAGATGAGATATATATTTTGTTTTAAAATCAGTCATGTTTGTGACACAAATAAAATTTAACAAAACAATGCATCGAAATAAAGGTAAATGTGAAAAAGGCTAAATGCTTTATTTATCTTTTAATCTGAATAAACATTTCAATAACAATGAATCTGTTCTTATTAATTTTAATCACTTTGTATCCTGTCTATTCAAACAAATCTCCATCTTTGTGTGTACTTATGATGTAATTAGAAGTTTACACCTGTTTACATCTACCTGTGGAATTATAATAGTGCTCTGTGCCTGCATGCAGGGAAAAGTGCAATACAAAAACTAACTGAATTGAACTCTGTGTTCTAGCTGCATTTTTTAACAAATATTTAATATGTTGACATTGACTTAAGACATTAAAGTGGCTTGATATGAATATGTGTGACTATGCTCAGTGATGGACTGAATTGCTGACCTTGGTTCCTGCATTGTGCTCAGCATTGCCAGGACATGGATGAGACTGCCCTTGGTTCTACAATGGGAGGAAATGTGTGTAGGTTGAAAATAATGTGTATTATTTAATTAATACATGAGGGCTGGCTTTACAACCTGTAAAGTTATTTCTCTTTACAGTTTAACTAAGTAAGGAGATCATTTAAAAAAATGAAAAAGAATTCTGAAATTAAAACAAACAAACAAACAAAACATACTACTGCTCAACACTGCAGCTGAACTAAATCTTAAAAAAAAGAAAATCAGTTCCTTTTTTTTTTTAACCCTGCCCCCTATCAGACGGTGCCGTTCAGCACGTTAGAGTTATCTTTACTTTGGCAGTGCCATACTCAGAAAGCAGAAAATATTTCTTGCTTTTGTGAAAATCACCACAGCACTTTGGAAGAACAAATAAACATAAACCCAATAGGGAAAATCTGTATTTTCTTGCATGAATGAAAGTGATAGATAAACGGAAAAAAATCCTTGCTGCACCCGTATCTTTTGCCATTTGGTTTATATACTGCCACATTCACTGATCACTCTATAAAAATGACTGAGCATTTTCAGGGTACATGTCACACGCAATGTGTCAGAAGGGAAATGTGTTGACTATTGGCTCACAGTCTTACTCAGTTTGTCCGTATATGGCAATGAGTAGTTCCTTTTATAGTTAATCGCAGAAGTCATAGTAAAACCAAACCTTTTACTTTTTTTTTTTGTGTGTGTGTTTTTTGTAAAGAAGTAAGGGTTCAGTCAAGGAGAATTTTGAAAATTATTGCTACTCCCAAATGGCTGAAATTTTAGATTTTTCCTCTATGGTACAGCTGGCAATGGTTTAGGTGATGTTTATTTAATTGTAAATCTAAATATTAATTGATTACATATTCAAGTTAATATACCCCTGAGCTAAATGGTTTTATTTTTATTTTCCTGTGGTTAATCATGTTTTGTCCTGTTTATTCTAGTTTCTTTTTCCATCTATAGAAAATAATTTGTTGTTTATCTGTCAGTCAGTCTTTATTTTATAGAGTGTCTTTTCTAAAAATACGTTTACATGTATTGTGAAAATGTCATAGAAGTGCAAATTCTTGCATTTCAGGCATATGCATCTGATGTGACTTTTTTGGGTCCAAGAAATTCTGAAAATTGTTTCAGTGATCTGTGAACTAAGCCCACACATTATGCTAAAAAAATCAATCTGTTTTTTGAGCTTGCTTTATTGAATTGCATGATTACATGGATGTTGTGTCTGTTACAAGAGAAAGAGCAAACCCTGGCAGTTCTAATCACTGTGCCCCCATACTGCACTAAACCAAAATAAGGCCAAAGGGATCAGGAGCTTATCTCCAAAACACTGAGCAAAAGACAAGAACTAGCCCTGAGTGGGATGCAATGCAGAGTACATTTACAGATAAAAATGTGGGGGAAAACTGTGTTGCTTGGGTATGCTCACACAGATAGCACAAGAATCTGAAAACTATACAAGTAATAATCAGGCTACGAATTATCCCTGGGTCACTAGAGCTAACAGGCAGGAGCTCTAAACAGTCTTACCACTGTGCTGCCTAATAAAAAACCTAGCCAAATTTTATTTAAATATATGCTAATTAAACTGCAGTTTAATAGAATAGCTACTTAGTTGTTTTTTGCCTTTTTTTTCTTTCCTCTCTGGGGAAAAATATTCCCAGCCATTTTTATCTCATTATGCCAAATGAAAAGAATGCTCTCTTAAATGAATTTCAAACTCTTGAAACTTGCAAGACAGAAATGTCATTTGGTAACTTTTTTCAATCTGTCTGAAATACATTATGGAACAAAAGTGACTGTCAAGAAAATTGAGTAAGTTGTGTGTGTGTGCAACATGAAAGGCTTTCATGTGTGCCAAATGCAGAAAAATGATTAACAAATTGTGCACATAGCAACTAAAACAGTAACGGCGGAGTCTGAATGGGGCCACATGCCTAATCTGGCCCTCCTTCTCTGTGTTCTTATGACACATAAGCTGTGTAAGAGGAACAGTTACTAATGGGGCCACTCTTCTCTTTTTCCCAGCCTCAGCTGAATTTAGAGAAGTGGCTTTTTTAAGAATTTCAAGTCAGTCTTTTTAACCCACTCTGTTCAAAAAGCTAAATATTTCAATTGAATTTTTGTGTGCTAAAATAATGAAAAAGTGAAGATTGAATTTTGCAATGATGACTAAATGATATCTTTTTTTGCCTTCAAGACTACAGCTGTTAACTCTGTACTGCCCACATACAGTAGGTCATCAATGGTCTATTTTTAAAGCAGATGAATTTTCACTGAAAGCACAGATGCAGACTGTTGCCCTGAATATCCTACATATTGCTGTGGATTTATTTATCAGTGTAGGTTTTCTTTTTTTTAAAGGTCACTGTCACATCCCTTCTTTCTCCAGTTTCTGAAAACGTCATGATGTAGGAGCTTTAAGGTGTTGCTACTAACAAGTTTCATTGTTTCTTAAAAAACAAATCATAATGATGGATACCAGACTGCTTTAGTTTGTCATCAGATTTGTTCCCCTCCTTGGGTTAATTTTATTAGGTTTACTTTTCTCCTTACAGCATAGAATATTGAGGCTCCCTTGTTGTTGAAAGCCCTACTTCTGCTTGTTATTTCAATATCATTTGGAGGATTGTGTCTTCTGGTTGCATATCTCACAAGCTAAAGTAATATGTACTGTGCTATCACATACTTGTAACAGAATGTTTTTAAATGAATTATGTGAATCTATTTAAACAACTGTTATATGGGGTTGGTATGGAGAATTTGTACAATGTCATAAAAACACTGCCCGAAGTGATTGTTATTAAATGTCATTTAATTTGTGTAGCTGGTTATTAATGATCCATTTACTTATGTTTTGAACCCTTGCAGTCCAATACAGGGTCAGCCAGAGCTAATCCTGGAGTATCGTGCACAAAGCAGGAGCAAACTCTGGACAAAGGGCAAATCCATATTAGAGCACTAATCTGTAATGACTCATAATCAGGCCAGTTCATAGACTTTAGTCAACCAAATCTGAATATCTTTGTAATTTGGATTCTAAGGCACCCTGAGGAAAAAAACCCTCACTGACTCAAGGGAAATATGCAAATTCCACAAAGACAATCAAACTAGATCAGTGGAGAGGTGATGCAGGCCTGGTAACTGCCATGTGACTGTAGTCCAAATTATTAATTCTTGTTTTAAGTCATTACATCTGCACTATTGTTTTTTAAATCCTTAATGCCAAAATAAGTCACTTTCACTTACATTCTTGAATAAGCTTTGGCTGTATCTCACAAAATCTTAAAACAACAAGCATTGTGTTGTGAGCAGGCCCTACCCTGGCTGTGATATCTCTTTGCATTTACTTGTTCATTTTACATTTTTTGTTCAGATAAATTGCAGTTGTCATTAATTATTATAATGTCTTTGACTTTGTTGCTCCTTATTTGTGTATACATTTATATTTAAGTAAGCCTCTATATTTTTAACTATTCTTGCAGGGACTGATTTTAGATTCATATTTAGCTCATACTGAGTTCTTTAAGCCTCATGGCACTTGCTAAAACAAGTTGTCTTGGCATCTGGGCAGTGGTATGAATATGCCCTGAGTGGTCTGTCTTCTGTAGTTGTAGGGGTGAGAATCATTAGCTGAAGACTCAAGAGGTTTAGGGCTAGTCTGCATATATACTGGTGGTGGCAACATAACCATCAGAGCAGGACGAGAGCAGAGCTCCTTTAGACCACAGCCCTGGGGAGGGGAAGTCACTGCCTATGTAGATAAGACCTATCAGAGAATTCAGTATGGGGCCTACTAACTCCCTTTTGTGATTACACACTTTCACACCATGCTTAGACAAGGTCTTTGGCCTATTGCTTCCTACCTCAACACATAGCTCATATGTGTTTTAAGCTAATATATGTTTTAAGCTACTTAATCATAATGAGGCACTAGATGGTTCCATATGATCACAGACATACACTATGAAAAATAAATACTCTTTGCAGTATACTGATCAAATATAATCTGTTTGGAGTAATGTATTATTACTATTGTCATATCTATAGTGCTTTGCCAGGAAAATAGAATTTTGACATTGTTAAGGAAAATTAAGCCAAGCCAACTGAAACTATTCCTACCAACCTACTGTGTGAAAAAAGCCATGTGTGCAGAAATTGTGATGTTCCACTTACTGACATCTTTTAGTTTTATTTATAAATGTTAGATATACAGTGGTGTGAAAAACTATTTGCCCCCTTCCTGATTTCTTATTCTTTTGCATGTTTGTCACACAAAATGTTTCTGATCATCAAACACATTTAACCATTAGTCAAATATAACACAAGTAAACACAAAATGCAGTTTGTAAATGGTGGTTTTTATTATTTAGGGAGAAAAAAAAATCCAAACCTACATGGCCCTGTGTGAAAAAGTAATTGCCCCCTGAACCTAATAACTGGTTGGGCCACCCTTAGCAGCAATAACTGCAATCAAGCGTTTGCGATAACTTGCAATGAGTCTTTTACAGCGCTCTGGAGGAATTTTGGCCCACTCATCTTTGCAAAATTGTTGTAATTCAGCTTTATTTGAGGGTTTTCTAGCATGAACCGCCTTTTTAAGGTCATGCCATAGCATCTCAATTGGATTCAGGTCAGGACTTTGACTAGGCCACTCCAAACTCTTCATATTGTTTTTCTTCAGCCATTCAGAGGTGGATTTGCTGGTGTGTTTTGGGTCATTGTCCTGTTGCAGCACCCAAGATCGCTTCAGCTTGAGTTGACGAACAGATGGCCGGACATTCTCCTTCAGGATTTTTTGGTAGACAGTAGAATTCATGGTTCCATCTATCACAGCAAGCCTTCCAGGTCCTGAAGCAGCAAAACAACCCCAGACCATCACACTACCACCACCATATTTTACTGTTGGTATGATGTTCTTTTTCTGAAATGCTGTGTTCCTTTTACGCCAGATGTAACGGGACATTTGCCTTCCAAAAAGTTCAACTTTTGTCTCATCAGTCCACAAGGTATTTTCCCAAAAGTCTTGGCAATCATTGAGATGTTTCTTAGCAAAATTGAGACGAGCCCTAATGTTCTTTTTGCTTAACAGTGGTTTGCGTCTTGGAAATCTGCCATGCAGGCCGTTTTGCCCAGTCTCTTTCTTATGGTGGAGTCGTGAACACTGACCTTAATTGAGGCAAGTGAGGCCTGCAGTTCTTTAGACGTTGTCCTGGGGTCTTTTGTGACCTCTCGGATGAGTCGTCTCTGCGCTCTTGGGGTAATTTTGGTCGGCCGGCCACTCCTGGGAAGGTTCACCACTGTTCCATGTTTTTGCCATTTGTGGATAATGGCTCTCACTGTGGTTCGCTGGAGTCCCAAAGCTTTAGAAATGGCTTTATAACCTTTACCAGACTGATAGATCTCAATTACTTCTGTTCTCATTTGTTCCTGAATTTCTTTGGATCTTGGCATGATGTCTAGCTTTTGAGGTGCTTTTGGTCTACTTCTCTGTGTCAGGCAGCTCCTATTTAAGTGATTTCTTGATTGAAACAGGTGTGGCAGTAATCAGGCCTGGGGGTGGCTACGGAAATTGAACTCAGGTGTGATACACCACAGTTAGGTTATTTTTTAACAAGGGGGCAATTACTTTTTCACACAGGGCCATGTAGGTTTAGATTTTTTTTCTCCCTAAATAATAAACACCATCATTTAAAAACTGCATTTTGTGTTTACTTGTGTTATATCTGACTAATGGTTAAATGTGTTTGATGATCAGAAACATTTTGTGTGACAAACATGCAAAAGAATAAGAAATCAGGAAGGGGGCAAATAGTTTTTCACAGCACTGTATATACATTTAGTCTCATCACACAAAGCTTGAGATCAGACCACTGCTTACTGCTTCCATCACCCAAGAAAAAATATTCACCAGGTTTTTCAGCTGAACAAAAAAACACTTGAGATGTGAATAGCCTGCTCAGCTATTTAGATTTTAAAAAGTTAGGCTTTCAAAGCAGTGATTTGGGAAAGCCTATTGTTCTTTGATTTTAGTATTTGGTATTAATGTTACAGGCATTTTTTAAAAAGGGGTGGCACATTTTCAAGTGTTACTGCCTCATAGGGATTGGGATTTAGTTCACTATTCAGCTATTACATATGTGAATCTTACACATGCCTTTCACATAGGTTTCTTTTCACATACTCTGGTTTTACAGCCATGTACACGATAGGTTAAATGGCAACTCTATATGGTCCTGGTGTATATGTACAGTATCTACATAGGCATGCCATTTGATGGACTACGGACTCATTTAAGGCTGGTTGCTGCATTTTTTGAAGTTGCCTGTATGGAGACATTACTTCTGCATACATCAGTAAGAGTAGGAAAAGTGGTGAACCAGGGTTTGAAAATGGGTGGATGGCTCATGGATGAATGTCCTCTTCATTTTTCCTTCACTTCAGTCCATGTTTCTTGGTAAGGACTGTGGTGGCAAAAGCTGAGGTGACTTCTCTCAAATCCAGGGATTGTTTTTCTGAGGTCTATCTCTCCATTACATGATGGAAGGACTTGTGTTTCCTTAGTGATCCCCTTGACGTTCTTGCCCAGTGGGTACTGTGCAGTTTATTAGGCCTTGGAACCCCTGGAAATTTTGATTTTTTTTTCTCCAGCATAACTGGAGTTTTAATTATTTATATTTTTGTTTTTTTCGTGTCCTACCAGCTATCTGAACTTACATTTTTCTTTGTTATGTACTGTATTCTTTAATATTATTGCCTAATCTTATTTGTTTTTCATTTCTTATAACTTTCTTTTTGTCGTCTTGTAAAGCACTTTGTGCTAAAATGTTTGTATGAAAATTTGCTATATAAATAAATGTTATTGTTGACATACCTATATAAAACTGGTCTGAGGGGAGAAAAAAGTCAAACAATTCAAAACATGATACTCATGATGCTTCTTAATAAATAAAAGCATCTCTCATCTGCTTGTAACTGTTTCTTTGGCATCTTGTAAAGCACTTTAAGCTACATTCTTTGTACAAAAATGTGCTATAGAAATAAATGTTGTTGTTACCAGGTCCCTTTCGTAGAGCTGGGGGGTATTTTTCGTACGTGGATTACTCGTTTAGCCGGATGTAATTGTTGACGATTTGGCCTGATCCTGGATCTGTCGGTTTTTCGAAACTCTTGCTGGATGTGTTGTCATAGCAACACATCCTAATCCTCAAACCTGCTCGGAACTGGTTTGTTCGATGTAAACAAGAATTAGATCACACACTTAATCAGTGTCCGTGCGTGGAATTCATTCACTCATGACTTCGCCGTTCATGAACGAGCGACCAATTGATATCGGTACGCAAATTATAAGAAGAGAATTTCATATAGAGAGGGGTTTGTGCGATCGGCAAGATCCTTTATTGCTCCCGGAGGAAATTCTTTGCGAAAGATACCGCTTTAGCTGATGCTTTAGCATCAAATATTCGACCTTCGTCAATATCTCGTTGGTCAGACACAAGTTTTAGGGATATGACATTCCCTGCAACTGACCCAACAAAAAAAAGAGGGCTATATGGAACATACCTATGGCACACATCGATGACAAATATATGCAATGACCATCCTTTACCTGAAATGAAGTGACCACTGCATCCTGCCACTGGTTCTGAGGAGGAGCTTCCCCATGGAATGCCATCAGAAACAGGGCGATGGGCATTTTGCTGGAGAGCCAACTCTTCTGCAGAGGTTAGGTCTGGACTGCGTGGACCTCCACCTGTTTTTTGCTTGTCTGCCTTCTTATTAGCTTTAAAATTAATGTTCTTTACATTATATATGATTCTTTATGTCAACAATTCTTTAAATAGTTATATACCAATATTTACCAGTTTGAAGTATATTCTTGTACTTCACTTTAACATGTTCCCGTGTTCTCCTTATGCTCACGTTTGATCTGGAATTATGACATATTAAATAAATATTAATCTGACACATAGGAAATGAAATGCTGCTTTCAGTAAGTACAATGCACACGCGTTTAATTTGTCGGCCACTTTTTGCCAGCCGTCTTTTCTGGTTTGGGCTGCTTTTGCAGTGTTACCCCTTGTGCATATTAAATCTTGAAATTATTCATGTCCTTTGAATAAATGGTCTTGTTCCACTTGTGTGAAAAAAAAATGCGCCTGTTCTTTCATCATTTTGTTACAGCCTATCAAAGACTTTTGCTGATCATGTTTTCTAGACTCAATATATTGTGGGGAACAGCCCGGACACAGACAGGTAGACATGTTGGTTTCACCACACACACGTTTATTATACATATTTACAGTTGCCCAAGTGCACAATACCCAGTGCTGCAGCACCAATCATCCCTTAAGTACTTGGCCACACAACACAATGCCTTCAGTCTCTGGTCCGCCTCCATTCCTCTCCTCTGAGCTCCGTCCTACTTCCACCCGACTCTTGCCAATGACTGGAAGGAGGCAGCCCCTTTTATACACCCCGGATGGACTCCAGGTGCATCCTGAGGAGCCTCCGTAGACACACCCCTGTGTGGCGGAAGCTCTGGCTGTGTACCCGGTGTCCCCAATCCTCTTCCCCCCCAGCACTTCCGGGTGTGGCGGAAGTGCTGAGGTCCAGGGCTCCCAAGGCATCGGGGCACCCCCTGGCGGTGACCACGGGCCCCTACAGGGTAGAGCTTCCAAGCTCTGTACCCGTGGCCCCCAAAGCAACCAGGGCGGACGCCCCCTCGTGTTCTGGAGGAGGCACGAGCCCTCCTCCGGTCCTCCTGGGCATCCTGGCCGGGCATGAACCCCAGCCGGGTGCCACAATATATGGACTTTTCAATTAGCACGGGTGCGCGCATTTATCTCGGATGATTAGATCCAGCTAAACTAATCTATTACACGGCTGCGTTTGAAAAACCAACTTATCCTGGATGAGTTTCACTGGCATTAACTCATCCAAGATGAGGCATCTGATCTCAGATGATTTAAGCGACATACGGGAAATACCCCCCAGGTCATACTGGTTGTGTATGCTTGAAAGCATTTGGTTTCTAATGGATCCTCTAGAATTCGAATAAGCTACATGGTCCTGTAAAGTGAACTTGGCACGCTTAAGGTAAATGGTGACTTTTGAGTGGAAAGCACAGTAGAACACATCAAGGCAAATTAACCCTTTTTATTTATATTATACAGTGATCCCTCGCTATATCGCGCTTCGCCTTTCGCGGCTTCACTCCATCGCGGATTTTATATGTAAGCATATTTAAATATATATCGCGGATTTTTTGCTGGTTCGCGGATTTCTGCGGACAATGGGTCTTTTAATTTCTGGTACATGCTTCCTCAGTTGGTTTGCCCAGTTGATTTCATACAAGGGACGCTATTGGCAGATGGCTGAGAAGCTAGATTGCTTACTCTTCTCTCTCTCTTGCTCTGACTTTCTCTGATCCTGACGTATGGGGATTGAGCAGGGGGGCTGTTCGCACACCTAGACGATACGGACGCTCGTCTAAAAATGCTGAAAGATTATCTTCACGTTGCTATCTTTTGTGCAGCTGCTTCCTGAAACGACATGCTGCATGGTGCTTCGCATACTTAAAAGCTCGAAGGGCACGTATTGATTTTTGACTGAAAAACAAACTCTGTCTCTCTCTCTCTCTCTCTTTCTCTGCTCCTGACGGAGGGGGTGTGAGCTGCCGCCTTCAACAGCTTTGTGCCGCGGTGCTTCGCATACTTAAAAGCCAAACAGCCCTATTGATTTGTTTGCTAGAGATTGTTTTCTCTATCTATGTGACATTCTGTGCTCCTGACACGCACTCCTTTGAAGAGGAAGATATGTTTGCATTCTTTTAATTGTGAGACAGAACTGTCATCTCTGTGTTGTCATGGAGCACAGTTTAAACTTTTGAAAAAGAGACAAATGTTTGTTTGCAGTGTTTGAATAACGTTCCTGTCTCTCTACAACCTCCTGTGTTTCTGCGCAAATCTGTGACCCAAGCATGACAATATAAAAATAACCATATAAACATATGGTTTCTACTTCGCGGATTTTCTTATTTCGCGGGTGGCTCTGGAACGCAACCCCCGCGATGGAGGAGAGATTACTGTATCAGTAAGATGCATCTGAGTCAACATTTCTTAGGAGAAAACAATAATAATCATGCACCGTAGTTCTCCTGGTGGGTTTCTTATTTTTCCCTGTTACTTTAACTTATGCTATTTTCCATTACATACATACTATATAGTAAGTACAGGTGTTAGCTTTATTGTAAGGACTTGTTTGTATGGAAATATAAGTAATCCCAAAATCTCCTTGTGAAATTAAATCATGTGACATTCTGAACAATCATCAGAGTAATTCACAAGATTTGTTGAAGGTTGTTTTATATACAGTAGCTCTTTAAATCTCATATTCAGTGGCTTCACAGAAACATGGTCCAGTTGAAATTGAAAAGATAGATAAGTCTTCTAATGTTTGGAAGGATGGCTCTAAAGAAATGTAATAGTGGCTGTATTAGATGAATTCTACTTGACTGGCTCTTAAGGCGACCTACTAGTTTCATCTATAACCTGTACTTTAATTTCACACTGTAAAATATTTAGTTTAACTGTTCCAGAAACCAGAGGATGGTGCAGTGACACAGTGTTTAGAACAGCCATTGAGCAGCTGAGGTGATCTGTATTCTGTTATCAGTCATTATCTGTGTGGATTTTCTATGTTCTATCAGAGTATGGATGTAATATTACCAGAGGACTATAACTTTTCACATTTTCAGGGTGTGTGGGTTTATGGGTACCTGTGTTTTGTATGATGGGCCTCCATTTTGTCCATTGTTGGCTCTTGTATCTGGTGATATCAGGATAAGATCTTGTTACCTATGTAATAAAAATCCTGGCTCAGATAATAAATGTAATGATATTTTCATTATGCTATAATGTGAGGTGAAGTATTTAAAACAAGGAAGCAAACTCAGCTCCACCATTACCACTGTTAAGGTGAAGGGATTTTAGTAAAACACTTACTTCCCTTTTTTACTGTCCTTGGTTAAAATGTCAGTCTGTTTTCTCCTTGTTGTCTTGTGAGCCACAGTAAACGAGGCTCTATTTGCAGATTTACTTTTATTGTGTTTTCAAGAAATTTCACATTTGTACTAGTGCAAGATAAATTTACATTGAAAGGGGGATGTTGCCCTACAGATGTGTCTTTATCTTCTAGTTTAGGACTTAAAACCCCTTTTAATATAAAGTGAGTATACTGCAAAAACAGAAAATATAAAAAGTACTATTAAATAATGTGCATTAGTAACAGTATAATTGTAGAATGTCATGGACATTTTTAAATTATATACTTGTCAATTGTTTTTCTGGAGACTTTGCTGG